>NC_086447.1:93712160-94042160 GCF_028390025.1 Pseudophryne corroboree
GCCATGCGAGGGGACACTGTGCACTAATTGGGGTTCCCGGTCACTTTACGAAGAAAACCAAAAAATGAAAGAAAAAAACCTTATGTCGACCTTTTTCCATGTCGACCTGATGACCGTGTCGACCTCTTTCAGGTGTTGACCTAGTCACTGTCGACCTAGTTACAGTCGACCCTATGATCCACACCCTAAACATATTTGAAATTTAATTCCAAAAAATACTGTGTTTTTTTTCTGCTGCTCATCCTCCTATAACTTGAATTAGCCCAGCAGCCGGATTGTTGTCAGATTAAGCCGCGCACATTCCTGGATGCGCAACCTGGCCAGGTAACATCCAAGTTGAGAGAGCAGTACACGCTCGCTCGGATCTTGTAAGGTGCTCGTACACACATGGTGCATCAGATTGCCAATAAGAGGCTAGATATTATATATCCGCAGAATTACTAGGAAGAAGTTGTTTCTGGTGAGGAGCCTCAAAAGTGAACTTCGAATAATCCTGGTCCTATCACGTTCTATATTGTGTAGAGTGGCTATAAGCGCCAGCGATGCAGAACGTCAGTCATGTCACAGTGTGAGGTTAGGCCTCCAGTTTATCTACACAGCAGCTGCTGGGAACGGATGCCCAGCTCAGCACAGATTAGACCGAGACAACTCTTCTGCAGCCCTGCCTGTATTTCTGCAGCTCACCAGAGCTACAGGGATCAGGAGAAGACAGAACACCACTGTATGGCATGGGCTGTGCTGGATTTATGAGGAAGGTAAGGTGAGTACTCTCACACACAGGCAGTCTCCAGGCGGTAATATATACATTATCCTGCTAGGTGGTAGATTTCTTACACGCTACTAAGTAACTAGTTAGAATGTTCTTTCAGCGAGGAAACATACATCGCATACATAGTGCTTATTGCATTGCCTTTACAAATTACCAGAAATGGTGTAGCTAAGCTACAGATCAAGAAATGGTGCTGCTAAGCTACAGATCCAGAACGAGCAGTCAGTATTTCATGCATGTAGACCTCGCCTGGTCTCCCTATCTTTGCCTTACTAATAAATAATAGACGCTGCAGTACAAACTGTGGACTGGTCTCTGTTTCCTACAGTAAGTGGTCACACATTTTCTACCTACCGATGAAAGCCCCTTGTTACCCCTAGCCGGGGTCACCTTCCAGCTCTCTTTAAACTTAAGAACTGCTTAAAACTTAGAAGGAGGATTTTATATTAATTACATTGGTACGTACTGGAAAATCTATACGCCTGCTATACTGTATGCAGTTATTTTCAGCAGGAGCTGCAGTGATCGTCACTTACAGTGTATGTGACTGTTACTGAGTGATAACAGATTTCTGTGGATGATTCTAACCATAATGTGTAGATACAGTATACTATGTGTATATACGGGTGTAAAATGAGTGACCGGCGGCCGGGATCCTGGGGGCCAGAATACCGAAACATATACAGCTAGATTGTTTAAATATCATTCAATATATACTACACCCATAATCTGAAATTGTTTTATTCAAGTTGGGGATTTTTTTTATTTTTATTTTTTGTAAGTACTCCTAAATCTCTGTGACACATTGGCTGTGAATCAGTGCTTTCCGGCACGGCCATTGAAATGTAAAAGGAGAACACATAAATGACTTGGGGGGGGGGGGGGGGGGTCTATTTACTAAGCCTTGAACGGAGATATAGTACAAGTCAATCAGCTCCTAACTGCCATGTTACAGGCTGGGTTTGAAAAATTGGCATGCCATTTCTCTGTTTTGGATAGATACAGTATACTTCAAAGGAGATATATGTATGTATGTGTGTATATATATATATATATATATATATATATATATATATTCATACACACACACACACACACACACACAAACATTAAAATATTTTCTATTAATTAACGTAATTTGCACCCAACCACAGCTACCCGTCAGAAATAAGCTTTTATCTGTCTGGAGCCAGTTAGACTATAGACTATACAGGCAAGTGTGTGATATGGTTCCCTGCAATTGTTGTACTTCTCTTCGGTGCTATTGTATTAGCCCTTCAATGTTTGTTAATGTTTCTTCATTTGGTGTTATCTCATTTATTTGTATGTCCCTCCCAGGTCTAGTGACCCCATTAATGGAACTTTGCCAGTCTATCAGAGCTTCCAGAAGATGCAGGAAGAGGAGCCGCCACAGAAAAAGTCTGCAGGTGAGTAGTTACTGGGATTGCTGCATGACTTTACTACTGACCTATGTCTGCTTATGCTGGCCACTGGCATTGTCATCTACTCATCATTGCCGTTAGGGGTAGCATTGGCGTTAGGGTTGGGGTTGGGGTTAGAGTTGGGGTTGTGGTTAGAGTTGGGGTTGTGGTTAGAGTTGGGGTTGTGGTTAGAGTTGGGGTTGTGGTTAGAGTTGGGGTTGTGGTTAGAGTTGGGGTTGTGGTTAGGGTTGGGGTTGTGGTTAGAGTTGGGGTTAGGGTTTAGGTTAGGGTTGAGTACATCAAGCAGTGCTTTAGTTTGCTTAAAAATATAAAAGTGGGTCCCATGCAGTTCCTGACAAATGGCGCATACAACATGCTACTGGTAATTCAATTAGTATTAAAAATCACAGTTATAAAATGTTTAATATAAATAAACTAGCTGCAGTACCACACTCTGCTCGTGTGGAAGTCAGTGATAATGGAAGTCAGTTGCTTAGGATTTTCGGAATTTGGTAATATATAGGGTGGGGTGGAGGCTGTTGGGAAAATGTGTTTTCAATTACGATGATGCATGCTATCTCGATCTAGTCGTTCATGTGTCTGAAAATATTTCAACCTCCCTATGTAAACGAGTTTGCACTGTTTACGAAGAGTCGCGAGCTTCTCTTTCGTCAGAGGTTTCATTCTCCCTATTTATAAAGGTACGCTCTCTGTTGCGAAGAGAGGCAGGCTTCTCTCTTCAGAGGTTTCGTTATCCCTATTTATAAAGGTACGCTCTCTTTGTGAAGAGAGGGGAGAAGCGTTTTCTTCAGAGTTGTCACTCTTTGCAGCAGAGAAGTACTCGCCTATACTTGCAGAGATTGTGTGTGACACTGTGATCGTGTCTCTATTGGTCTTCTAAGAGGTCATGTTCTCTCTCCGGGCTGTCCTCATATAATCTCACAATGCGCTCCTTGTTACCTGCAGCACTGTCATGGCCCAGTGAAATCTCCACAAAAACAAACCGGTTGAAAAAATATTTTATAGGTTTCGGCCTGCATTTATGTTAGTCCAAAGGAGTACTAAATAACGACTCTTACCTACGAGTAAATCTATCACGGTACATAGTAAACATGTGCCGCAATGTTCTGATCAGTCGCTATTGAGGCACTTACGCCTTTCGCTGCCCACTTGCTGAGAGCAGTGGGACCCCTCCCCTCAGATGCAGGTAGGATTCCACGCGTTTCGCCATAGCTTTCATTGGGTTCTTTCTCAGGTATTCTTTCAGCTTTTAAATGAGATAAAGCAGGAGTAAAATCTTTGGGAAGGGCACAATGTATGTAAGCTGTATATTATTAATTAAACCTTTCTGCTTCATTTTGATATGCTGTGTTTTTTTTTTCTTGTTTTTTTTTTAATAGAGTATTTTTATTCAACAAGGATGAAATCGTTACAGACATTTCAGTGTATACTGGGATCTTCAATTATTATTATACAATATATTCATGCACATATCCTTCTCAAACAATATATGTAAATGCGTGGTGTAGCTGGTAGTCGCAGGACCGTATATTGTCAACCCGCATATACCAGGTTCTCAGAAGTCTGCAGTCAAATTTCAAACACATACTAACATTTCTTGTTTTCTCCCCGGAATACTGCAAGAAACTCCCCCAACTATAAGGCCTAATAAAGCCTACAAAGCACCTGAGAAAAAAAAAGGAAAACAACCAAAAGGATAGCATAAACCATAAACAGAGCAAACCAAAACAACTCCATCTAGCCTAGATTCATACAGTTGTGCGAAGTGAGGTGCGTTATCCCTATAGTGTATAATACGGGAGAGGAGCCTGGCTCGTTCCCACGGGACCCAGGTAGCTGGGCTGTCGTAGAAGGCGTGCGGCATGTCAAATTATAAATTCTTTAAATTCTAAATTCTAAGGGCAGGGGAAGAATATGTAGAATTAATCCAATAGGACCATATCTTCTCATGTTTAGGAAGGGCATTATTTTTCACATAGACATACCGATCCTTCAATACTGTGTCATTCACCAGGGCCTTAAATGCAGACATCGTAGGGGAATGTGGGGCCATCCATGTCTGCGCAATACACACCTTGGCGAGGGCGCAGATACTGCGAGCATACAAGTCCTCCCACTTAGACCCAGATTCAGGTCCTCCTACTCCCAGAATGCAAAATCCTGGAGTCAACATTCCTCTCTGTATCCCCGTACGTTCCAGAATCGACCTGACCCCAACCCAAAACGCCTGTAAGGATGGACACTCCCACACCAGGTGCCAGAATGATCCGCCAGCGGCCCCGCATTTGGGACAGGCGGCTGCGCCACCAGCCCCAAATCTGGCCAACCTGTTCCGTGTCATATATGATCTATGTAATGTAAAGAGTTGGATTTGTTGGAACCGTAGTGATTTGGTGACCTGGCTCGAGTTCCCCAGCGCCACCTCCCAGTCCTCCACATCTATGGGAACCAGATCACGCTCCCAGTGCTCCCGAATGTTCGAGAGCGGGCCTGCATGAATTGTTTTTATAAGGTACGAGTAAGTGAAGGAGATCACCTTGACCCGACCCAATGAGCATAGAAAGGTCTTTATGGGGAAAGGGAGGAGCGCCGGGGGAGAATCCCCGAACTGTGATTGTAAAGCGTGCTTGAGCTGTAAAAATCTGTATAAGTAAGAGTTTGGGAGACCAAACTCCTCCTTTAGTATGGTTTTTTTTTCTTTGTAATAAAATCTGCTTTTGTGATTTATAGCGACATTCGAGGAGAGAAGGAAGGAAAACATGGAGAGGGGTAACCAGGAGCTAGAGAAGAGGCGTCAGGTTCTGCTGGAGCAGCAGCAGAGGGAGGCGGAGCGGAAGGCCCAGAAGGAAAGGGAAATGCAGGAGCGCCGAGAGAGAGAGCGCCAAGAGCAGGAGCGTAAGAAGCAGCTGGAGATGGAGAGGCGCTTGGAGCAGCAACGTGACCTGGAGCGGCTGAGGGAGGAGGAGAAAAGGAAGGAAATTGAGAGGAGGGAGGTTGGTATCTCACTTTGTGTAAAAAAAAAAAAAAAATTGTCTCTAAAAATATGCAACAGAGAAAAAACGAAACTTTATATGGTGCAATGCTTCGCTAACAGTGTGGGTATAATCTCCTTTGGGTACTTGAATGTAAGCTCTTACAAGCTGTGCCCAGTCTACCCTCTGTCTCACGTCTGCACCTCCTTCCTTCAGACTCGCCCGTGCTAGTCCTCTCTTCAATTGTGACATGATGATTTGTCATTCTGACAGTGTTTGGCGGCCCCTTACCAACAAACGCTGATCACGTATACTTGATGCTGGCTGACATAACTTTATTTAAGATGCTGGGGCAGGATTGTAATATTTCTTTAGCTATTTAACAGACATCACCTTGCTTTTTTACCAGCAAGCACCTTTTTTTGCACAAACCTACCCACCTGTTGTACTCACCTCGTGAGTCTGTCACATGACTTTATAGAACAGTCTTCCATGATGGCTTGCTAGAGTCAGGTAAAGCAAAGCACCCCTAGACATGAGGATCACCTAATTTAAGGGACTCGTTCAGTGCAATCCTGAGGATAACCTGTCACACTCATTTCACAGGCTGCGAAGCAGGAGCTGGAACGCCAGAGGCAACAAGAGATGCAGAGAATCCGGCGGCAGGAGCTGTTTAACCAGAGGAACAGGGAGCAAGAGGAGATTGTGAAGCTGAAGTCTAAGAAGAAGAGCTTACAGCTGGAATTGGAAGCTCTGGTGGGAATATTGTGAACTACATATCCCAGCGAACAAATAAGCAGATTGTTTACTATGTCTGGTGCTTTCCTTGGTACTTGGAGATTATATGTTACCCTGGGGCAGATGTATTAGGATTGGAGAAGTCATAAAGAAGTGATAAACCAGTGATAAGTGCAAGGTGATAACGCACCAGCCAATCAGCTCCAATATGTAAATTGACAGTTGTGAGCTGATTGTCTGGTGCCTTTATAACCTTGCACTTATCACCGCTTTATCACTTCTTTATGCCGTCTCCTGGATTAATACATCTGCCCCTTTGTATCTTGCCAGCCAGAATGTTGCATGTATTCACAAACTCAAAGGCGACATCCTTTTTCCATATTAAACACCCTCTCCCTCCAATTAACCCGAAGCGGTCTGATGTCCAGGGATCCTGACTCTTCTGGACACTGTTAAGTCTTTTTCTCCAAGGCTGTAGGAGGCTACAGACTGTCCGGATAGCCCCCTTGCTGGTCTAGTGGTACACTAGAGAGAGGTGGTTACAGGGTAGAGGAAGAATCTTATTTTTTTTCTCCTAGAGATGAAACATAACATAAAAAAGCGGTTTCCAGACTCCAGGTCGACACCAATTGGTCGACACACCTTAGGTCAACATGGACAAAAGGTCGACTGGAACAAGGTTGACATGGAAAAAGGTCAACATGAGTTTTTCACATTTCTTTTTTCATTTTTTTTAAATACTTTTTCATACTTTACGATCCATGTGGACTACAGTCGGGAACGGTAACCTGTGCCAAGTGCAACGGTAGCGGAGCGAGTCACCTTGCCCGTAGCGCGAGCCATGCGAGGGGACACGGTGCACTAACTGGGATTCCCGGTCACATTACGGAGAAAACGACACACAATTTTTTTTTAAACTCATGTCGACCTTTTCCCATGTCGACATTGTTCATGTCGACCTTTTGTCAATGTTGACCTATTTCAGGTGTTGACCTAAGGTGTGTTGACCTAATTGGTGTCGATCCTGAGTCCCAGACCCTAAAAAAACTTATCTTGCATGGAAACCAGTTACCTGTAAAGTTCAGACAAGGGCCTCTGGGGTAGATGAATTAGCCTGGAGAAGGCATAAGGAAGTGATAAACCAGTGATAAGTGCAAGGTGATAAATGCACCATCCAATCGGCTTCAATATGTAAATTAACAGGAGCTGATTGGCTGGTTTGTTTATCACCTTGCACTTATCACTGGTTTGTCACTTCCACTGTGAGGAGCACTGCTAAACAGGTTAATACGTATTGGTATGCCTGGGGTGATGCGTGGAAAGGCCATGTGTCATTTTTAAATGTACATTAATTTAGTATATTTTATGGCACAGCGCTCGAAATAGTGGAAAATCCCCATATTGGGAATCCGTTGTTCCCAAGAATCCTCCAAAATTGGATTGATACCTGCACGTGCTAAAGGATATTGTTGCCCTTTTTAGGAGGAGAAACATCAGCAAATCACACTGAGAGTCCAGGACATCCGCGGCAGGAAGAAAATGAAGAAAAACGAGCTGGAAACTGTAGATAAAAAATGTGACCTGGGAATTATAGAGATCAGACAACTTCAGCAGCAGCTCCAGGTAAGAGCAGACTGTGGGGCAATGCTCTGCATCAGTATACGCCGCAACATAATTGGTATAACAGTTACTTCTCCTAGTGTCTGGTTATGGACAAGTTGGGACTAGGGAGGCCAATCCTGGGCCTTTTTTTCAATCCCAGGTATCGGGATTGAAAACAGGTCAATCCCGGGATTCCCGGGATACTCGGGATTGGGTTGAAGACCCGCCGAGCCCACACAAATACCATCTTGGGTGGGAGCCAGGCTCGCAGGCTTCATGTGGCGCGGGCAGCTGGCGTCAAACTCACTATCGTGGGTGGGAGGGTTCGTGAGCTACGGGCTACAAGGTGCGGGTGGCGTGGATATCTGGCATCAGACTGCGCAGCGTGACCTCTGACATCGTCGCGCTGCGCAGTATACATTGCGCAGCATGACATGATGTCAGAGGTCTAAATCCCGGGATCCCGTCGATCCTGATCCCGAGATTGGCCTCCCTAGTTGGGACTGTAGGAACAATTAAACCTGGTATTCCCCTTGCCAAACATTGTGGAGGTGACATGCCTGAGGCATGAGGCACATCTAGATTTATGGACTTTTAGGCTCTGGACAAGCTATGTGTAAACATTGTCATGTGTACTATTGCCAGTTGGCACAATTCAGTAATCACAGGTTTAGGAGATGCTTATGATTGGGCTGAGTTTGTGTGACCGCCGGCCACCATACCGACGCCGGGATCCCAGCAGGTAGATGGGCGGCGGCGGGAGCGCAGCAAAGCCCCTTGCGGGCTCGGTGGCTCGCTGCGCTCACCAAAGGTTCTATTCTCACTCTATGGGTGTTGTGGAAATAGTCCCTGTTGATCGGCATGCCAACCGGCAGGATATTCAGGATTCGGGATCACATAAGCGCTTCCTGTTTGATTCTGGCAGTTAGGTATTTCCTGTGTAAGGGATAGCCTAAATATGTGATTATACAGATGGAGCCCTCCTCATCTGTCCCTTTAATAGGATTAATCCCCTGGGGTTTAATCCCCTGCTGTAATGACTTAATCCCCTGCTGTATTGTTCTCTCTGTATTGTATAGCAGCTGAGAACAATAGATGAAAGACTTATGCTAATAAGCCTTGGTGCACCTAGGCGCAGCAGAGAAGCCTAGATGAGCAAGGTTCCATCTGTACATCCTCTTGTTCTAGGTGCAGTTAAGTAATATTGGAGGTTACATCCCCCTCAAGGGGCATTGTGATAACCTGCCAGGTCTGATAAAAATGGCTGCTTTCACTTAGTTTCATTAATTGTCAACATCTTAATGTTTTGGAAAGTTTTATGTTAGTGAATGTTGCCAGACACTTTTCGAGGTTGGTTTAATTTGAATTTCTTGCTTGGTCACCTCTATGCTTCATTACTTAATATTACTGCCTATAGCCAGAAGACCTGGAATTTGACATGCAGGTAAAAACATATTACTATAGGTCGGTGTTTCTCAAACTTGGTGCTTTTGTATATATTGGCACGCAAATTTAGTAATCATGGACACATTTTAAAAGATCCACTGATGTACTAAGAATTGTACGGTCTGTCAACAGACCCAGAAAACCTGCACTGCTAGTGGTCCGGAGTGCAGGATCTGACATAATGCTGTTCATCGTGTGTATTATTTGTTTTCCCTAACCTTAAACTAGAGCAATGTTTCCTAAATCATCATTGTGACTTTAAAATAGTTTAGCAAGGGTTTATCTAGTGCTCTGTGTTTTAAGGAGGCAACTTTTTATTGTAAGCCAACTTTTATTATTAGGAGCCCCCGTTGTGGTGATAAAACACACTTGTCAGCAAACAAAAATGAGTGTATGAGTACACATCTATACGAACAAGAGTAGGGTAACAGTCTCAGGAAACAAGAAAAGAAACAGCACGTTGTTGTTATATTAACGTCCCTTATATGATTTCATACATATGGATACTCCTCAATGGACTCGCCTAATTACAGTGAGATGTGTTCACATAGAGGTATCTTTGATGCTATGGACTGGCCCGCCCGTTCCCCAGACCTGAATCCAATTGAGCACATCTGGGACATCATGTCTCGCTCCATGCACCACAGACTGTCCAGGAATTGGCGGATGCTTTAGTCCAGGTCTGGGAGGAGATCCCTCAGGAGACCATCCGCCACCTAATCAGGAGCATGCCCAGGCATTGTATGGAGGTCATACAGGCACGTGGAGGCCACACACACTACTGAGCCTCATTTTGACTTGTTTTAAGGACATTACATCAAAGTTGGATAAGCCTGTAGTGTGTTTTTCCACTTTAATTTTGAGTGCGACTCCAAATCCGGACCTCCATGGGTTAATAAATTTGATTTCCATTGATAATTTTTTGTGTGATTTTGTTGTCAGCCATAGCCAGATTAAAGGGGGGATGCAGGGCATACTGTACCCCAGGCCCCCTTTGTCAGGGGGGCCCCCCGGCTAGAGCACACTGACTTCCTTAGCTTTCCTCTTAAGCAGCAGAACCAGCAGCCAGAATGTGAGCAGGAGAGTATGCAGTGAAGGCATAGACCCAGGCGTATCATGAGCTACCAATAGAGCTTTCCGACCAGAGGAGAGATAGGAGGGTGGGGAGAGCTGTAAGTGACACAGAGATCCCAGCTTATCCTCTTCCCTGCCTGGGTGTCTGAGCCTTGTGTAAACTATTATGCAACTAAACCATTTGGGTGTAGAGATAGAGACACACACACACAGTAGTACAGAGGCTGTTTCTATTCTTGCATGTGACAAGATAAATTATTTTATTTTTCTATGTGTATTTTAAGGTTAAGTTCTCTAAAAATGTTATATAATAGTTGTCTTTCAATTAGGCAGAGCTATAAAAGTATTAGATAAAACTAACATGCACCATTGGTTTAAATTTAATATACACAATCCATACCTCCCACCTTGACCCATTCCAGGAGGGACAACATGCTCTCAACCTGGACTTCCTTCCGAATTTATGATTGCAGTCACCTGTGTTGTAACACCTTTCTTATCAATTAAATATTTCAACACAGGTGACACCAATCAAATATTAATTGAGAAGTCCAGGTAGAGAGCATTTTGTCCCTCCTGGAATGGGACATGTTGGGAGGTATGAACAATGTAATATACACCCCCACACTCCACTGGGGCCCCCCTGTCTTAAGTGCCCCGGGCACCCCTAAGGCTTAATTCGGCCCTGTTGTCAGCACATTCAACTATGTAAAGAACAAAGTATTTAATAGCAATATTTCATTCATTCAGATCTAGGATGTGTTATTTTAGTGTTCCCTATATTTTTTTGAGCAGTGTAGTTAGGAGTAGGGGCTTTTCCTATTATAGAGTAGAACATGAGATAGTGCAGACGGGATCATGGAGAAGGAACGCGGTGAAGAAGGAGGTAGAGCACAGTGCAGTGGATGTGGGAATTGGCTGCACATTAATATTTTATTCTGTGTGGTCACTTTGTATTTTAGGAATATCAAAATAAGCTGAGCACTCTGGTCCCTGAGAAACAAGCTTTAAACGAGAAGATTAAACAGATTCAGATGGTCAATTCCTCAGGTGAGTGACATCTCTACCTCATTCCTCTACCTCTGGGTGGTTATAGCGCAGACAGAGGGGGTTGCCATACTGTAGTCCAGGCTGACCTTTGTAAGGATGTAGTCTTTCCATTTACTAAGAACCATTGAGATCACTGGGCCACATTATATACATCTCTGGCCGTAGGGCAGCGTTCCCACCACTTACGCTGCATGCTGCAAGGGCACTATGGGGGGTGTACCACCGGTGGGTGGTTTCTGCATTATGCTGTCTGAGGGAGGTCTGCGCCAGCTCTAGAGGTGCTGTAGATAACGTGCCATCGCATTACCCAACAGATGGCTCCAACTCTGGCCTGCTTGGGCTCCAGAAGAAGACCATTGAGAAGGGCGGGTTATGCCAGAGACTACGTGAGCAGCTGGACGCTCTGGAGAAAGAGACTTCTACAAAGCTGTTGGAGATGGACTCTTTTAACAACCAGATCAAGGTGGGGAAGACTGATGTCAATGTGACGGTGTGGCGTAGATAATAATATAATAGTATCGTCATGGCGAATGTCACAGGGGTCATAAAGCAAATGAAATATAGTTTCATAATTTTTGGTAAAAGTTTAAAATCTATAATAAAAGGCTTTAAACTGAAGGTTTCATCATTACAGATAGTGTACCACTCACGTTCTCGCTCTGAATACAAAAATAAAAGTCACTCAATTTATTTATTTTTGCTTAGGGTTTTAATGATGATCTGAACCATATTGTGGCTGTAGATCTCTTCCAGCCCTTTAACACTGAACAATTGTTTGATCCCCCATCTGAATAGGAAGCAGTGTTATGTGACATTACCATGTGTCAGGATTATTCCTTCTCACTGATTTGCATGACAATGAGTTAACAAGAACTCTGTTGCAATGTGTTTGCTCTTTATTATAATAAGGTTTCTGAATTGCAGTAATTCCCGGCACAGGTTCCACATGGCTTCTGGCGGCCCCTAGTGGCTGCAGAGTGCAATACTAATGTGCCTTCTCTGTCTGCCTTATCTTGCAGTGTGAGGCTATGGATGACTCTGTCCTGCAGTGCCTTTTGTCTCTCCTCAGCTGTCTCAACAATCTCTTCCTCTTGCTTAAGGTTAATTCAATTTCTGTCTCCTTTAGCTGTCCGCTCTTTCATCTTTCCCTTTTTTTCCATTTCTTGCTTTCTCTTGTCTGGTGTGAGTGTGGTCTGTAGCCGGGAAGGGGGATTACAGGTGAGTAAGACCACCCTGGAGACTTGGACTTTAAGACAAAAGTACTCCCGCACCAGATTTTATCAATAAAAGATCACACAGGGAATATTAATGGCGTACCAGTCTATGTTGACAAATCAAATGTTCCAACATAACATATATGTGGTGCTGCTTGTTGATTGTATATTGTATACAAATTTTAAAGAGAAAGAAGTCAATCAACTTGAATAGCAGCACTCTTCCCCTTCAAAAAAAGAGATTCAATTCTTCTTTAATGAGTAAAACAACAACATGTTCTATACTTTATTATTAAAATTGAGGTTACGATACCCATATGTGATGTAAATGTATTTAATATTACCACATATGATGTATTATGTCCTTTTAAAGAAGGATATACAAGTGAAATATAAAATCAATAGAGACAGAATAACGTGTAAGAAAGAAAAATAATTGTTTTTTATTTTTTACGTTAATAAATTTTATTAAAAGAAAATGCTTGTGTGCTGTCTTTATTCTGTAATTTTAATGAACACCTATGATGGAAAAAGTAGTAAGATAATCACTCTATTATATAAAGACTGTTAAAAAGCTGGTGTATTTAGGACCAAGCGAGTGTTATTAATTAATACTCACAATACTATTAAATACTAGTGGCAATTCTGAAGACCCACTGACACAGTACAGTTATCTGACAATATAATTCTCACATCTGTGTAATAACAGGCAGCAAAATCAGCAGTCACGGAAAGTGTTAATAAACATCGATGTTATACAGGGCAATATGAGCCGTTGTTGATTACATCTACAGACATTATATTGTCTTTTGGTATGAGCAGCATTGTTTGGAGAATTTTTTTTTTTCTTTTCACCCTTTAGCAACAAATGTTACACTATTATTCTTTGCAAAAGAAAGTGTCAGTAATGTCACAAGATTTCTTACATTTGTAGCTTTTCATAGACATCACTGGCAATAACAGTCAGTGGCAGTCTTGAGTGATTATCTTATTACTCTTTCCATCTTTGCTTGGTATTTTTTCACCCCTCAGCAACAAATGTAACACTATGATTCTTTGCAAAAGAAAGTGTCAGTAATGTTGCAAGAATTTTTACATTGTAGCTATTCTTAGACATCACTGGCAACAATTGTCAGTGATAGTCTTGAGTGATTATCTTACTACTTTTTCCATCATAGGTGTTCATTAAAATTACAGAATAAAGACAGCACACAAGCATTTTCTTTTAATAAAATTTATTCACGTAAAAAATAAAAAATAAATCTTTTTCTTTCTTACACGTTATTCTGTCTATTGATTTTATATTTCACTTGTATATCCTTCTTTAAAAGGACATAATACATCATATGTGGTAATATTAAATACATTTACATCACATATGGGTATCGTAACCTCAATTTTAATAATAAAGTATAGAACATGTTGTTGTTTTTCTCATTAAAGAAGAATTGAATCTCTTTTTTTTGAAGGGGGAGAGTGCTGCTATTCAAGTTGATTGACTTCTTTCTCTTTAAAACACCCTGGAGACTTGTCACTATGCGGCTTCTGGTGTCGTCTATGAAATGCCAGGGTTAGCTGCGTCTTTTGTCTTTCATCTTACATGTATAATAACAATCATTCAATGTGTCCGGTCAGCAAAGTGTCTCAGCCAGTGTGGGATTGGCTCTTCCAGTACAGTATTAAGAATCTGGAATCTATTAATACACGTGAGCGCTGTCAATTACAAAGTATATACTGGAATGGGTACTGTTACTATGGTTATCAGTGTTATCAATGAATAGACTGACCTCACCGGAATCCCAGGTGTACATCAGGGGTGTCCATAAGAAGTTACCTGAAAGAGAATCTAGGTATGATCAGAGCTACAGTAGATTAATATCCCATGTGGCCCTAATCAAGATGCAGGTTTGGGCCCCTCCTCCTCACATATGGAAGCACACACATATATAGGGAGGTAACATGTAGAGACACACATACACAGAGCATCACATACTGTATATAGACACACAGACAGCTATATACAGGGAAAATCGCATATGGACACACTCGTATACAGGGAGGGTTACATATAGAGACACATATACAGGGAAGGTTACATATAGAGAGACACACCTATGTACAGGGAAAATCACATATAGATACATATACAGGGAGGGTTACATATAGAGACACACGTACACAGAGAATCACATACTGTATACAGACACACAGGCGGCAATATACAGGGAAAATCACAAAGACACATATACAGGAAGGGTTACATATAGCGACACATATACAGCGAAGGTTACATATAGAAACACCTATATACAGGGGGAAATCACATATAGACACACATACATACTGGGGGATTACATAGAGACAGACACACACACACACACACACACACACACACAGACACACAGACACACAGATAATCACATATAGGGATGGTCACATATAAATACACACATATACAGGGAGGATCACATATAGAGGCACCCACATATACTGGGATGGTTGCATATAGAAACATACTGTAATGTACGCAGGGATAGTCAGATATAGAGAAACATATACACTGAGGGTTACCCATACAGACACATATTCAGGGATGGTCGCATATAGACACACATACAGTGAGGAATCACATTATACAGGGTTATATACATATATAAAGAGACATTCAGGAATGTCACATAGAGATACACATATACAGGGAAGAACACATATAGACACTTGTTATAAAGGATAAAGCCTTGTGTGCCTTTGTCTCATTTTAAAATTGCATGATCATTTTCAAGTGCAGTTGTTAACATGAAAAGCCAGGTATAAGATGTTGCCTAATGCTGTCTTGTGAAGGTGGATTAATGACGAAACCAGAACCTGTGTTCAGTTCTCTTTCTTTGTGCACACCCGTGTTCAGTTCACGTTCTTTCAGCAAAAGAAAACAAAACTTACTTACATTCTGGCTGATTATATTTTCTAGTGATGAGCGGGTTCGGATCCTCGGGATCCGAACCCGCCCGAACTTCACCTTTTTTTGCACGGGTCCGAGCAACTCTGATCCTCCCGCCTTGCTCGGTTAACCCGAGCGCGCCCGAATGTCATCATCCCGCGGTCGGATTCTCGCGAGATTTGTATTCAATATAAGGAGCCGCGTCGCCGCCGCCATTTTTCACTCGTGCATTGGAGATGATCGTGAGAGGACGTGGCTGACGTCCTCTCAGTTTCTATGTTCAGTGGGCTGCAAATATCTGTGCTCAGTGTGCTGCAAATATCTGTGCTCAGTGTGCTGCAAATGCAAATATCTACGTTCTCTGCCTGAAAAACGCTCCATATCTGTGCTCAGTGTGCTGCAAATATCTGTGCTCAGTGTGCTAATTGCTTTATTGTGGGGACTGGGGACCAGCAGTATTATATAGTAGGAGGACAGTGCAGAGTTTTGCTGACCAGTGACCACCAGTATTATACGTTCTCTGCCTGAAAAACGCTCCATATCTGTGCTGCATTGTAGTATATAGTAGGAGGACAGTGCAGAATTTTGCTGACCACCAGTATAACTATATATATATATATATATATATATATATATATATATATATATATATATATATATATATAGCAGTACGGTCAGTAGTCCACTGCTCTACCTCTGTGTCCTCAAGTATACTATCCTATCCATACCTGTGGTGCATTTCAGTTTTGCACAGTTTGCTGAACACCAGTATATATAATATATAGCAGTACGGTACAGTAGGCCACTGCTCTACCTACCTCTGTGTCGTCAAGTATACTATCCATCCATACCTGTGGTGCATTTCAGTTTTGCACAGTTTGCTGACCACCAGTATATATAATATATAGCAGTGCGGTACAGAAGGCCACTGCTCTACCTACCTCTGTGTCGTCAAGTATACTATCCATCCATACCTGTGGTGCATTTCAGTTTTGCACAGTTTGCTGACCACCAGTATATAATATATAGCAGTACGGTACAGTAGGCCACTGCTCTACCTACCTCTGTGTCGTCAAGTATACTATCCATCCATACCTGTGGTGCATTTCAGTTTTGCACAGTTTGCTGACCACCAGTATATATAATATATAGCAGTACGGTACAGTAGGCCACTGCTCTACCTACCTCTGTGTCGTCAAGTATACTATCCATCCATACCTGTGGTGCATTTCAGTTTTGCACAGTTTGCTGACCACCAGTATATATAATATATAGCAGTACGGTACAGAAGGCCACTGCTCTACCTACCTCTGTGTCGTCAAGTATACTATCCATCCATACCTGTGGTGCATTTCAGTTTTGCACAGTTTGCTGACCACCAGTATATATAATATATAGCAGTACGGTACAGTAGGCCACTGCTCTGCATTCCTCTGTGTCGTCAAGTATACTATCCATCCATACCTGTGGTGCATTTAAGTTTTTGTGCGCAGTATATATAGTAGTAGGCCATTGCTATTGATAAATATATTACTGGCATATAATTCCACACATTAAAAAATGGAGAACAAAAATGTGGAGGGTAAAATAGGGAAAGATCAAGATCCACTTCCACCTCATGCTGAAGCTGCTGCCACTAGTCATGGCCGAGACGATGAAATGCCATCAACGTCGTCTGCCAAGGCCGATGCCCAATGTCATAGTAGAGAGCATGTAAAATCCAAAAAATAAAAGTTCAGTAAAATGACCCAAAAATCAAAATTAAAATCGTCTGAGGAGAAGCGTAAACTTGCCAATATGCCATTTACGACACGGAGTGGCAAGGAACGGCTGAGGCCCTCTCCTATGTTCCTCATGACTAGTGGGTCAGCTTCACATGAGGATGGAAGCACTCATCCTCCTGCTAGAAAACTTAAAAGACTTAAGATGGCAAAAGCACAGCAAAGAACTGTGCGTTCTTCTAAATCACAAATCCCCAAGGAGAGTCCAATTGTGTCGGTTGCGATGCCTGACCTTCCCAACACTGGACGGGAAGAGGTGGCGCCTTCCACCATTTGCACGCCCCCTGCAAGTGCTGGAAGGAGCACCCGCAGTCCAGTTCCTGATAGTCAAATTGAAGATGTCACTCTTGAAGTACACCAGGATGAGGATATGGGTGTTGCTGGCGCTGGGGAGGAAATTGACAAGGAGGATTCTGATGGTGAGGTGGTTTGTTTAAGTCAGGCACCCGGGGAGACACCTGTTGACCGTGGGACGAATATGGCCATTGACATGCCTGGTCAAAATACAAAAAAAAATCACCTCTTCTGTGTGGAATTATTTCAACAGAAATGCGGACAACTGGTGTCAAGGTGTGTGTTGCCTTTGTCAAGCTGTTATAAGTAGGGGTAAGGACGTTTACCACCTAGGAACATCCTCCCTAATACGTCACCTGGAGCGCATTCATCAGAAGTCATTGACAAGTTCAAAAACTTTGGGTGACAGCGGAAGCAGTCCACTGCCAACTAAATCCCTTCCTCTTGTAACCAAGCGCCTGCAAACCACACCACCAACTCCCTCAGTGTCAATTTTCTCCTTAGACAGGAAAGCCAATAGTCCTGCAGGCCATGTCACTGTCAAGTCTGACGAGTCCTCTCCTGCCTGGGATTCCTCCGATGCATCCTTGAGTGTAACGCCTACTGCTGCTGGCGCTGCTGTTGTTGCTGCTGGGAGTCGATAGTCATCCCAGAGGGGAAGTCGGAAGACCACTTGTACTACTTCCAGTAAGCAATTGACTGTCCAACAGTCCTTTGCGAGGAAGATGAAATATCACAGACGTCATCCTGCTGCAAAGCGGATAACTCAGGCCTTGGCAGCCTGGGTGGTGAGAAACGTGTTTCCGGTATCCACCGTTAATTCACAGGGAACTAGAGAATTGATTGAGGTACTGTGTTCCCGGTACCAAATACCATCTAGGTTCCATTTCTCTAGGCAGGCGATACCGAAAATGTACACAGACGTCCGAAAAAGAGTCACTAGTGTCCTAAAAAATGCAGTTGTACCTAATGTCCACTTAACCACGGACATGTGGACCAGGGCAGACTCAGGACTATATGACTGTGACAGCCCACTGGGTAGATGTATTGCCTCCCGCAGCAAGAACAGCAGCGGCGGCACAAGTAGCAGCATCTCGCAAACGCCAACTCGTTCCTAGGCAGGCTACGCTTTGTATCACCGCTTTCCATAAAAGGCACACAGCTGACAACCTCTTACGGAAACTGAGGAAGATCATCGCAGAATGGCTTACCCCAATTGGACTCCCCTGGGGATTTGTGACATCGGACAACGCCACCAATATTGTGCGTGCATTACATCTGGGCAAATTCCAGCATGTCCCATGTTTTGCACATACATTGAATTTGGTGGTGCAGAATTATTTAAAAAACGACAGGGGCGTGCAAGAGATGCTGTCGGTGGCCCGAAGAATTGCGGGCCACTTTCGGCATTCAGCCACCGCGTGCCGAAGACTGGAGCACCAGCAAACAGTCCTGAACCTGCCCTGCCATCATCTGAAGCAAGAGGTGGTAACGAGGTGGAATTCAACCCTCAATATATGCTTCAGGGGATGGAGGAGCAGCAAAAGGCCATTCAAGCCTATACAGCTACCTACGATATAGGCAAAGGAGGGGGAATGCGCCTGACTCAAGCGCAGTGGAGAATGATTTCAACGTAGTGCAAGATTCTGCAACCCTTTGAACTTGCCACACGTGAAGTCAGTTCAGACACTGCCAGCCTGAGTCAGGTCATTCCCCTCATCAGGCTTTTGCAGAAGAAGCTGGAGAGATTGAAGGAGGAGCTAAAACAGAGCAATTCCGCTAGGCATGTGGGACTTGTGGATGGAGCCCTTAATTCGCTTAACCAGGATTCACGGGTGGTCAATCTGTTGAAATCAGAGCACTACATTTTGGCCACCGTGCTCGATCCTAGATTTAAAACCTACGTTGTATCTCTCTTTCCGGCAGACACAAGTCTGCAGAGGTTCAAAGACCTGCTGGTGAGAAAATTGTCAAGTCAAGCGGAACGTGACCCGTCAACATCTCCTCCTTCACATTCTCCCGCAACTGGGGCTGTGAGGAAAAGGCTAAGAATTCCGAGCCCACCCGCTGGCAGTAATGCAGGGCAGTCTGGAGCGAGTGCTGACATCTGGTCCGGACTGAAGGACCTGCCAACGATTACTGACATGTTGTCTACTGTCACTGCATATGATTCTGTCACCATTGAAAGAATGGTCGAGGATTATATGAGTGACCATATCCAAGTAGGCACGTCAGACAGTCCGTACGTATACTGGCAGGAAAAAGAGGCAATTTGGAGGCCCTTGCACAAACTGGCTTTATTTTACCTAAGTTGCCCCCCCTCCAGTGTGTACTCCGAAAGAGTGTTTAGTGCAGCCGCTCACCTTGTCAGCAATCGGCGTACGAAGTTACTTCCAGAAAATGTGGAGAAGATGATGTTCATCAAAATGAATTATAATCAATTCCTCCGTGGAGACATTCACCAGCAATTGCCTCCAGAAAGTACACAGGGATCTGAGATGGTGGATTGCAGTGGGGACGAATTAATAATCTGTGAGGAGGGGGATGTACACAGTGAAAGGGGTGAGGAATCGGACGATGAGGAGGAGGTGAACATCTTGCCTCTGTAGAGCCAGTTTGTGCAAGGAGAGATTGATTGCTTCTTTTTTGGTGGGGGCCCAAACCAACCAGTCATTTCAGTCACAGTTGTGTGGCAGACCCTGTCGCTGAAATGATGGGTTTGTTAAAGTGTGCATGTCCTGTTTATGCAACATAAGGGTGGGTGGGAGGGCCCAAGGACAATTCCATCTTGCACCTCTTTTTTTCTTTCATTTTTCTTTGCATCATGTGCTGTTTGGGGACTATTTTTTTAATCTGCCATCCTGTCTGACACTGCAGTGCCACTCCTAGATGGGCCAGGTGTTTGTGTCATCCAGCGACCTCGGTGCAAATTTTAGGACTAAAAATAATATTGTGAGGTGTTCAGAATAGACTGAAAATGAGTGTAAATTATGGTTATTGAGGTTAATAATACTATGGGATCAAAATGACCCCCAAATTCTATGATTTAAGCTGTTTTTGAGGGTTTTTTGTAAAAAAAAACACCCGAATCCAAAACACACCCGAATCCGACAAAAAATTTTCATGGAGGTTTTGCCAAAACGTGTCCGAATCCAAAACACGGCCGCGGAACCGAATCCAAAACACAAAACCCGAAAAATTTCCGGTGCACATCACTAATATTTTCCCTTTGAAAACATAAAATCTTCTGAAGAACAGCAAGGTGTAATTGTGCTGATGTTGGGACAGCGGCAGAATAGACTCCGCACAGGGGTTACCAGTGATAGTGATCTACTGTTTCTATCTTAATACTCCAGGGTTTTTCTGGCCAGGGAGTTGACAAAGAGGAACTCACGGACAGTGGTATATTTATTTATTTATTTATTTATTTATTTATTTATTTTAGATGCATTTGGCAAAGGTTGCTTTGGGTGAGATGTATTAAATATCTCAAATTGGATCATCTCCCCCTTTGATCGCCTGCATACAAGCATTTTTCATCACCAGTATGTAGGGTGACTCACCTGGCAGGATAGCTCTCCTGATATAGAGCTGTCTCAGTGATGTATAATGTATAGACTTCAGGGTTTATGACCTGGGGGTCCAAATGGGCATAGGGCAAGCCGTGAGATTCCCCTCTCTGCGTCTGTATTTCACCCATTGTCGGGATTCCTGTGTCGGTCCCCTGAACGCCGGATTCCCGACAGCCGGTATATTGACTGCATCCCTTACCAAGCTACTGATTAATTTGTCTCCTTGTGCGGCATACAAAATGGCTGCCTACAATGTGTGCAGGTGCCAGGCCAGAGGGCTAATGTCACACAGGAATTTTTATTATAATGTGCAAAATCAAATGCGTTGGTACTTTGCAATTTATTTCAATAGGGAATGTTGAATGCTTTTATTACACTTGTTGTTTTGGATTTCTTTGGTGTGTTTTCTTGGGCCCTCAATGGGGTTGAGTGTGTGCGGATATCCTCCAGATGTCACTGTTGCAGCAAGGTGTGTATCAAAGGTATTTACTGACCGTTCCCTCTGGAAGCCGTTGTAGAGACAGCGCCACCTTCAGGCTATATTATAAAATTAGTTTACACATTTTTTGAACTTTTTCACCAAGAATTGCTTTGTGACCGTGACACAGGTGCAATCCCTTTTATAGAATTTAAAACAGAATTTAAAGGCAAAACAAATGCCACCTTTGCTGAGTAAGCCCAGCGTAATGCTGTGCGCAGGGAACCAATGTTTTACTCTGTCATACATTGTATGCTGTGTTTCTCTTCTCCTCATGTGCAGTCATGTCAGTGCATCTCACCAGGCACAGCTCTCCATCCCGTCCTCGTTCCATCTCCTGCGTTTACTCTCTCTCTGTCTGATCACTTGTTCCTCTTGATTAGGAGCTGAGAGAAAGTTACAACAAACAGCAGACGGCTCTTCACCAGCTGCAGAAAATCAAGCAAGACAAGCTGAGGGATGTGGAGAGCAAGAAAGCCGAGCTGGCGCAGAAAAAGAGGGAAGAGGAGGAGGCTGCAAGGTAACATGACTGACACATTATTATCCCCCCTTTTATGTACACCATTGTATGACTGACACATAATCCTTCACTACCCCCTCTTTACAGGAATTGTATGACTGACACATTATCCTGTCACCTCCTATATACACAGATTGTATGACTGACACATTATCCTGTCACCTCCTATATACAGGGTGTATGACTGACACATAATCCTTCACCACTCCCTCTTTACAGGAATTGTATGACTGACACATTATCCTGTCACCTCCTATATACACAGATTGTATGACTGACACATTATCCTGTCACCTCCTATATACAGGGTGTATGACTGACACATAATCCTTCACCACTCCCTCTTTACAGGAATTGTATGACTGACACATTATCCTGTCACCTCCTATATACACAGATTGTATGACTGACACATTATCCTGTCACCTCCTATATACACAGATTGTATGACTGACACATTATCCTGTCACCTCCTACATACACAGATTGTATGACTGACACATTATCCTGTCACCTCCTATATACACAGATTGTATGACTGCCGCATAATGCTTCACCCCCTATGTACAGGAATTGTATGACTGACACATCCGGTCACCACCTATATACAGGATGTATAACTGACACATTATCCTGTCACCACCTATATACAGGAAGTATGACTGACACATCCGGTCACCACCTATATACAGGATGTATAACTGACACATTATCCTGTCACCTCCTATGTACAGGATGTATGACTGCTACATAATCCTTCACTCCATATATACAGGAATTGTATGACTGACACATTATCCTGTCACCGCCTATATACACCGATTGTATGAGTGACACATTATCCTGTCACCACCTATATACACAGATTGTATGACTGCCACATAATCCTTCACCCCTTATGTACAGGAATTGTATGACTGACGCATTATCCTGTCACCTCCTATGTACAGGATTGTGCGACCGACACATTATCCTGTCACCTCCCATGTACCGAGATTGTATGACTGCCACATTATCCTGTCACCTCCTATTTACAGGATGTATGACTGCCACATAATCCTTCTCCCCCTATATACAGGAATTGTATGACTGACACATTATCCTGTCACCTTCTATGTACAGAGATCGTTTGACTGACACATTATCCTGTCACCTCCTGTGTACAGAGATCGTATGACTGACACATTATCCTGTCACCTCCTGTGTACAGAGATCGTATGACTGACACATTATCCTGTCACCTTCTATGTACAGAGATCGTATGACTGACACATTATCCTGTCACCTTCTATGTACAGAGATCGTATGACTGACACATTATCCTGTCACCTGTGTACAGAGATCGTATGACTGACACATTATCCTGTCACCTCCTGTGTACAGAGATCGTATGACTGACACATTATCCTGTCACCTCCTATATACACAGATTGTATGACTGCCGCATAATGCTTCACCCCCTATGTACAGGAATTGTATGACTGACACATCCGGTCACCACCTATATACAGGATGTATAACTGACACATTATCCTGTCACCACCTATATACAGGAAGTATGACTGACACATCCGGTCACCACCTATATACAGGATGTATAACTGATACATTATCCTATCACCTCCTATGTACAGGATGTATGACTGCTACATAATCCTTCACCCCTTATGTACAGGAATTGTATGACTGACACATTATCCTGTCACCTCCTATGTACAGAGATCGTATGACTGACGCATTATCCTGTCACCTCCTATGTACAGAGATCGTATGACTGACGCATTATCCTGTCACCTCCTATGTACAGGATTGTGCGACCGACACATTATCCTGTCACCTCCCATGTACCGAGATTGTATGACTGCCACATTATCCTGTCACCTCCTATTTACAGGATGTATGACTGCCACATAATCCTTATCCCCCTATATACAGGAATTGTATGACTGACACATTATCCTGTCACCTTCTATGTACAGAGATCGTTTGACTGACACATTATCCTGTCACCTCCTGTGTACAGAGATCGTATGACTGACACATTATCCTGTCACCTCCTGTGTACAGAGATCGTATGACTGACACATTATCCTGTCACCTCCTGTGTACAGAGATCGTATGACTGACACATTATCCTGTCACCTCCTGTGTACAGAGATCGTATGACTGACACATTATCCTGTCACCTTCTATGTACAGAGATCGTATGACTGACACATTATCCTGTCACCTCCTGTGTACAGAGATCGTATGACTGACACATTATCCTGTCACCTCCTGTGTACAGAGATCGTATGACTGACGCATTATCCTGTCACCTCCTGTGTACAGAGATCGTATGACTGACACATTATCCTGTCACCTCCTGTGTACAGAGATCGTATGACTGACACATTATCCTGTCACCTCCTGTGTACAGAGATCATATGACTGACACATTATCCTGTCACCTCCTGTGTACAGAGATCGTATGACTGACACATTGGGCCTAATTCAGTAAGGATTGCGAATTCTGCTAATTTGCAATTTTGCTAGCATGCTGGTCGCTGCCCATCACAGGGCAAGGCCGCCCAGCATGCTGTCCGCCGTCTCCCCCCTTCAACAAGCAGAAATAGAGGAAGCTTACAGCTGCCGCAGCTTAGCTGCGCCCGCAGGAGGCCCGCCCCCATGTTCCCGATTGCGGCGGCTGCATGTGATGTCACGCAGCCGACGTTTTCACGTCCCCGTTTGCGGCGCACTGCCCCCGCGACACTCCGTCTCTGCCCTGGAAACAGAGCGTTCCTGCCCCGCGATCGCCTCTGCCTGATTGACAGCCAGAGGCGATCGAATGAAGTGCGGGCGCATGCGCGATCCAACCTGAATTAGCCTCATTATCCTGTCTCCCCCTATCTACAGGAATTGTATGACTGACACCTTATCCTGTCACCTCTTATGTACAGAGATCGTATTACTGACACATTATCCTGTCACCTCCTATTTACAGGATTTATCACTGACGCATTATCCTGTCACCTCCTATATACAGGATTGTACAACCGACACATTATCCTGTCACCTCCTATATACAGGTTTTGTCACTGACACATTATCCTGTCACCTCCTATATACAGGATTGTACAACCGACACATTATCCTGTCACCTCCTATATACAGGATTGTACAACCGACACATTATCCTGTCACCTCCTATATACAGGATTTATCACTGACACATTATCCTGTCACCTCCTATATACAGGATTGTACAACCGACACATTATCCTGTCACCTCCTATTTACAGGATTTATCACTGACACATTATCCTGTCACCTCCTATATACAGGATTGTACAACCGACACATTATCCTGTCACCTCCTATATACAGGATTTATCACTGACACATTATCCTGTCACCTCCTATATACAGGATTGTACAACCGACACATTATCCTGTCACCTCCTATATACAGGATTTATCACTGACACATTATCCTGTCACCTCCTATATAATGGATTGTACAACCGACACATTATCCTGTCACCTCCTATATACAGGATTTATCACTGACACATTATCCTGTCACCTCCTATATACAGGATTGTACAACCGACACATTATCCTGTCACCTCCTATATATAGGGTGTATGACTGACACATTATCCTGTCACCTCCTATATACAGGGTGTATGACTGACACATTATCCTGTCACCTCCTATATACAGGGTGTATGACTGACACATTATCCTGTCACCTCCTATATACAAGATGTATGATGGACACATTATCCTGTCACCTCCTATATACAAGATGTATGACGGACACATTATCCTGTCACCTCCTCATATACAGGGTGTATGACTGACACATTATCCTGTCACCTCCTATATACAGGGTGTATAACTGACACATTATCCTGTCACCCCCTATCTACAGGAATAGTATGACACTTTATCCTGTCATCTCCTATATACAAGATGTATGACGGACACATTATCCTGTCATCTCCTATGTACAGAGATCGAATTACTGACACGTTTCGTACTATATGCCTGGCACAATGAAATAAATTAGGTTCTGTATCCAACAGGAAAGCCAAACAAGAAAAGGAGAATATGTGGAAGGAGAAGGTGAAAAGGGAAGAAGAGGAGAAGCAGAAACGACTGGAGGATGAGCGTCGGCAGGAGCAGTTGATCTTGGAGAATCAGCGTGCAGAGGAAGAGGCAGCCAGGCTTAAGGAGCGGGAGACCCAGCAGCAGAAGCTGGCTGAGGAAAGACAACGAGAGGAGGAAGAGAAAAGGAAGAGGGCAGAGATACAGCGGGAGGCAGAGCAGAGAAGGAAACAGGAGGAGGAGAAACGCAAGCAGGCACAGCTGAAAAAAGATGCAGAGGAGAAAAGCCGGGTGCAGGAGGAGGAGAAGAGAAGGAAGGACAGTAGTACCTCCAGGGACCCAGAGAGGCGCATCTCCAAACTCAACTTAGATGAGAAGTTTGCCGACAAGTTGAAATTTATTGGAGGGAGACACGGAAGCATTGACAAAGGCAGAGAAGGTAAACTAGATCGCACCTACTTAGTGTTTTCTGTTCAGACAGTCATACATGTTTAGGGGTGAAATTAAGCTCATTGCCGTGTAATAGCACAGTATACACATCGACCAACAAAAAATGTGGCCAAAATAACCAGCATATGATACCCTGCAGCTAGCCGTGCACACCAGCCTGTGCCCAGCACATAGCTAGTATGATTACAGCATGTGCCCAATCAGAGCCAAGCATTGTACCAGCTGATGAACCTAATGTTACCTGGCAGGAGTAGGGAGCAGCACAAAGAGCAGAGGGTGGCAGTTTTGTTGCCATGGTGACCTAAACATCACTAGTGATGAAACCTGGCTGACGTCCGTTTTCCTCCATGTTCTTGTGGCCACATGTACGGTGCATCTGGTGCAAAGGGCAGACCTTTGTAACGTGTCCTATTGCCTGTGCCTTTCAGCCACTGCTGTGGGAGCCTCTGAGACCAGAAAGTCCTCCGTGTTCGTGAACTACACAGCCCTGTATCCTTTTGAGGCCAGAAATGCAGATGAACTCGGTTTTAATGCCGGCGACATACTTCAGGTAAATGTCCTCATTTGAACATGTATAGTATAAATTACTGCTGAAGGCTCTTCTGGGGTTCATAAGCCTTCATAGTAGTTTCCCAAAGGCAAGAAGCAGTTTTTGCTCTAGCTTGTTTTTGTTCTGTGGGCATCTTTCAAAGCCGGGCTACCCACGGATAACTTTTTACATACATGCCGCTCCCCTGGGTGTGGAGCCGTGGTGGAGGTGCTACATATTCTCCAGGGCTACTAAGTTCCTTTTAAGAGTCCCAGACGAAAACCAGGGGGAGAGTGGGAAACGTATGGCGATCGGTACCAGCAAACTGCAGTTATGAGGGTCAGGAATTATTTGTTTGTCTTTTTTTTTTTTTCGTCCCTTTTTGGTCCTTTTTTATCTGTTTCACTTCCTGTACTTTAAATGCTCGTATGCTTTGCTGAATTTATTAAATAGTACAGGGTGTATAAACTACTTTTGGGACTGTTTACAGGCATGTATAAACCTAAATCTCATCTTCTGCAGAAAATGAGCAACTTCTATTTAGGAGAAGTGACTTCTGGGAAGTGATATATATATACAGGCCCGTGTAAACACTTGGGGATAGATTTATCAGAGCGTGGAGAGAGCTAAAGTACAAGCAATCAGCGTCTAACTGGCGTGTTTGAAACGGTGACGGGAGCTTATTCGTACTTTATCTCTCTCCACTTTATCTCTCTCCAAGCTTTGATAGTTCTAGCCCTTAGTTTTTAGAACATAGGACAAAGTAAGAGGATTGACCCAGAATACTTTATGATGATGCACATATGCAGATAAAACCACTCAGAAAAGTCGGTGTTCCTGTCCAGACACGCGTGCCGTCACAGTTCCGTAAACGCAGATTTGGCTAAGTAATGCCGGACCAGGGATCTAGGCGTTAGCGCCTTTAGGAACACTAAATTATTCAGGTAACTTATATTAGTCTCTTATCACCAGGTGGATGAGAAGAATACCGGGGAGCCCGGATGGCTTTATGGCTGCCTTCAGGAAAATGTGGGCTGGTTTCCATCCAACTATGCTGAAAGAATGCCAGAGACAGAGAAATCAGCGCTGTCTCCGAAAAAGGCCTTGCTGCCTCCCACCATCTCCGTGTCTGCTACCTCACCGCCTGCCAAGTAAGGCAAATGACGTTTGTTTTATGGTAATAATTCCCCTTATATGACGCATGGGGTAAAAAAGGCCCCGAACAGCAGAATGTCCCACAGTCTATAGCCAAGGGCTGTAATGTAGCTAACAGCATGCATAATTGACAGCCGTAGCTTGCATGCCCTGTAACTTAATCTGATGTCACTGTTCTCCTATATGGGAGTAATATTTGTAGCAGACAGCATGCATCACAGTGCTTCTCTCCCCTCAGTGTCTGAGATGTGCAAGGCTGAGGAGCACCACCCTCCAGAATAGCTCTCACTAACATAATGGGGTAGCCAATGTCCAGGATAGATTTAGTAGGCTTTTATACATATTAATGTCTAATTGCAACTTATCAGAGTGCAATATGTGGTTTAATGTTTTTAAATTCCCAGGTCGCTTTCACCAACTAAGCCCTCTGAGGGGGATATGGAGTATCAAAATCTACCTTTCTCCAGCCTTAGCGTGACCTCCACGTGGCAGAAAACCTCTGCATTTACCTCTTGCGTTTCCCCCGGCTCCATCTCTCCCATCCATGGTCAGGTAGGTGTCTCTGCATAGCTGTAACTTTATATCTTTCTTGTCTGCTGGAACTGTTGTACTTCTTTCTCGTATGAACGTGTAACTGTCAATGAAAGGATAGCAGGCTGGGCGAGGGAGTAACTGGGAGGATGTTAGTTGAGTCCTGTTTCAAGAAAGATTTATGTCCTTGTTCCTTCAACTACAGATGTGTCCTCATACATCTAGCCTCAGTACACCATGCAGCGCAGGTCCCATGTAACTCCGCGAACGCTTAGCGTCTTTTTTTTTTTTTTTGTGTTGCAAAAAATGCAGTGTGACAGGGATGCACGAGGAGACTGTGCTGATTCATTTGATATGCGACACCTGTAAATTGTGTGTGATTGAGCCTGTATACGGAGCAGAACAGAATTTGTGTTGGAAAAAAACAGCAGATGCTACATTGTTGCACTTTGGTGTATAGACTCAGAGACTAAAGGTGGGTACACACTGGCCGATATATCGGCCGTTCTCTTGAACGGCCGATATATCGCGGGTCCGTCGGCCAGTGTGTACGGGCGATACGTCTGTGAACTCCATCGTTCACAGACGTATTGCGTCGGCCCCGCTGCACAGCCTCACGCACAATATATGTACCGATTTATTGGCACATCGCTGTGTGTGTGTGTGTGTACGGGCTATCAGCCGGCCGCCCGTACACGTGCTGTGGCGGCTAGCGGTGATTGACAGCTGAACTGGGCGGGCGTGTGTACACCCCCGCCCAGTTCATGACGTCAGTCCCTGATGGATCGGGCAGTGTGTATGCACAGCACACTGCCCGATCCGTCCATAGATATATCTGCAGATCAATTGATCGGCAGATATATCTACCAGTGTGTACCCACCTTCAGTCCCCACACAGATATACAAGCAGGGCCGGTTCAAGGGCGCAGAGCGCCCCGGGCAGGAAAGGGGCGTGGCCTAATACAGGGGGCGTGGTGGGTCACGCCCCCTGTACATTGAAAGCGCCGCTTGAATGCTGAGCGGTGCGCGATGACGTCATCGCGCACCGCACAGCAAAAGGTCCTCTCCACGAAGAGAAACTAGACGCTATGCGTCTAGTTCCCTTCGTGGAGAGGACCTTTGCTGTGCGGTGCGCGATGACGTCATCGCGCACCGCTCAGCAGTTACTCTCCACGAAGGGAAACTAGACGCATAGCGTCTAGTTCCCTTCACAGGAGGCGCCGAGGACGGGGACGGCAGCGGGCAGCGGAGGCGGACGGGGGACACAGCGGGCAGCAGTGGCGGATCTTGCCACGGTGCGGCGCCCTCCGGATGGCGCCAGCGCCCTCCGGAAGGCGGCGCCCCGGGCAAAAGTCCTGCTTGCCCGTGGCAAGAACCGCCACTGTATACAAGTGTCCTATATCAATTAATCAGCACAGTCTTCTCGTGTGTAGTAGTTGTGTGGCATTGCATTGCGCTGTAACGAAGAAGAGTTTTTGCCAAAAAAGACGCCCGACCCTAAGAGATTCTCACGCGACCTGGCGTGCCAAGAAGGGCTGTTTGGCGTGACCGCAGCAAAGATATATGAAGACACATCTGTTAACAGGAGTTACAGTTTCTCTGACGTCCTAGTGGATGCTGGGAACTCAGAAAGGACCATGGGGAATAGCGGCTCCGCAGGAGACTGGGCACAACTAAAGAAAGCTTTTAGGTCACCTGGTGTGCACTGGCTCCTCCCACTATGACCCTCCTCCAAGCCTCAGTTAGATTTTGTGCCCGGCCGAGGTTGGATGCACACTAGGGGCTCTCCTGAGCTTCTAGAAAGAAAGTATATAATTAGGTTTTTTATTTTACAGTGAGACCTGCTGGCAACAGGCTCACTGCAGCGAGGGACTAAGGGGAGAAGAAGCGAACCTACCTGCTTGCAGCTAGCTTGGGCTTCTTAGGCTACAGGACACCATTAGCTCCAGAGGGATCGACCGCATGGAACTGGCCTTGGTGTTCGGTCCCGGAGCCGCGCCGCCGTCCCCCTTACAGAGCCAGAAGCAAGAAGAGGTCCGGAAAATCGGCGGCAGAAGACATCAGTCTTCACCAAGGTAGCGCACAGCACTGCAGCTGTGCGCCATTGCTCCTCATACACACTTCACACTCCGGTCACTGAGGGTGCAGGGCGCTGGGGGGGGCGCCCTGAGCAGCAATAAAAACACCTTGGCTGGCAAAAATACCACAATATATAGCCCCAGAGGCTATATATGTGATAATTACCCCTGCCAGAATCCATAAAAAAGCGGGAGAAAAGTCAGCGGAAAAGGGGCGGAGCTATCTCCTTCAGCACACTGGCGCCATTTCTCCTTCACAGATCCGCTGGAAGGAAGCTCCCTGGCTCTCCCCTGCAGTCTACACTACAGAAAAGGGTAAAAAAGAGAGGGGGGGCACTAAATTTAGGCGCAGTATATATAACAGCAGCTATAGGGGACATAACTCAGTTAGTCCCTGCATTATATAGCGCTCTGGTGTGTGCTGGCATACTCTCACTCTGTCTCCCCAAAGGGCTTTTGTGGGTCCTGTCCTCTGTTAGAGCATTCCCTGTGTGTGTGCGGTGTGTCGGTACAGCTGTGTCGACATGTTTGATGAGGATAATGATGTGGAGGCGGAGCAGATGCCTATAGAAGGGATGTCACCCCCTGCGGGGCAGACACCTGAGTGGATGGACTTATGGAAAGAATTGCGTGCACGTGTCGACTCCTTACACAAAAAATTTGACGACATGCCAAATGCGGGACAGCCGGCTTCTCAGCTCGTGCCTGTCCAGGCGTCTCAAAGGCCATCGGGGGCTCTAAAACGCCCGCTACCTCAGATGGCAGACGCGGATGTCGACACGGATACTGACACCAGTGTCGACGACGATGAGTCTAGTCTAATGTCCACTAAGGCCATTCGTTGCATGATTGAAGCAATGAAAGAGGTGTTACAAATTTCTGATATAAACCCAGGTACCACTAAAAAGGGTACAGGTTGAGTATCCCTTATCCAAAATGCTTGGGACCAGAGGTATTTTGGATATCAGATTTTTCCGTATTTTGGAATAATTGCATACCATAATGAGATATCATGGTGATGGGACCTAAATCGATGCACAGAATGCATTTATGTTTCATATACACCTTATACACACAGCCTGAAGGTCATTTTAGCCAATATTTTTTATAACTTTGTGCATTAAACAAAGTGTGTCTACATTCACACAATTAATTTATGTTTCATATACACCTTATACACACAGCCTGAAGGTCATTTAATACAATATTTTTTAATAACTTGTAGTATTAAACAAAGTTTGTGTACATTGAGCCATCAGAAAACAAAGGTTTCACTATCTCACTCTCACTCAAAAAAGTCCGTATTTTGGAATATTCCGTATTTCGGAATATTTGGATATGGGATACTCAACCTGTATTATGTTTGGGGAGAAAAAACTACCCGTAGTTTTTCCCCCATCAGAAGAATTAAATGAAGTGTGTGAAGAAGCGTGGGCTTTCCCTGATAAAAGATTGGTAATCTCTAAGAAGTTACTAATGGCGTTCCCTTTCCCACCAGAGGATAGGTCACGTTGGGAGACACCCCCTAGGGTGGATAAAGCGCTCACACGTTTGTCTAATAAGGTGGCACTACCGTCTCCTGATACGGCCGCCCTCAAGGAACCTGCTGATAGAAAGCAGGAGGCGATCCTGAAGTCTGTATATACACACTCAGGCATTATACTTAGACCAGCTATTGCGTCAGCATGGATGTGCAGTGCTGCCGCTGCGTGGTCAGATTCCCTGTCAGAAAATATTGACACCCTAGACAGGGACACTATTCTGCTAACCATAGAGCATATAAAAGACTCAGTCTTATACATGAGAGATGCACAGAGGGAGATCTGCCGGCTGGCATCTAAAATAAGTGCATTGTCCATTTCTGCTAGGAGAGGCTTATGGACTCGCCAGTGGACAGGGGATGCAGATTCAAAAAGGCACATGGAAGTTTTGCCTTATAAGGGGGTGGAGTTATTTGGGGATGGTCTCTCGGACCTAGTTTCCACAGCAACTGCTGAGAAGTCAGCATTTTTACCCCATGTTCCCTCACAGCCTAAAAAGGCGCCGTTTTATCAGGTACAGTCCTTTCGGACTCAGAAAAACAGGCGTGGAAAAGGCGGGGTAGGGAAAAAAGGCTGCAACAAACAGCAGGTTCCCAGGAGCAAAAGTCCTCCCCCGCTTCTTCCAAGTCCGCCGCATGACGGTGGGGCTCCACAGGCGGAGCCAGATACGGTGGGGGGCCGCCTCAAAAATTTCAGCGATCAGTGGGCTCGCTCACAGGTGGATCCATGGATCCTGCAAATAGTATCTCAAGGGTACAAACTGGAATTCGAGGCGTCTCCACCCCACCGGTTCCTAAAATCTGCCTTGCCGATTACTCCTTCAGACAGGGAGGCTGTGCTAGCGGCAATTCACAAGCTGTATTCCCAGCAGGTGATAGTCAAGGTGCCCCTACTTCAACAAGGACGGGGTTACTATTCCACACTGTTTGTGGTACCGAAACCGGACGGTTCGGTGAGACCCATTTTAAATTTTAAATCCTTGAACACATTCATAAAAAAATTCAAGTTCAAGATGGAATCGCTCAGGGCGGTTATTGCAAGCCTGGACGAGGGGGATTACATGGTATCCCTGGACATCAAGGATGCTTACCTGCATGTCCCCATTTACTATCCTCACCAGGAGTACCTCAGATTTGTGGTACAGGATTGCCATTACCAATTCCAGACGCTGCCGTTTGGACTCTCCACGGCACCGAGGGTGTTTACCAAGGTAATGGCGGAAATGATGATACTCCTTCGAAGAAAGGGAGTTTTAATTATCCCGTACTTGGACGATCTCCTAATAAAGGCGAGGTCCAAGGAGCAGTTGTTGGTGGGAGTAGCACTATCTCAGGAGGTGCTACACCAGCACGGTTGGATTCTGAATATTCCAAAATCACAGCTGGTTCCGACGACACGTCTACTGTTCCTGGGTATGATTCTGGATACAGTCCAGGAAAAAAGTGTTTCTCCCGGAGGAGAAAGCCAAGGAGCTGTCATCTCTAGTCAGAGACCTCCTGAAACCAAAACAGGTCCGGATCGCATCTTCAGATGCATCGCCTAATAACCCTGTCTCCAAGAACCAGGGTGTCTCTGCTGTGGTGGCTGCAGAGTGCATATCTTCTAGAGGGCCGCAGATTCGGCATACAGGACTGGGTCCTGGTGACCACGGATGCCAGCCTTCGAGGCTGGGGGGGCAGTCACACAGGGAAGAAACTTCCAAGGACTATGGTCGAGTCAGGAGACTTCCCTACACATAAATATTCTCGAACTAAGGGCCATTTACAATGCCCTAAGTCAGGCAAAATCCCTGCTTCTACACCAGCCGGTACTGATCCAGTCAGACAACATCACGGCAGTCGCCCATGTAAATCGACAGGGCGGCACAAGAAGCAGGATGGCAATGGCAGAAGCCACAAGGATTCTCCGATGGGCGGAAAATCACGTACTGGCACTGTCAGCAGTGTTCATTCCGGGAGTGGTCAACTGGGAAGCAGATACCGCGGCTGCGTTTGACGGCATGGCGGTTGAACGCCGGATCCTGAAGGAAAAGGGCATTCCGGAGGAAGTCATTCCTACGCTGATTAAAGCCAGGAAAGATGTAACTGCAAAGCATTATCACCGCATATGGCGGAAATATGTTGCTTGGTGTGAGGCCAAAAAGGCCCCAACAGAGGAATTTCAACTAGGTCGATTTCTGCATTTCCTACAAGCAGGAGTGACTATGGGCCTGAAATTAGGCTCCATTAAGGTACAGATCTCGGCTCTGTCGATTTTCTTCCAGGAAGAACTAGCTTCACTACCTGAAGTTCAGACGTTTGTGAAAGGAGTGCTGCATATTCAGCCCCCGTTTGTGCCTCCAGTGGCACCTTGGGATCTCAACGTGGTGTTGAGTTTCTTAAAATCACATTGGTTTGAGCCACTTAAAACCGTGGATCTAAAATATCTCACGTGGAAAGTGGTCATGTTATTGGCCTTGGCTTCAGCCAGGCGTGTGTCAGAGTTGGCAGCTTTGTCATGTAAAAGCCCTTATCTGATTTTCCATATGGATAGGGCGGAATTGAGGACTCGTCCCCAGTTTCTCCCTAAGGTGGTATCAGCTTTTCACTTGAACCAACCTATTGTGGTGCCTGCGGCTACTAGGGACTTGGAGGATTCCAAGTTGCTGGACGTAGTCAGGGCCTTGAAAATTTATGTTTCTAGGACGGCTAGAGTCAGGAAAACTGACTCGCTATTTATCCTGTATGCACCCAACAAACTGGGTGCTCCTGCTTCTAAGCAGACTATTGCTCGCTGGATTTGTAGCACAATTCAGCTGGCGCATTCTGCGGCTGGACTGCCGCATCTTAAATCAGTAAAAGCCCATTCCACAAGGAAGGTGGGCTCATCTTGGGCGGCTGCCCGAGGGGTCTCGGCTTTACAACTTTGCCGAGCTGCTACTTGGTCAGGGGCAAACACGTTTGCAAAATTCTACAAATTTGATACCCTGGCTGAGGAGGACCTTGAGTTCTCTCATTCGGTGCTGCAGAGTCATCCGCACTCTCCCGCCCGTTTGGGAGCTTTGGTATAATCCCCATGGTCCTTTCGGAGTTCCCAGCATCCACTAGGACGTCAGAGAAAATAAGATTTTACTCACCGGTAAATCTATTTCTCGTAGTCCGTAGTGGATGCTGGGCGCCCATCCCAAGTGCGGATTGTCTGCAATACTTGTACATAGTTATTGTTAACTAAAGGGTTATTGTTGAGCCATCTGTTGAGAGGCTCAGTTGTTTTCATACTGTTAAACTGGGTATAGTATCACGAGTTATACGGTGTGATTGGTGTGGCTGGTAAGAGTCTTACCCGGGATTCAAAATCCTTCCTTATTATGTCAGCTCGTCCGGGCACAGTGTCCTAACTGAGGCTTGGAGGAGGGTCATAGTGGGAGGAGCCAGTGCACACCAGGTGACCTAAAAGCTTTCTTTAGTTGTGCCCAGTCTCCTGCGGAGCCGCTATTCCCCATGGTCCTTTCGGAGTTCCCAGCATCCACTACGGACTACGAGAAATAGATTTACCGGTGAGTAAAATCTTATTTTTTCCAGATAAGAGGAGTTCTGTGATTTTAAACACAATGTATAAAATATAATTACTTTTAAAGATTATGCTAATTTTTTAATTTTATTTTTTGTATATTTAATTTTCTGTGGTCCCTGAAATGCCCCTCCTCTTTAAACCGCCGAGCAGTGCTCCTCACAGTACCTGCAGAAGCAGACACATGCTGAGCATGTCTGTGGGTACCATATTCTCATCAACCAATGGGGCCACTAAAGAAAACTGGAGTCTGGATAGAGGATTCCATATATGTAAATACAGAAGTGTCCTACCACATCGATGCTACAGTCATGTTAGTCGCACCTTGTCGTGAACGCAGTTATGAATGTCGGGCATCTTTTCTTAGAAAACACTGTAACGTAGCATTTCATATGCAGATACAGCTGCAGTCGCACACAGAATATAGGCATGCTGCATATTTTAACCAGCAGAGTCTGCTTGTGCGTCTTATTCGCAAATGCTATCAAGACGCATTTTTCAGGGGAAAAGACGCTCAGCGCTGGCAGAGTCACACAGGAGCTGGCGGCTCTCATCCTCCGTGTGTGCCATAACTCATTATGTATGGAGGCCACATGAGGAAGGACGCATCTGTATGTTGATGGTATGCTGTAAGAGGGCTTATCAGAATAAGGAGTGTTTGTTTTTGTTTTATCCCAACCAATAATTCTCAGTTTGGGTTTTTTTTTTTTTATCTTGCTAAGTTCTGTAAGTGTTTCCACATCTTCTTTGGAAGCTTTTTCACATCTAGGATTATAAAATATTAAATTGTAGATGTTCCAGAAAAGTTCCCTGGCAGCCAATCTGATCCGTGTCCTTGTTTCCCTTTGTATCCCGAGCAGGGTCAGCCAGCGGGGGAGGTAAAGGCTCAAGCACTGTGCTCTTGGACTGCAAAAAAGGACAACCACTTGAACTTTACCAAAAACGACACCATCATTGTGCTGGAGCAGCAGGAAAACTGGTGGTTTGGGGAGGTGCGCGGGCAGAAGGGGTGGTTTCCCAAATCCTATGTGAAGATCCTGCCTGGAAGTGAAAGTAAAACTCCGGAGTGAGTAGATACAGAGGGGTATGGGTCACTGGGTAGACACAACTTAGGTCGACATGCATTAGGTCGACAGGGACAATAGGTCGACATGACCATTAAGTCAACATGTACTAGGTACAGGTAAAACGTCGACATGTGTTTTTTTTGGGGTTTTTTTTTAAACTTTTTTTTGGCGTCATTTTCTTTGCAAAGTGACAGGGAACCCCAATTAGTGCACCGTGTCCCCTCGCATGGCTCGCTTCGCTTGTTCCAATCGTAGTCCACGTGGATCGTTAAGTATGATAAAATCCCCCCCAATTTTTTTTTTTTTAAACTCACGTCGACCGAACGACCGTATCCCATACAGAGAACTATACTTTTTAAGTTGAAAAGTGAAGCCAATGTGCCCAAAGGATTTATGTAATAAAATTAGGCAGATGTGATATAAGCCATGGCGACAAATCTTTCTAAGGGGGAGGTTTATCAAACCTTGGAGAGTGATAAAGTACCAGCCAATCAGCGTCTGTCTTGTCACAGGCTGTGTGTTTAAAAAAAAATGGCAGTTAGGAGCTGATTGGTACTTTAGCTCTCTCCAAGGTTTGATACATCTGTCCTATGTTTCGTAGTGCATCTTATCAAATAAAACAACACGTCATTGGCTACTAAGGCTTACAGTCCAGTTTGTGCGGGCAGCACCATGCTGTGAAATAAGATCATGCGTGTTATTGTCAGCAAGTCATGTGATAACACGTGTTCATAGAGCTATTCTGTTTCTTACAGACCTGAACCTGTGTACGCTGCTGTCAAGAGGAAAGCTGCAACCCCGACATACATAGGTGAAGGTGAGTTTGCCGGTCACAATACCGACGTCAGGATCCTGACCCCAAAGAATCCCGAAAGTCGGCATTTCGACTTAACAGGGACTGACAAATCGTTAAGATATCGTTCTAATGTGTACCCGGCCTTAGGCTGGATACATACTTGGCCAATGGATCTGCCAGTCGCTCTAACGATTAGTAAGGTTAATGCAAAAATTATCTTATGTATACACATTTACCAATCCCATGCCCTATATATGACTGGCAATGAGATACATTTAAATTTGCTCGCCCGCTTTTGACGTTATATTCAATGGATTCTGCGGCCGATATATTGTTTGGTCAGCAGGATGTATGTACCGATATATCTGCGCAAAATATGGCATCGCCCGTGGTGCAGGGTCGACCTAATACGTCTGTAAATGACACATTAACAGTCATTTCTGGCTTTTGTTATCTAATAGATAAGTCATGTAACCTTAAAATAAAATTTCATGGCAATCCAGGGGCACAGAGTTCAGAGAGGGCAGCATTCTATACTGTAGTTTGTGGCACATCATTGCATGACATCATATCATGGGTCACTGTATTCCACAGTACTGACTTTCTACCCATCTCATCGGGCGACTCCTCTATAGTGGTAGGAATCTTCAAATAGTAGTAAACCTGACCAGAACCTCAGAATTGGGGGTAATATGCAGTATGTGGTCTATATATCAGGATATGATGAAGACCGTACTTTATATTAAACCCCTGCCATTTGTAATGTGTCCTCTGTTTTACAGAATATGTGGCTCTTTACCCCTATTCAAGCTCAGAACCGGGAGACTTAATATTTAACGAAGGGGACATCATCTTAGTGACACAGAGAGAAGGCGAGTGGTGGACGGGAACTGCCGGTGACAGGACTGGGATATTCCCATCAAACTACGTGCGCCCACGTGATCAAGAGGTAAAATCGGGTTCCACCATGCGAGTCGTTTCTTCCTTTTGTAGGATATCTTTCATAAGTTCCTTATAATTCGCGGTAATACAGTAGAACCACCTCTTCCCATCTACTCTATACACATTTAATGACCCTGCATCCTGCCAATAATGATTTGCTGTTTTCATAATTTCAGGGATTGGGCGGTGTTGGCAAAAGTGGAACTCTCACCAAGAGACCTGGTACGTAGCCCATGTATAGAATCATCATATGTTGTGTTCCTGTGGTCTATGTTACGTGAGAGGTGTGAGCCTTGTTGTGCCTCAGAGATGAGCTTGCAGACTATACCGTCACTATATGTTCTCCTTTGGTCTTCCAGAGATCGCCCAGGTCACCACAGCTTACACAGCGACCGGCACAGAGCAGCTCAGTCTGGCCCCGGGGCAACTCATACTCATCCTAAAGAAGAACGCGTCGGGCTGGTGGCAAGGAGAACTACAGGTAACTGATGGAAACGGTGGCAGTGCCAAGAGAATTGGCGGAGGATGGGGGGGAACTAACCACTTACAAAGTGATCCTATTCTATAATGCTGTTTTAAATACAGACTTGGCGTCATAGCACAGGTGGTGGTAAAAAGAATATCGCATATAAAAGAATCATATATATTTAAATGCACATTTGTGCCAACAAAATGCCTGGGGATAAGCAATGCGGCATTATTAAGCTTGGCGGTAGAAAGCGGTAGCACTATATCTTTCTTATTATAGAATATTTACAATATCAGAAGTGTATTTGGGCAACCCATATGTGGTTGTGCACCTCCTGCAACATCTACTGCAAATATTGTTTCTCTGGCATCCATAAGGGATATTGGGGGAGACTTAGTACAATGGGGTATAGGCGGGGTCCAAAGGAGCCAGTGCACTTTAAATTTTCTTCACTGGGTGTGCTGGCTCTTCCCCTCTATGCCCCCTCCCATAGGCATTTTAGAAAAAAGTGCCTTCAGGAGGGGATGCACATCTCTGAGCTCCAGAGAGTTTCTTCAGTTTCTTTTTCATGTTTATTTTCGGTATGCTGTTTGGGCAACAGCATACTTGCACCGTGGGAGTTAGGGAGGATGGGCGGTCACCAGCCTTGAGAGGTGCAGAGCAGCTTCCCCGCTGCAGGACCACCGTCCTGAGGGGTTGTTGTTCAGCGGGGCACTGCGCCTTGGCTGTCACAGCCGCAGCACGCCGCACACCCCTAACGCTGCCTGAAGGTGACGTCTGTGGTGATTACACACCGGGAGGCCCCGCTAGGGGTGTCCCCCGGTCCAAAGTGCAGCTGAACGCAGGCGCGGCATACGGGACCCTCCTGGGGGGGTCCCACTAGAGCCCCCCATGTAAACTGGCTATAAATCGCTTGAACTAAATCACTTTCGCTCCTGTGCTATTGGGAGGGGGGGGGGGGGGAGCTACCTCAGAGCGGGACCAGAGGCGTTTTGGCGCCTTCCTCTGCTTAATGCAACAACAGACAGCACACACAGTGCTTCTTGCCTCACAAGACACGCTGGAAAACTCGTACAGGGTGTAGCAAAGGGAGAGAGCCGCTACACCCTGTGCCAGGGTAGCCGCTACAGGACAGAATTTATTAGTGTTTACTGTGATATAGTAACAACCTCACTGGGGCTGTACAGCTCAGGGTGTGCTGGTGTCCTCTCTATCTGTGTCCTCTCACATACAGTAGGGCAGGCTTGCATTATCACTGTCTGTGTGTATGTGTATGTTACTGTGTTTATTGTGAAACATGGGTACACAAAAACTGTGCAGTGTATGCCACACCAGATTCTCCCCGTTATCATCTGATTCTTTCTCATGTGACAAATGCAGCCAATCTTCACAACTCAGTGAAGAGGCTGGGGAGTGTTCAGAGCCCACATGGTTAGGGTCTCTTAAAAGTATGATGTCTGATATGTCGGCACAACTCACTGCTAATGTGCTGAAACCTCAGCTGCTGCAACAAGCTGTTTCAGATTTAGCTGCTATGGCAGATGTTACACAGCCCCCATCCTCTCATGCAGGGCCACAAAAGCGTGGTTTTCCTGCTCTACTCTCTGATACAGATGACGATGTACAAGAGGATGGGGAGGACTTAGACCCCGTTAGTGGGGATCCTGATTCTGCTCAGGGTATTGAACCCCTAATTCTGGCTATTCGGAAGTGTTAAAGCTCCCCCTAGAGGACACTGCCTCACAGCAGTCGTTTTTCTTTACACAAAACAAGCCTAATGTCACTTTCCCTGATTCTGCAGAGTTAGATGACCTATTCAAGCTGGCCTGGAAAAATCCAGACAAAAAATTTCAAGTGTCAAAAAAGTTTTTGCACACTTTTCCATTTGCTCCTGAAGGTAGGAAATTTTGGGAGGAACTCCTGGGGGTTAATGTGTCAGTCTCTCGCCTGTCCAAAAAGGCGGTGCTGCCCACCCCGTGCTCCTTTACCATAAAGGATCCTGGGGATAGAAAAATAGAAGCCACGCTCAAATCTATTTACGTGGCAGCGGGTGTCTCGCAAAGACTGCTCATTGCAGGTTGCTAGATGACCCATGCCATTCATTCCTGGGCCACTCAAATTCAGGAGGGCCTTTCCGTGGCTATGTCTCTGGTCACTATGGTGACCCTCCTTAAGCACATTCAGGACACTACATGCATCCTGTGTGATTCGCTTAAGGAGATGGGTAATATTAATGCTAGGACTTCTGCCATGGCAGTGAGGGCACACAGGTCCTTGTGGTTGCGTCAGTGGATAGCGGACGCGGAATCCAGTCGCAGTGTGGAAACTCTCCCCTTTTCAGGGGAATGGCTCTTTGGGGTTGAGTTGGATACATAGGTTTCCAAAGTTATGGCTGGGAAATCCACGTTTCTCCCCTCAGGGGCCCCGCCGGCGAGACGCTCGTACCTGGGGGGCCGTCTGTTCAGTCCTTTCGGTCCAATAGATTTCGATTTAAGGCCAGAGGTGCCTCCAGTGCAGCCAGAGGCACCAGAGGTAAGTCTAGAAAACCTGCCAGCGCCAGCTCTCCGGAACAGACCACCGGTTCTGCTTTCACGAAGGCCTCAGCATGACGGTGCCCACCCACCCCGAGGGGATCTCGAGGTGGGAGCTCAACTGCGTCACTTCAGCCAGGTCTGGGAGGCTTCCTGCCAGGATACCTGGGTCAAGGATCTCGTTTCTCAAGGCTACAAGCTGGCGTTCAACAGTGCTCCTCCCCAACGATTTTTCAAATCAAGCTTACCAGCTTTGGAGGATATGCGGGTTACGTTGCAACAGGCCATCCTAAAGTTGGTCCAGTTTCACATCATTGTTCCAGTACCAATTCCACAACGAGGCAAGGGTTATTTCTCCAACCTGTTTGTGGTGCCGAAACCGGAAGGTTCGGTAAGGCCCATTTTGAATTTAAAGTCCTTGAACCCTTACCCGAAGGTGATCAAGTTCAAAATGGAATCCTTGCGAGCAGTGATTGCGGGCCTGGAAGTCCAGGAATTCATGGTTTCCTTGGATGTCAAGGACGCCTATCTCCATATTCCTATTTGGCCGCTTCATCACTCGTACGTGAGGTTTGCCCTGCTGGACAATCACTAACAATTCCAGGCACTACCCTTCGGCCTGTCTACAGCTCCGAGGGTGTTCACGGAGGTGATGGCAGAGATGATGTTCCGGGTCCAGGGAGTCAATATTGTTCCTTACCTGGACGATCTTCTGATCAAAGCAAGATCCATGGAGCTTTTGCAGCTCCATATCGACCGCACTATCGAACTTCTGTCACATTATGGGTGGATCCTCAACTTACAGAAGTCCCACCTGGAGCCATCTCTGCGGCTCCTGTTCCTGGGGATGTTACTGGATACCGTGGCCCGGAAGGTGTTCCTACTGGAAGACAAGGTGAGAACACTTCAGGAGATGGTCCGCATGGTGCTCTGACCTACTCGAGTGTCCATCCATCTTTGCATAAGATTGTTGGGAAAGATGGTCGCCTCATACGAGGCGATCCAATATGGGAGGTTCCATGCCAGAACTTTTCAGCTAGATCTCCTGAGCAAATGGTCCGGATCACATCTTCAGATGCACCGGGTGATACGGCTGTCTCATCAAGCCAGGATTTCCCTCCTGTGGCGGCTGCATCCTCCAATCTCCTGGAAATGCCGGAATTTTGGGACTCCGGATTGGATCCTCCTCACAACGGATGCGAGTCTGAGAGGATGGGGAGCTGTCCCCCAAGGGGCGCAGTTGCAGGGCAGGTGGTCAGCCCACGAAGCCCTCTTCCGATCAACATTCTGGAACTTCGGGCAATCTACAATGCTTTGCTTCAGGTCTCTCCTCTGCTCACGGATCGCGCAATCCAAGTACAGTCAGACAATGCCACAGCAGTGGCATACATCAATCAACAAGGAGGAACAAAAAGCAGAGCCTGCATGCGAGAGGTGTCACAAATAGTCCTCTGAGCAGAAAGAAATGCAAGAGCACTGTTGGCAATCTTCATTCTGGGTATGGACAACTGGGAGGCGGATTTCCTTAGTTGTCACAGTCTCCACCAGCAGGTGTTCCAACAGATCGTCCACCGGTGGGGCTGCCCACAGATAGACATGATGGCTTCTCGTCTCAACAAGAAGCTTCATTGGTATTGCTCACGAACCAGGGACTCTCAGGGAAGGGCAGTAGATACACGGACGTCGCCTTGGCCTTACCGGCTGGTCTACCTGTTTCCTCCTATTCTGATTCTCCCAAGGGTGCTCAAGCGCATCAGACGTCAGAGAGTCCAGGCAATTCTGATTGCCCCGGATTGGCCTCTGAGGGCGTGGTATGCCGATCTTCGGAACATGTCCGTAGAAGACCCTTAGCCTCTCTCTACCTCTCAGAAGAGTTCTTCTTCATCGAGGACCGTTCGTCTACCCGGACTTACGGCAACTTCGTTTGACTGCATGGAGGTTGAGCGGAACATCCTAGCTCACAAGGGCCTTTCCAGGAAGGTTATTGCTACCATGGTTCTGGCCAGGAAACCTGTGACGTCAAAACACTATCATCATATCTGGAGAAGATATGTCTCTTGGTGCGAGGAATGCACGTATCCGCCTGCGGAGTTCCACTTGGGGCGCTCCTTACATTTCCTGCAGGCTGGTGTGGATAAGGGCTTACGTCTGGGTTCCATTAAGGTCCAGATTTCAGCTCTCTCCATTTTCTTCCAGAAGAAATCAGCCGTGTTGCCAGAAGTTCAGACCTTCTTGTAAGGGGTACTCCACTCCACTGATGGCACCCTGGGATTTGGATGTAATGTTGGAATTTCTACAGTCCTCCTGGTTTGAACCTCTGCTGACGGTAGAAGACCAGTACCTCACGTGGAAAATAGTGATGTTACTGGCCCTGGCTTCTGCTCGTCATGTCTTAAAATTGGGGACCTTATCGTGTAAAAGTCCGTACTGTGGTGGTCATTTCGAGTTGATCGCAGCCAGCAACTTTTTGCTGCTGCTGCGATCAACTAGTCCACGCCTGTGGGGGAGTGTATTTTAGCTTTGCAGGGCTGCGATCGCTTGTGCAGCCCTGCTAAGCTAAAAAAATTTCATGCAGAACAAGAGTAGCCCTGGACATACTTACCCTGTGCGACGATCTCAGCGATGCTGGGGCCGGCTTTGACATCAGACATCCGCCCTCAGTTGTCCTGGACACGCCTGCATTTTCTTCACCACTCCCCGAAAATGGCAGGCAACGGCCTGGTGACGCCCAGGAACGCTTTTCTTTCTGTAAATCTTCTTGCGGTCACCTCTGCGACCGCTTTCTTCGTTGTCTGCGATGTAACTGGCAACGGCGCGTGTGCGCAGTGCGGCCGCCGCGCATGCGCATTCCAGACTCGTTCGCACCGCAGCCACAAACCGCTGCGTGCGAACGGGTTGGAATGACCCCCTTGGTCTTTTACGGAGCTCCGGTCTCGACAGCAGTTTCCGCCAAAGGTTGTCTCCGCATTTCACCTGAATCAGCCTATTGTGGTTCCATCCAGTTCTGATGCTTCTGCTCCTCCGCTGGCATTGGATGCTGTGCGTGCCTTGAAAATCTATGTCAAGTGAACAGCTCGGATCAGAAAGACTGATTCCTTGTTCGTGCTCTATGATGTGCAGAAAAAAGGTTGTCCTGCTTCAAATAGTCCATTGCTCATTGGCTCAGGCTTACTATCCAACAGGCCTATGTGTCGGCAGACTTCCTGTTCCTAAGTCTCTGAAGGCGCACACTACAAAATCTGTGGGCTCTTCCTGGGCGACTGCACGTGGCGTCTCGGCCTTGCAGCTATGCTGAGCTGCTATCTGGTTGGCGAAGAACACTTTTGTTAAGTTCTACAAGTTTGATACCCTGGCCAAAGAGTATACCCAGTGTGGGCAGGCGGTGCTGCATCAGTCCCCACACATTTCCACCTGTTCTGGAAGCTTTCGGACGTCCCCATCGTACTAAGTATCCCCCAATATCCCTTATGGACTATGAGAAAAGTATTAGCAGTAGGTAATTAAAATCCTATTTTCTTCTTTCAGGCTACATTCAGGGTTCTCCAGGCAGATCTTTTATATCCTCTAAGCAGTTATTTATTTTTTTGTTGCCTTGAGATACGACACATAGGTCCTTTTTCAGTGGTGGACACTATTCACGTGGAACTGTGAAAATATTCAAATGGCAATTGCAGCATCCACCTTGTGTAATAGTGTGCACCGGGCAGTACACCCTGAGACGCCCACTTCAACTATCTGAGCACGGTGCAAGTCCGCTGGTGGTTCAAAACACTCCTCCATCGACATGCCATCGCTCGCACCATCGGCCCCTCAAGCAGTCTATGGCTGGCACAGTATATCCAACCCAAATCCATCTAAATATAGGCTCTGTGGCTACGATGCTGCGTAAGAGAACACAACCACTTACATGTCCAGTACATGCCCATAAAACGGCATCTCTATGCGTTAGGCAACTGCCCAGATACTCCCATGATTGACAGTCGCCTCTTCTAATGATACAGATTCCATACAGAACTGTGACCGCTGTTGTACAGTCACCTTAGCGGGAGCGCAGTATGGTTTTTGTGGCCTTCTCTCACACATGTCCAGTAGAAAATAGTCGCTGAACTGTGCATACACCGGCATTGCGTCCACCCAAGATCAGACCCATAGTCGCCTTATGAATACAATGGCATCAAGTGTGCAGAGTTCATCTGTGTTTTACCTAAGGGCAGTGATATCTCTACTTGGATCATATAAAGGTCTTGCTGAAGAAAGACCAAAGGATAAAATAGTTCCGGAACAATTGCAGGACGGCGTGTACCAGCCAATAAGTGCAGAGGGGAAACCTAACTGGGCCTATAAGGTCTTGGTGTTTGATGTAGAAGAGCTGCAACTTAAGTCTAAGTAAAATCAAGCCCTAGTTTGGCTAAATGAAGGTCCCGATTCACTCGCAAGTCCCATTGCCACTGTGGTCTTGTACGTAGCGGATCTGCGGAAATATGCTAATGCCGGAGACATTGTCACTGCATGCACACAGTCGCAGGCTGGGTCTTGCCTCCCAGAGAGGTGGCGGCGCTTCTGCGTTTCATTCACCACATCCTGTTCTCTCCCACAAATGCTCCAGGACTTTCAATCACACAAGTCCTCATTGCGACCAGAATGGTAATCTAAGTTGTGGCGTGCGCAATGCGACTCAGACTCATGTGCATTACACCCCCAAAAAAAATAGTGCAAACCTCGCCATTGCGTCCACTGCTGAATCAGACCCAAAGTATCTGATTGTTTTGGGTACGATATTGTGACCTGCGGTCTCCTGACCCACATAACTACATCCCCTCCGATTTACCCTGGCTGTTCCTGGGGCTCAAACTGTATGTAAGAAATTAAGTGAAAATGGAAAACAACGTCAAAAGTAATGTTATGACCTATAGCAAATAATGAAGTTATTCGGATAAGTTCCGATCAGTAATTCCAGTTCTAGTTCTCTTACATGTGACAATGTAATGCATTGCTATTGTGTAGTACGTTAGCTGCCATAGGGATTACATTAACGCGGTGTGACTTTTTCAGGCCAGAGGGAAGAAAAGGCAGAAGGGCTGGTTCCCGGCTACCCATGTGAAACTATTAGCACCAAGTAACGACAAGGTGGCTCCTGCTTTCACTACGGGTAAGAGATCATTGTCAATGACCTATTCATGGAATGACGGAATTGAGATTAGCGTTTAAAATCGGATAGAACAAGGGTGTGCTGGAATTTATACTTCTAACAACAGACTGAGAGACAAAAGTTTCCTACCTCTGTCCTGACTGACAGGGCATGCTGGGACTTGTAGTAACATAGAGGCTAAGGAGTCACACATTGTATAATTAAGCATTAATAGTTGGTGGCGGTTAGCAGTCCTGGTTTTATTTGGCGGTATACTCTCCGCACGCATACTATTTGACGGGATTTTGGGGCTAATTCAGGTTGGATCGCAGTGTGCGATCCAACCGTAATTTTTGCTGAAAAGATGCGGGAGCTGCGCAGCACCCGTCCTGCGCACTTTCTGCGGGGGTGGGGTGGGGCGCAGAAATAAACCGTTCGCCTCCTGTCAATCAGGCAGAGGCGGGCGGGGGGGAAGGGCAGCAACGCTCCGTTTCCAGGGAGGAGACGGAGCGTTGTGGGGGCGGGTGCGGACGAACGGGGGCATGTCGCGGCTATGATCGGTTGCTGCGTGACGTTGCACGCAGCCACTGCAGTCCGGAAACTGATGGCGAGTCTCCTGCAGCCACAGCTAAACTGCACCGGCAGGAGGCTCCCACAGTTTTTGCCAACAAGTAGAAATTGCGAACGTTCCGCAATTTCTGCTTGTTCAACTGGGGGAGGCTCCGGTCAGCATGCTGGGCGGCCTTGCCCTGCGATGGGCGGCCTTCAGCATGCGATCCAAAAGATAGCACATTCTGCTGATTAGCAGAATGTGCTATTCTTACTGAATTAGCCCCTTTGTGTAGTATTTGTATACACAGAGATAACGGAAGCGTTGTGGCCGTCATTCTCCATCCACATCCCAGCAGACCTCACATGTAGACTGTGGTACCTCTTATGGATGTTAGTAACGGTTGGAGCTCTGATGTCCATTGCTGTAACCCCATCTCTCTCCTCCCTAGTGTGTCAGGTTATAGCGATGTACGACTATACAGCCAATAACGAGGATGAACTGAACTTCAGCAAAGGGCAGCTCATCAACGTCATCAACAAGGACGATGTGGACTGGTGGCAAGGCGAGATCAACGGGTTGACCGGCCTCTTCCCGTCCAACTACGTCAAGATGACGACAGAATGTGACCCCAGCCAGCAGTGTGAGTACCAGTTCCCCGATGCTGCCCCCTGCGGTGTCTATCCAATAATCTTATGTGTTGGTTTAATATGGACTATAAATGAAGCATTGGTGATTTTTGCTATTTGTAAATGAGGATTTCAGTCTTGAAGCATTTAATAAGTAATGGTATAACTGGTGCTGCCCTCCCCTTGCTATAAATTGTGAATTAATCGCCCCCTATAAAATGAATAGTTTATTTCTGTGTCAATGATTTGCTGACTCGGCCGTATTCGTATAGAGGGGTGTAAGCAGTTTGCCGCTCAGATTTCATCTTTTGGACTTTGATGAACAGCAGTCTGTGTCTGTCGTGTTCTTAGTAATGCCTCGTTTGCACATAATTAGAATTGTTTGTGGAACCCATGCTGAGCTTTGTTTGACAGTTACTGGGATCCCCTGTACGTGAGCAAATTCCCAATTGCCTAGAGAAGTTCATAAATTGAGAAGATTGCAGTGTGGGCTGGGGAAACCGGTTATGGTTTGTTAAAACTAGTCTTTGTTGTCAAACTGAATAATTATCAAAGGCTCAGGCCCCATTAATTTTTATCCTTAAGGTTTTTGGGCAATAGTCATTATCAAGCTATTCGATTAAACCATCTTTTTCCGGGAGAAAACACACGGGATCCGGTATAAGTATCCACACCTTTGTGTAATCGCCGGCTCTAAGGGTTTCTTATCAGGGATTATGCTTCAGGTGCATGAGGCACCTGAAGCATAATCCCCGATAAGTACCGGGTATCAGGGCTAATTGATTACACACCGGCGAATCAATTAGCTGAGGTAAAGTACAGCAGCTAATTGAATACCGTTGTTAGCCTGGAGATTAAGGGGACAGTTCAGTTCAGTGGGATGTGCCACTCAGCTGCGCACATATCTGCCATATACAGGACCAGTGAAAGTTTTCCTGCGCATCTCTGTTTGCCTTGATGGCACATTGCGATCTTCACTTTTAATTGAATTGCCCCCTATTGTGAGATCACCTAGCTCATGGAGGTAGACCGTTTGTGGTTGAACCAAAATACACCTGTATGTGCCTCATACCTCTTATGTCTAGTTGAACCCCTACAGGATTATGATTTACAGGCTGCATTCTTAATAGGCCAGTCTAGGGATGGCTGCTGTACTTGGGTATAGGTGATGGGGGGACCATTATAACTAGGCTTGCAATAATATCCCTTTAATATGGGACACCTATGATTTACACAGGTTCTGAGGCTGATTAAACCAGGAGGCTTCAATTTAGTAAACCACAGAACCTGTGTAAATCATAGGTGTCCCGGATTAAAGGGATTTTATGGCAAGCCTAGTTATAGTACCTTAGTCTGTATTGTAATGACTTTGAAGACGAGGGCTGTCTCAGACCAGTGGGGTTCTACTGCGTGAGCATCTGTAAACAACCCATGTGAAAACGTTACTTATTAATGATCCGTATATTCCATCCACTTCCCATAAGTGTGTTCTGTGCAGGGGAGCACACTAAAGCCTTTTTCCCAGTATATGTTAGTAACGCGCCTCACCTCTACCTCCTCCAAGTGCCAGACACTGGAAATTCCCTATAGTGTACAATTCGGTCATGCTAGGTGTCTAGTCCTGTGCATGGCACCCTACGCTTGTCTGCATTTATATGCCCAGATTCCAGTGTAAATCGTTAATACAGGATGTCCATTTACTTCTCCTGTGCCAATGTACTGGGCGGAGGTGGGGGGGGGCTGCCAGGTATTACAGCATTACTTGTAGCCATTAAGCAGAATCTGGTATAAGACGATGGGCATCTATGCCACTATTGGGTTTTCTATTATCTTTGTGGACTCCCTGTAAGTTTCTTGCAGTGTAGACACAGAGAAGCACCATGTGTACAAAGTTGGTTTCCGTTGGATTTCACGTCCAGAGTTAATGCATGAGCCTGCGTCTTTTCCAGTTGTGTTTTACTTTTTCCCGAGTTGCAGAGCTTTATGGTTTCATTCTTGGTATGTTCTCTGCTTTATTTTTAGGACAGAGCCCTGTCTGCCTGTATGAAAGCACCACAGAGACCCACTATCCCAGTATGACTATAGCGTGGAGAGAGCCTCGGTCATTGGCTTCGCCTGAACGCTAAATCCGCTTATTCCTAGTCCTGACAAGATCAACTCTAGCGTCAATTTACCATGTTGCCTTTGCGTTTCATTTTGTGTATGAAAGGAGAGTGGGTCTTTGTGGGTCTTCCATAGCTTTCCCTCTTGGCTAAGTGTGGTTCGCTAGTGCTGCCTGCTAAGCCAAGACCTCAGGACGGAACGTCTGCACCTTACGCTGCTGAATGAGGCTGTGATGCATTGCTGCGCACTGCTTTGCTCACCTCACTCGCTGCCTGGGCTTTAGCTTGCACTATGTGGTCTGGGCACACAAAGACCCACTAATCAACGCGTCTGATCTCAATGACATGGGGCCTAATTCCGAGTTGATCGCTGCAGCAAATTTGTTAGCAGTTGGGCAATACCATGTGCACTGCAGGGGGGGCAGATATAACATTTGCAGAGACAGTTAGATTTGGGTGGGGTGTGTTGAAACTAGAGATGAGCGGATTCGGTTTTACTCGGTTTTACTCGGTTCTCAAAACGGCATCTTATTGGCTATCCAAAACACGTGACATCCGTGAGCCAATAAGATGCCGTTTTGAAAACCGAGTAAAACCGAATCCGCTCATCTCTAGTTGAAACGGAAATCTATATTGCAGTGTAAAAATAAAGCAGGCAGTATTTACTCTGCACAGAAACAAAATAACCCACCCAAATCTAACGCACTCTGTACATGTTACATCTGCCCCACCTGCAGTGCACATGGTTTTGCCCAACTGCTAACAAATTTGCTGCTGCGATCAACTCTGAATTACCCCCATGATTAGAGAATGTTGTTTCGTAATAATGCAAAAACTTTAAAGGAAAAAAAAAAAAAAAGGTGCAATACCACAAAAGTTGACGCCTTGATCTAAGTAAGCTGTGACGCAACAGTTGTCGGAGCAACTACAAACTGTTGGAACGTGCTGGTACTTGTAGTTCCCCAACAGCTGAAAAGTCGCAGCTTGCCTAAATTTGGCTGATGTATTGGTTTGGTTTTGTCACCTACTTTTTTTTTTTTTTTTTTGTTTGTTTTAACTAACCTGTCCGCAATTGCAACCAAAATATGTATATTATTACAAAGCGAATGTGTCGCCACTTCACAAGTGCAATAGCTTGTTATGTATATGTGTGTTAAAGGGGTTGCACGCCCTCTCCTGACTGCCCTGCTGTTGACATACATCTGCAGGAGTTCCGACCAGGGAAAGGGGGCGTTCACTGTCGTAGAAGGCAGCACGTGATTGGTTTTGGGGAGCTCACAGTGCGGTATCTTGCTACCGCCACCGACGGTAAACGCCCCCTCTTACCTTTTCAGATCCACAGGCAGAGGACATGTGAGTGCATACAGCCTTTGTAAGCTGGGTGATATTTGTCTGTGCATTCCGAATGTATAAGTATTAATTGTTGTGCTGGGATAAGGTCATAGTAATGCTTTCCGATTTCTTTCTTTTTTTTTTTCTTTTTTTTTTTAAAAAAAAGGAAAGTTCCATGACCTGTGGAATTTGCTTTAGTAAATGGTTGGTACGGTAACATATTGCCAAAAAAATACAAAAAAAATTGTGAATGTTTTGTGCCAGCAGGCTGCTGGGCAGTGACCCATTCCTTTTTATATGACTATAAATAGATGTATACAGTATGAACTAAGTCTAGCCAAGGAGCAAGTAACACCGCTGTCTGTTTCTGTCATTATTTAGCAGTATTCTATCCGTCCTGTGTTCTGTTGTAGACGCCTTTACATGCAGGCAGCAGCGGTGTATAAACTCATCGCATTCCTCAGCTGTAGTGTTGCAGCGATACAATCATCTTCTTCTTCTTTCTCATCTCAATATCAGTGTTTTGCCTCATAGGTTTCATTTAAGATTAATTGTGAGCAGATCCGCAAACTGATGCACCAGTGCTTTGTGATACCATCAACCGTGCACCAGGATAGGATTTTAATATGTGTAATGATCAATAGGCAAATGGCAGCACTTCAGCTGTTACAGAACTGCAAGACCAAGCATGCTGCTACAGGTGGCGCGCCACAGGTTGTGTATCCCTAATTAAAGCAGTCAGTTTAGGGGGAAAGGTGGGACATACTCTCTTGGTATTAGTCATGCCGGAGTTATATTAATGTCATATTGCATTGAATCCCTGTAGATTGCCGTAATCACAGTACAGCATTCCTGTCCGTTCTCTTGAGACCATCCAGCCCGCATGGATGCGGGATTAGGCATATGTGTTCTCACCCTTCTTTCATCTGGGTTCTATCCAGATTGCTTTATAGACCAAATAAAGCCGCTAGAATGGGACTTAAACTGTCATATTACAGGCGGTGTTTGACGATTGAGAGTTAAGAGGTGACTGTTACTTTATCTCTCTCCACTTTATCACTCACTTTTATAAATCTCTCCCAATGTGTACAGCTTAGACACAACCTGTCCTATTGATATGCATTTGTGCATTGACCTGATTTCTCAATGTTTTGCCTAGAACGCATATATCCCATTTGCTCCTCCTTTAACCCTTCTTCAACGTTAAAATGCTTTTCCAAAAACAGAATCTAAAGAATGGAGCAAATCCTGAAACGCATATATATATATATATATATATATATATATATATATATATATATATATGAGCCCTGTCACTAGTATACAAGGAGGCCATTTTGTGGGCTGACCAAATATCCATTAAGATGCAGCCTATTGTTTTCCTGGGATTCGGTGTCGCCCGTCATAGGAAGAGACATGGGAGGCACTGGCTTGTAGTGAATCAATTGGCTGCCTTTGGATGGACATTACTTCTGCCAACAAAATGGCTGCTCCTGTGATAGGTGACATCCAGTATGCTATTGGCTCCATGTCCGGATGTAAACCTTTTATATCAGTGGCAGAAAGACGTTTAACAATATACAAATATAACTTATTCCCTCAGAAATGCAATGTCTGAAACATTATTATAATACTAGGCCTGCACTATTCTGGAACGTAACATTACCACAGCCTTAAATTTCTGTGCACTTGAAGATATAATAACCTCACTGAAATCAGAATGTTTATAAAGTTCCTAATTTATTAATGATTGTGATCTCAAAGAGATGAGATAAGTAGATATATGTATGTGGTATTTAATGTGTTTAAGATAATTATAAAAACCTAATTCATTTTAAACATAGCACTTAATCTTGAGTCTTATTAAACTGACTGTCAGGCCATTAAACTGTTGGTGAAACATCTCTTTTTGTGACTCAAAAAAACGCTCATGGCCGCTTTTTATTCTAAATAAAACGTTTGCACATTCTGGTGCCTAACACCTGTTATATGTATCTTCTTTAAGTCCACGCTTTACTGACACACCTTGGAGACCGGCGATTTGTGTGCTGAACCAATAAAATCCATTCAGTAGGAATTCATGATCACTTATACGTAGAGCCTTGTACTGTGCCTCGTGGGCCAGTTAACCCTGACATCAGAAATGCATATGGCTTACACATTATAATATGGGTGCTGATTGGGACCAGTTCAGATGTAGACCTAAGGTTTTGCCTTGTTGCCAGCCTGCAACAGAACCTGTGTAAAATCCTTTGGAACACCATGAATCGGTGTGTTCAGTAGCTCCAGGTGAATTGATAGTGAATTCTGCCCACACATTGCCTACCTCCATATTCTGTGATCCGTGAGTACACTTTTGTCGTCCTTCAGACACGCACATCTTTTCCAATCCCCTCACTCTTCATAAAGATCCCCTCATTTGACTGTTGTTATGAACACAATATAAACACTGCGCATATAACCAGATCTCTTATATAGTGTGCTTTTCTTACCATCCACAGCATATTGAATGTACTTTGCTACTGCACTAATTAATGTAAGTTTTAATAATAATTGTTTTGCACTTTGTAGAGCTTCTCTGAGAGCCAGTTCTGTCTTTTGAGGACATAGGACCGTAATTAATATATATTCAAACCCAAAACAGAGTTGGTTCCTTTTTGTCTAACATATTTTCATAGTTACACTATTACTTTTCATAATCCCTGTGCATTAATATTCCACGCACCATAAACAACGGAAGAACAGTTAGTGCGTGTGTTCCAAACATGTAAACGTGAGTGGCTTCTACAATACGTGGCATTCATGACAGCCAAAGTAGTTCACTTTACACGTGAAGCATGTTAGCGTCATCAGTAGGAGTGGAAGTATTTTAGGTGATTGAATTTTGTAACTTGTAGCCCTCCAGCTGCTGAGGAACTAGAAACATCAGCATGTCCTGCTAGATTCAGAATGCTGAGACTTGTAGTTGCACAACAGCTGCCTGGCTACCGATTTCTCTAGTCTAATTGACCGTTTTTATGTATTGCGTCATCTATAGTGACGTTTAACCTATCTGGTTTCAGGGTTCAGTTTGTAACCATAAAATAAAGAAAAATAATGTGGAAATGTCATATTTAAGAGACGCCTTCCATAAAGAATATTGTTCTAGTTATTGGATTTAACTTTTTTAATTTAATTTAGAAGCCAAAAAGTAGACATGACAAGTTTTCTGGGAGTGTTTAGGAAAAACTTTACATTTTCCAAACTGTGCTAGAAAACTGCTGCTGGAATCTGATTGGTAGCTGAGGATTACAGTATCTTATTCCTGTGCACCAGTTTTCCTAACTATAGTGTTTAAGTCTATTACTGGTGCTGGAGATACCTGAAAATACCAAAGTGGTTCTGGTGGCAGCTACAGTTTATTTATTATAAGAGATTCCAAATGATTCTGCAAAGTATAACCCAACATTCCATCTGTTCGATATTCCATATCATTACTTCCGTGTCTGTACTGATTTATAAGACCTGAAAGTTCGGTGACTTTGATTTAGCGATCTTCTTCTGCTAACGCTGCTATCTCGCAGGCGGGTTAATGGTGTTCGGCTCTTAGTGACTCTTTAGGAGGCCTGAGTTGTGATTTTTTGTTGTTGTTGTTGAAATGTGTTATTTGTGACAATCACGCACTTGCAGTTTTGTTCTTGGCATGGGGTAATGTGCATTCTGCTTTACAGGGAGATCTATGTAACTATGCAAATGTGTTTATTAAAAGGTCATTTCATTGTAGATGTCTGCGTGTCATTTTTTTATTGTATATATCTTTTTTTAAATTGATTGTGTTCATTAGTTTGAAATATTCGTCGATTCTTCTATCCTGGAATTGAGAATTTACAGCGTTACAGGTGCTATCACAAGTATTAATGTTAGGTCTTGTATGCACGGGCATAAAAAGCATCCAATGCCCACTTCTACAGCTTGGTAATCGTGTATTAATGCTGATAGTAAAGAAGACTATAATAGTGGGGGAGACCCAGTAAAGATTTTTTTCTTTCAATCTTTATATAAGAGAAATAGAATGTTGAATAGGTTCCTTAAAGGAATACCACTCAGAATGTGTTAAGGCTCTTCCCAATGTGTTATCTTTTGCTAAGGAATTTATTAAATGTTCGCATTGACGATAAGTACAGAATTTTTGAGCAGGATCGATTAAAATGACGCAACATTCCCTGTTTTCCCAACTGACCAACTCCTAAGCGTGTCTTCTCTTTCCAGAATTTCATGGGGAGGGCAGAACTACCAGGCGAATACTGTGGCTTAGACATAAAGGGGGTAATTCAGAGTTGATCGCAGCAGCAAAATTTGTTAGCAGATGAGCAAAACCATGTGCACTGTAGGTGGGGCAGATGTAATATGTGCAAAGAGCGTTAGATTTGTGTGGGTTATTTTGTTTCTGTGCAGGTTAAATACTGGCTGCTTTATTTTTACACTGCAATTTAGATTTCAGTTTGAACACACCCCACCCAAATCTAACTCTCTATGCACATGTAATATCTGCCCCCCCCCCCCCCCCCCCCCCAGCAGTGCACATGGTTTTGAACAAGTGCTAACAAATTTGCTGCAGCTATCAACTAGAATTAGGCCAAAGTGTAGTAGCAGTGGTTGGGTCAGAAACCAAAGGAAGGTCTGGAATCGAGAGAAATTTCAGGTGTGTTTTTTTCTACATAAATCACTATGGCAGGCTATAAGAAGCTGCTTGATAATTACCTTTTTCCATTGGTTTGTGTCTCCAGACCACCATAGTGATTGGTAAACTCACATTTTCCTGTTTTGCGTGACTACCATGGGAACCACAGTCACATGGCATATGATGCAGTGTGCCGAGAGGCTTTGCCACAATGTTAATAAATAAACCTTCTATTATCCATGTTTTCAATGGACAAGAAATCTTCAACGCATATTGGTAGCCACAGGGGCACTAAAATTGGTAAATAATGAGATTTTACTATTATTTATGTTTTCTTTAGTCTACAGGTGAAGAAAAAAAATAATTTTAATACAAATTTTCATTTGCATAAGGACCAAAAAAAGAACACTTATTTATAATTCTCTGATGAGACCTTAAAAACATGAACTGTTTGTGGCCCTGAGGACCGAGATTGTGAACCTATGGGCTAAACCGATAAGTTTTGGGTTCTTCTGAAAATTATTTTGAGGAGGTGAAGATTTTAAAATAGTATTTAAAAGCACGTGCCAATGTTTATTAGTAATATTTATAACTGGCTTTGCTATTGAGTAATAAATGGATGAGTAAAAAAATGAGTGACTCCTTTAGATAAGTTTTTTCCAGTGTTAAATCTTTCTGTTCTAAATTCATTCCGGTATATATTACGTAATAGTAAAAAATGGTAGCTGCTCAATCAATTTAATAATCCTTCTCCGGTGCATGAAAGAGAGGACTTATATTAAACCAGAATAAAAGGAAAAATTTTCCTCCAGTTCTCTGAAAAGTATCAGCAAAAATATTTCTCTTACGTCCTAGAGGATGCTGGGGACTCCGTAAGGAACATGGGGATAGACAGGCTCCGCAGGAGACATGGGCACTAAGAAAGAACTTTAGGTATGGGTGTGCACTGGCTCCTCCCTCTATGCCCCTCCTCCAGGCCTCATTTGATTACTGTGCCAAGAGGAGACTGGGTGCATTACAGGGAGCTCTCCTGAGTTTCCTGAAAAGAAAGTATATTTGTTAGATTTTTTATTTTCAGGGAGCCTGCTGGCAACAGGCTCCCGGCATCGAGGGACTGAGGGGAGAGAAACAGACCTACTTTAATGTCAGGCTCTGTTTCTTAGGCTACTGGACACCATTAGCTCCAGAGAGAGTCGGAACACAGGTCTCACCCTGGAGTTCGTCCCGGAGCCACGCCGCCGTCCTCCTCACAGAGCCGGAAGATAGAAGCCGCGTAAGTATGAGAAGAAAGAAGACTTCAAAGGCGGCAGAAGACTTCAGCTCTAAACTGAGGTAATGCACAGCAGTAACGCTGTGCACCATTGCTCCCACACAGCACACACACAGCAGTCACTGTAAGGGTGCAGGGCGCAGGGGGAGGGTGCCCTGGGCAGCAATAAGGACCTCCAAACTGGCGAAAATCATATATACAGGCTGGGCACTGTATATAATAGAGATACCCCGCCATGTTTTAAAATTTTAAGCAGGACCGAAGCCCGCCGCTGAGGGGGCGGAGCTTGTTCCTCAGCACTCACCGGCGCCATTTTCTCCACAGCACACGCTGAGAAGAAGCTCCCCAGACTCTCCCCTGCTTAAACACGGTGAAAGAGGGTTTTAAAGAAGGGGGGGGGGGGGGGGGGGGGCACATAAATTGGCGCAAAATAAGATAAATACAGCGCTGTCTGGGTAAACATACTGTGTTTTTTCCTGGGTCATTGGCGCTGGGTGTGTGCTGGCATACTCTCTGTCTCTCCAAAGGGCCTTGTGGGGTAACGGTCTTCAGATAAGAGGATTCCCTGAGTGTGTGGTGTGTCGGTACGCGCGTGTCGGCATGTCTGAGGTAGAAGGCTTTCCTAGTGAGGAGGTGGAGCAAATAAATGTGGTGTCTCCGTCGGCAACACCGACACCTGACTGGGTGGATATGTGGAATGTGTTAAATGCTAATGTGAATTTATTGTACAAAAGGTTGGACAAAGCTGAGTCCAGGAATTATGCACAGAGTCAGGCCCTGCCTGCCCCTATGTCGCAGGGACCCTCGGTGTCTCAAAAGCGCCCACTATCCCAAACAGTAGACACTGATACCGACACAGATTCTGACTCTAGTGTCGACTACGATGATGCAAAATTACAGCCAAAATTGGCTAAAAGTATTCAATATATGATTATTGCAATAAAGGATATTTTGTATATCGCAGAGGAACCCCCTGTCCCTGACACGAGGGTACACATGTATAAGGAAAAGAAACCTGAGGTAACATTTACTCCTCCTCATGAGCTGAACGAATTATTTGAAAAGGCTTGGGAATCTCCAGACAAGAAACTGCAGATTCCCAAAAGGATTCTTATGGCGTATCCTTTCCACATCAAGGACAGGATACGGTGGGAATCCTCCCCAAGGGTGGACAAAGCGTTGACGCGCTTATCCAAAAAGGTAGCACTGCCATCCCAGGATACAGCTACCCTTCGGGACCCTGCTGATCGCAAGCAGGAGACTACTTTAAAGTCCATTTACACGCACTCTGGTACCTTACTCAGACCGGTGATAGCGTCGGCGTGGGTTTGTAGCGCAGCGCTGTAGCAGCGTGGACTGATACCTTATTGGCAGATTTGGATACCCTAGATAGGGATACCATTTTGTTAACCCTGGGTCATATTAAAGATGCTGTCTTATATATGAGGGATGCTCAAAGAGACATTGGCCTACTGGGTTCTAGAGTCAACGCTATGTCCATTTCTGCCAGACGAGTCCTATGGACCCGGCAATGGACAGGTGATGCCGACTCAAAAAGGCATATGGAGGTTTTACCTTATAGAGGTGAGGAATTGTTTGGGGCCGGTGTCTCGGACCTGGTCTCCACAGCTACGGCAGGTAAATCAAATTTTTTGCCTTATATTCCCTCACAGCCTAAGAAAGCGCCACATTATCAAATGCAGTCCTTTCGGTCAAATAAAAACAAGAGAGCACTAGGATCGTCCTTTCTTGCCAGAGGTAAGGGCAGAGGGAAAAAGCTGCCAACCACAGCTAGTTCCCAGGACCAGAAGTCCTCCCCGGCCTCTACAAAATCCACCGCATGACGCTGGGGCTCCACTAAGGGAGTCCGCCCCAGTGGGGGCACGTATTCGACTTTTCAGCCACATCTGGGTTCACTCACAGGTGGATCCCTGGGCAATAGAAATTGTCTCCCAGGGTTACAAGCTGGAATTCGAAGAGGTGCCCCCTCGCCGCTTTTTCAAATCTGCCCTCCCGACTTCTCCCCCAGAAAGGGAGATAGTTTTAAATGCAATTCAAAAATTGTGTCTTCAACACGTGGTGGTAAAAGTTCCCCTGTTGCAACAAGGGAGGGGGTATTACTCAACCCTATTTGTAGTCCCGAAACCGGACGGTTCGGTCAGACCCATTTTAAATTTAAAATCCTTGAACCTATACTTGAAAAGGTTCAAGTTCAAGATGGAATCGCTCAGAGCGGTCATCGCCAGCCTGGAATAAGGGGATTTTATGGTATTCCTGGACATAAAGGATGCATACCTTCATGTTCCCATATATCCGCCTCATCAGGCGTACCTGAGATTTGCGGTACAGGATTGTCATTACCAATTTCAGACGTTGCCGTTTGGGCTTTCCACAGCCCCGAGGATTTTCACCAAAGTAATGTCGGAAATGATGGTGCTCCTGCGCAAGCAGAGTGTCACAATTATCCCATACTTGGACGATCTCCTGATAAAAGCTAGATCACGAGAGCAGTTGTTGAACAGCGTGTCACTTTCACTGAAGGTGTTACAGCAACACGGCTGGATTCTCAATATCTAGAAGTCACAGTTAGTTCCTACGACTCGTTTGAACTTCTTAGGCATGATTCTGGATACGGACCAGAAAAGGGTTTATCTCCCGATAGAAAAGGCCCAGGAACTCATGACTCTGGTCAAGGACCTATTGAAGCCAAAACAGGTGTCGGTGCATCACTGCACTCGAGTCCTGGGAAAGATGGTGGCATCTTACGAGGCCATTCCTTTCGGCAGGTTCCATGCAAGGACTTTCCAATGGGACCTACTGGACAAGTGGTCCGGATCACATCTACAGATTCATCGGATGATCACCCTGCCCCCCAGGGCCAGGGTATCTCTCCTGTGGTGGCTGCAGAGTGCTCACCTTCTGGAGGGTTGCAGATTCGGCATTCAGGACTGGGTTCTGGTGACCACGGATGCGAGCCTCCGAGGTTGGGGAGCAGTCACACAAGGAAGAAGTTTCCAAGGTCTGTGGTCAAGGCAAGAAACTTGTCTTCACATCAACGTCCTGGAACTGAGGGCCATATACAACGCCCTTCGTCAAGCGGAGACCTTGCTTCGCGACCTACCGGTTCTGATTCAGTCAGACAACATCACCGCAGTAGCTCATGTAAACCGCCAAGGCGGCACAAGGAGCAGAATGGCAATGGCGGAAGCCACCAGGATTCTAAGCTGGGCGGAAAATCATGTGGGCGCACTGTCAGCAGTGTTCATTCCGGGAGTGGACAACTGGGAAGCAGACTTCCTCAGCAGACACGATCTACATCCAGGAGAGTGGGGACTTCATCAGGAAGTCTTCGCACAAATTGCAAGTCAGTGGGGCCTGCCCCAAATAGACATGATGGCGTCCCGCCTAAACAAAAAACTACAGAGGTATTGCGCCAGGTCAGGAGACCCTCAGGCGGTGGCAGTGGACGCCCTAACAACACCATGGGTGTTCCAGTCGCTCTATGTGTTTCCTCCTCTTCCTCTCATCCCCAAGGTGTTGAGAATAATTAGGAAAAGAAGAGTACAGACAATTCTCATTGTTCCAGATTGGCCGCGATGGGCCTGGTATCTGGATCTGCAGGAAATGCTCACAGAAGATCCGTGGCCTCTTCCTCTAAGACAGGACCTGTTACAACAGGGGCCCTGTCTGTTCCAAGACTTACCGCGGCTGCGTTTGACGGCATGGCAGATGAACGCCGGATCCTAGCGGAAAAGGGCATTCCGGATGAGGTCATTCCTACTCTGATAAAGGCTAGGAAGGACGTGACAGCTAAACATTATCACCGTATATGGCGGAAGTATGTTTCTTGGTTTGAGGCCAGGAAATCTCCTACGGAAGAATTCCATCTGGGCCGTTTCCTTCACTTCCTACAAACTGGAGTGAATTTGGGCCTAAAATTAGGTTCCGTTAAGGTTCAGATTTCGGCCTTATCCATTTTCTTTCAGAGGTAATTAGCTTCTCTCCCAGAAGTACAGACTTTTGTGAAGGGAGTGCTGCATATTCAGCCTCCTTTTGTACCTCCAGTGACGCCTTGGGACCTGTTAACTGGTTCGTATATTCCAAGTTATACGGTGTGAATGGTGTGGGCTGGTATGAATCTTGGCCTTGGATTAACAAAAATCCTTTCCTCGTACTGTCCTTCTCCTCTCGGCACAGTTTCTCTAACTGAGGTCTGGAGGAGGGGCATAGAGGGAGGAGCCAGTGCACACCCATACCTAAAGTTCTTTCTTAGTGCCCATGTCTCCTGCGGAGCCCGTCTATCCCCATGGTCCTTACGGAGTCCCCAGCATCCTCTACGGACTAGGAGAAAAAGATTTACCGGTAGGTTTAAAATCTTATTTTTAATACTACATAATAATAGAAATGCAGAGATCTCAGGTGCATATATTAGGCATTTTTGTTTCAGGCGGTCCGTAGTGTTACGTGATAATAACACCCTCTCTGGCACATATAATTGCATGTTGTTGTACTACATGATAATAGCACATAGATCAAAGTGTCTAAATTGGGAACCAGCTCACCTGAAGGAATTTCAAGATCCTCCAAATGCCACTACATGGACCAGCATGCTCTCCAAATGCTGGTCCCATCCGTGCCTCTCAGAACAGCAATATAAAATGATAGCTGCTCATTTTCAGAAAAGTCAATGAGAATCTCAGCTTGTGAACTTAAAGAATTACTATAAATACTTTTTTTTCTCAATTCTCCTACATTGAATGTTAGGAATACTGGGATCCAGAAGAAAAAGAAACTCTTGGGAATGTGTAATTATTGTCATCTACTTGTTTAAAATGAGTCTTTGTGTCCCATTGATATACATTTCAGGATCCAGAAATAAAAACTGTATCTTCTTTACCTATTCTGGAAATAGTGTTTTAAAAGGCTTAAATATTCATTAAAATTGCCCTTAGATAAAAATGGCATCATCGATGTACCTACACCAAAGATCCACACGTGCAGGAAAGAGGTGACAGGCACAGCCTCATACGTTTTCTCATAGTTAGAGAGGATAGTGCTGTGTTTAGTACTTTATGTGCTTTCCCCTTTTGAGGTTAAAGTGTCCTTAATGGATATTACACCTTTAAACGCAAGTAATTCTATGTATACACAGCTGCATGCACGTTTCAGTAAGTACTTGTACATACAGTACTGTAGCTGCAACGTTCTTTAATTCCCAGAGACCGTCCCAAGTTATTAAGCCCCTATTATTTGTCATTGATGGCCTGTGCAATAAAGGTCCTGTTTCTGTGTTTTCAGGGCTGTTTTTGTAATCTATCCTCATTCTCCAATTATGTGCAAAGTTAGCATACATTAATAAACTCTGTACATGGAATATAATCTTTGATGTCTCCCTCTCAAACTGTGCTATCGGAACCTTTGATGTCATTCTTTGAAAAAAGCACATACAAAAAATAGCCTGAGGCAAGTCAGTGTAGTATTTTGATTTTTAATAATAAACATATGCAGTGTGAGTATCTCTTATCCAAAATGCTTGGGACCAGAAGTATTTTGGATATCGGATATTTCCGTATTTTGGAATAATTGCATACCATAATGGAATATCATGGAGATGGGACACAATTCTACGCACAGACTGCACTTATGATTCATATACACCTTATACACACAGCCTGAAGGTAATTTAATAACTTTGTGCATTAAACAAAGTGTGTGTACATTCACACAATTCATTTTATGTTTTATATACACCTTACACACACAGCCTGAAGGTCATTTACTACAATATTTTTAATAACTTTGTGTATTAAACAAAGTTTGTGTACATTGAGCCATCAGAAAACAAAGGTTTCACGATCTCAGTCTCACTCAAAAAAAAATTCTGTTTTGGAATATTCCTTATTTCGGAATATTTGAATATGGGATACTCAACCTGTAATATTAAAAAATCATATCAAATGGGTAGCAACGAAGCTCACCATAGTAGTGTTTTTCTTGGCTGATCCTTCAGTGCTTTCTGTGCCTCCAAGTGAATGACCGGAACCATCAATGTGTTTTGGTGGACCTCCGCTTCACCAGTATACCAATGAAATGTACACACCTTTACATAGCCAGCATATGCAGATCTTTCCCAATAAATAGTTCCAACCAATCAGCTTCCTAACTGCCATGATACAGGATGTGTTTGAAAAATGACAGGAGCTGGTTGGCCAGTACGTTATCTGTCTTTATCACTCTCCACTTTATCACTGTTTAAGGTTTAATACCTTTGGGCCTTTCTTTGTGCTGAGATTGCACTTAGACAAGTGGTTGACTGGGGAAGAATATGTAGGAGAAGACTAATATTCAGTTTGTAGCTTAATGGCTGTAGGACATTCAAAATCCATTAAAGTTTATTAAACCATAATAAAAAGAATACATTTCACATTTGAACTGAAAATCTTTTCTCAAAAGCTGAAAATGTAATCCTTCTAATCACTGTGTGCTCACAAGCCGCACACTCTCACTAGAATGTGTTGAGCGACGGGGCTCGCTTGACATACTGTTCCTAGATGATGAGTTTTTAGAATGCCATGTATTCCAGGAGAGATGACTGTGTACTGTCACGTTGAAGCTGCCATGAGAGCTGTTTCCGTGTACCAGCCTGCCAGGCAGGTGAATCTGATTCATACCAATGTTCAGGTACATCTCTAACAGCATTCCTATGAGTGGACACCTTCCATGTTAGGAGAAGGAGGACTCCTCAGTGGCCACACAACGCCATGAAACAGATGTTCTGCATTGTAGTTAAGAAGGACAGTGATGAAATGTATCGCCGGGCTCTGAAATCGCTTCACAACCCTTTGATCTTGAAGGAGAAGGAGATTTTGCATCTGTTGTGTAAGGATGTTGGTTTTTCAAGGGCAAGTCTGGACAGCTGTAAGTACTTCTCCCGTCTACTCCTCACCGGCGTTTCATTTATCATGTGGGAAGACTGATGTAACCTTAAGGCAATGAATTGTTAGTGTAACTCTGTTGCCTGAATAAGCAGGTTTGTTTTGTCACTGTATAATCTAGAAAATGTTGTTAGAGACTCGTGCGTGGCTCTCTGATACCCAAAAGGGTCACATTGTGATAAAATTAATTTGATTAAAGAAAGACCTCTATCTCTAATAACGTACTGTTGTGTCCTCATACACCAGGCGCCATTATGCCATATGACGCGAGACGCCCGACTGTCTTTCTTTAAACTCTGCATCCTAGGCGATTCGCAAATGCAGCAAAAAGTCACTCACAGTGTACTAGAGACGCCAGGTTGCGACTTTAACTGCACAGGAATTGGTTTTACACACGTACAGATTCGCAGATGAAGCACAACAGAACTTGCCGTGAGGAAAGCCGCCGCCGCTGCGGCATCGGAGCTCTTTTTGTACACGCCCAGTGTGTACTCCCACAGATGTACCAGTGTTGCACACCCCTGTGGTCCGCTTATACTAGCAATACAGCTTTGTCGCTTCCAGTAGTTCATTTTGTGTGAATAAGGTGCACATTTTGAGCGAAAAGATGCGCAACTGAGTTGCCTGGGACCTGACACACTGAGAGGGGCTATTTTGCCCGACTGAAGCCACAGTATAAAAGGACTCATCTGGGGTGTGGTATGTTAGGTAGATAAGATTTAGGTCGACAGTGTCTAGGTCGACCACTATTGGTCGACAGTAAGGAGGTCGATATGTACTAGGTCGATATGAGTTTGTTGACTTTTTGTGGTGTCGTTTTCTCCGTACAGTGACCGGGAATCCCAATTAGTGCACCGTGTCCCCTCGCTTCGCTCGCCATGCTTCGGGCAAGGTTACCGTTCTCAATTGTTGTCCACGTGGATCGTAAAGTTCGAAAAATTACAAAAAGTTGAAAAACTAATGACGACCTTATGTCCTGTCGACCTACTTACTGTCGATCAGTAGTGGTCGACCTAGACAGTGTTGACCTACTTACTGTCGACCTAAAGACCGGGTCCCCATTGTGCCTGTTCCACATTTACACCTAACTTTCTCCACCAGAAGCTGGTGGAGAACCTGGTCACCCTTAAACCATGCTGAATTGTCAGATGTACAGTATGTGTTACAGCTTGGAGCACTAAATAAAAAACCTGCGGCATACATCTGACCATTCAGCATGGCTTAAGGGTCACCAGGTTCTCCACCCGCTTCTAGTGGAGAAAGTTAGGTGTAAATGTGGAACAGGCACAATATCGTTCTGCAGAGAGCTGCCCATCCGCCCGCCTGGTGGTCTTGTTATTTTGTAATGTCCTGAATAATAAGAGAAAACAGGGCCAGCTTAAATATTCCTTATCTAACCCCATACAGTACTTACCCTCACATCTCAATATTGTAGTAGTAGGTATGTTCAAAAATTGCGAGTCTCCCAGAAGTTCCTGGTGGATGGGCAGGTATGCCCTGCTTTAATGAGGTAAATAGGGATTATGCAGCACTTTCCCATTAAGAAAGAATGGTACTGACAGGACATAAAGCAGGAGATAGCTGGCGGCTGCAGGTGACGGCTCAGCAGGACACACAGGTGTGTTAGACTGGTGCATGAAGGGCCTGCCGGGGGAATGCAGTGGTAGGGGCCCATGTTTAGGGGTGTGGTCAGTATCCAGAAGGGGTGTGGCCTGTCGGCACAGACACTTGGTTAACCATTGGAGAGTGCATGGTCTGGGCCTATATATATATATATATATATATATATATAAATGAAAAAAAGCTGGCACTCGTTCACAAACATATGGTAGATATGTTTCATTCAGATCTAGGATGTGTTATTTTAGTGTTCCCTTTATTTTTGTTGAGATGTGTGTGTGTGTGTATATATATATATATATATATACACACACACACACTCTGCTCAAAAAAATAAAGGGTGCAACGTGGCATTGTGGATGGAGCGAGACATGATGTCCGAGATGTGCTCAATTGGATTCAGGTCTGGGGAACGGGCGGGCCAGTCCATAACATCAATGCCTTCGTCTTGCAGGAACTGCTGACACAGTCCAGTCACATGAGGTCTAGCATTGTCTTGCATTAGGAGGACTCCAGGCCCAACCGCACCAGCATATGGTCTCACAAGGGGTCTGAGGATCTCATCTCGGTACCTAATGGCAGTCAGGCTACCTCTGGCGAGCACATGGAGGGCTGTGCGGCCCCCCAAAGAAATGCCACTCCACACCATTACTGACCCACTGCCAAACCGGTCATGCTGGAGGATGTTGCAGGCAGCAGAACGTTCTCTTTGGCGTCTCCAGACTCTGTCACATCTGTCACGTGCTCAGTGAGAACCTGCTTTCATCTGTGAAGAGCACAGGGCGCCAGTGGCGAATTTGCCAATCTTGGTTTTCCCTGGCAAATGCCAAACGTCCTGCACGGTGTTGGGCTGTAAGCACAACCCCCACCTGTGGACGTCGGGCCCTCATACCACCCTCATGGAGTCTGTTTCTGATCGTTTGAGTAGACACATGCACATTTGTGGCTTGCTGGAGGTCATTTTGCAGGGCTCTGGCAGTGCTCCTCCTGTTCCTCCTTGCACAAAGGCGGAGGTAGCGGTCCTGCTGCTGGGTTGTTGCCCTCCTACAGCCTCCTCCACGTCTCCTGATGTACTGGCCTGTCTCCTGGTAGCGCCTCCATGCTCTGGACACTACGCTGACAGACACAGCAAACCTTCTTGCCACAGCTCGCATTAATGTGCCATCCTGGATGAGCTGCAGTACCTGAGCCACTTGTGTGGGTTGTACGGAGGTCATACAGGCACGTGGAGTCCACACACACTACTGAGCCTCATTTTGACTTGTTTTAAGGACATTACATCAAAGTTGGATAAGCCTGTAGTGTGTTTTTCCACTTTAATTTTGAGGGTGACTCCAAATCCAGACCTCCATGGGTTAATAAATTTGATTTCCATTGATCATTTATGTGTGATTTTGTTGTCAGCACATTCAACTATGTAAAGAACAAAGTATTTAATAAGAATATTTCATTCATTCAGATCTAGGATGTGTTATTTTAGTGTTCCCCTTATTTTTTTGAGCAGTGTGTGTGTGTGTGTGTATATGTATATATATATGTAGAAGCACCATTACAATTTTTCACTTGTTTGAAGACTCTGAGTGCCGCCTCATTTGTCCTAGTTGGTATCCATCTGGTATTTATACCTGGAGGAGGGCACCGGAGCAAGTTAGCCCCATTGCTGGGACATAGCCTAGTGCCGGAGCATAGAACTGGCTATATGTATATATATATATATATATATATATATACATATATATATATATATATGAATAAAGACAGGGGTCCCTGCACTCTCACAAACCACAGCCAACTACTGGGGTGCCAATCAAAGTCAGAACCCCCCACGGGGTGTGACCCAAAGTACAATACAGGATTTTCCACAGCAGTGGAAAGAATAGCACTCTCTAGGTTTAATCAACCAAGTAAATAATATTTAATGTAAAGGTCAATCTCACAGTTCCATAATGCGATTTCCTCCTCCAATGTTTCGGTCCACACCAGGACCTTTGTCAAGGAGTTAACAGCTCAGTCACATGGTCAGCATAACACTATAGATCAGCAGTGCAAAATATCTGGAACCAGAGATGTTGCCTCACCGGCCCCAGTTTTATACCAGCACTAATAGGTCTCATGGTCACACTCCCCTCATTGTGAAGGTGCTGTGGAACGCACCAGTGGAGCGCAATTACGTCACTTCCGGTAACCCCGGAAGTGTGTATTACAAGAATAATGTATCAGATGTGAATAAGATCAAACTTATGTGATATAAACAATTATTGTAGCACAGAACTGGCTGCTGTGCATGGCTCCAATGCCAGTGAGTTCCACTGCACACAGCGGGAGACTCCGGTACATGCCGGAAGTTTGCGTCTCCATGGTAACCGAATGACGCCGAAGCGTCACACTGCGCATGTGCTGTGCGGCAAACAGCTGTGTGTCCGTCACCGGGGCAAATGCTGCACAATGGGAGAACAAAACGATCTCTCTGAATACGTATATATAGCGGTGCTCAAGTTCTCAATGTGGGCGTGCCCACACGACCATATAGAGTGTTTTTATAGATAATGGTGAGTGGTGGATGTTGTAAAAAAAATCCATCACTGTAAACTAATGCGATCAGGCATATGAACCGTTACACTTAAGCATATGGGGTTACATAAGCTGGTATATAGGGGCCGATGAGGTCACAAGGCAGGGATCAATACAGTGTGTGAGAAAAGAAATGTAAACAGTATGTATTACAAAGTAAGGACATAACAGAATTTATTTCAAAAAGCTGGATAGCGGATTATTTTCATTCATGCCCCTTGGGGCTATAGTGTCAAGTTTATAAATCCACAAGCTTTCCCTTTTCTTGAGTAGAAGGGCACGGTCGCCCCCACGGGGCGGTGGTGGAATCCAGTCAATAAGTTTGGATCTCAAATCAGAGACTTGGTGTCTCAATTTCATAAAATGTCTGGCAACCGGTAGCACAGCAGTCCTAGAGGTGATAGCTTGGTGAATAGTTGTTCTATGGTTTGCCATTCTGTCTCGAAATCGTCTGGTGGTCATTCCAACATAGTATAGCCCGCATGGGCATGTTAGGATGTAGATTAGATGGTCCATAGTACAATGCAGTCTGAATTTGATGGTAATAGGTCTTCCTGAATGGGGGTGTGGAAATGTGGGGCCCCTACAAGTGGTACAGCCCGTACATCTATAGCATCCCGGGCGCCTCTCATGGAGCCATGTTGTGGTGGTCGGTCCTTCGTTGCCCGCCATCGGTCTCAGGAGAAGTTGTTTCAAGTTTGCTGCCTTCCGATAGGCCATCAATGGTGGAGGGCACTTCTTCAACTTAAGATGATCGTCTGTAGTAAGGATGGGCCAATTCCGCCGAATCGCCCCCCTGATCTTATCTTATTAGAGTGATTATCATATGTGGTTGTGAAGACCATCCTATCCACTGCAGGAGCTTCTTGTATACCCCTATTGGATGCTTCAAACTTCTTCCTCGCCTTTGTTAGACATCGAAGTACGTTTTTCCGCTCATAGCCTCGTTCCAGAAATCTGGATGTCATCTCTGTGAGTTGTAGTTCCATGTGATCTTTGTCGGAATTGTTACGCATAACCCTCAGGAATTGGGAAATGGGCAAATTGCCCTTGAGGGCTGGTGGATGTTGGCTACTCGGGAGGAGTAGGGTATTGCGGTCCGTCGGTTTTCTGTAAAGACTTGTATTGATTCTACCATCCTCCAAAGTAATTGTGATGTCCAAAAAGTTTATAGTCCGTGAATCAATTTCATGGGTGAATTTCACTGGGTTGTCAAGGCTGTTAAGTGAAGTGACCATCTGATTAAAGGAATCAATTGACCCTTTCCAAATCAGGAAGATGTTGTCTATATAAATCTTTTGTAGAACAATATCTGCGTGCCATACCGAGGTAGGATACGCAATTGCTCATACTCAGCCATGAAGGTGTTAGCATAAGCAGGTGCCAAATTCGATCCCATCGCTGTCCCCTCACGTTGCAAGTATTATTTTCCTTGGTAGGAGAAGTGGTTTTGTCTCAGGACCAGGTTAGCCAGTTCAAGTAGGAAATCCACTGGTGGACCCACCGTGGGTAATTCTTGCCAGGTTCTTTCCAATGCTTGTATACCTTGATCATGGGGGATGATAGTGTAGAGCGAGCAGACGTCCATCGTTGCCAGTAAGTCCCCATTAAGGTTCTGGGGGAGGGTGAGTAGTTTCTGCAGGAATTCCGATGAGTCTCTGATGTAGCTATTCCCCTGTTGTACAATCGGCTGTAGAAAGGCATCTATATAGATGCCTACTGGCTGGAGTAATGAGTTTCTGGCAGAGATGATGGGTCTACCAGGTAGACCCATCATCTCTACCAGGTAGAGAGTAGTTGGCTGTGGTTTGTGAGAGTGCAGGGACCCCTGTCTTTTTATATATATATATATATATATATATATATATATATATATATATATATATATATATTTATTTATATATATATTTATATATATTGAGTATCCCATATCCACATATTCCGAAATACGGACTTTTTTGAGTCAGAGTGAGATAGTGAAACCTTTGTTTTTTGATGGCTCAATGTACACAAACTTTGTTTAATACACAGAGTTATTAAAAATATTGTATTACATGACCTTCAGGCTGTGTGTATATGAAACATAAATGAATTGTGTGAATGTACACACACTTTGTTTAATGCACAAAGTTATAAAAAATATTGGCTAAAATTACCTTCAGGCTGTGTATATAAGGTGTATATGAAACATAAATGCATTCTGTGCTTAGATTTAGGTCCCATCACCATGATATCTCATTATGGTATGCAATTATTCCAAAATACGGAAAAATCCCATATCCAAAATACCTCTGGTCCCAAGCATTTTGGATAAGGGAGACTCAACCTGTGTATATATATATATATATATATATATATATATATATATATATATATATATATATATACAGGTATATATACACACTGCTCAAAAAAATAAAGGGATCACTAAAATAACACATCCTAGATCTGAATGAATGAAATATTCTTATTAAATACTTTGTTCTTTACATAGTTGAATGTGCTGACAACAAAATCACACAAAAATTATCAATGGAAATCAAATGTATTAACCCATGGAGGTCTGGATTTGGAGTCACACTCAAAATGAAAGTGGAAAAACACACTACAGGCTGATCCAACTTTCACAATGAGGGGGGCGTGACCATGAGACCTATTAGTGCTGGTATAAAACTGGGGCCGGTGAGGCAACATCTCTGGTTCCAGATATTTTGCACTGCTGATCTATGATGTTATGCTGACCATGTGACTGAGCTGTTAACTCCTTGACAAAGGTCCTGGTGTGGACCGAAACGTTGGAGGAGGAAATCGCATTATGGAACTGTGAGATTGACCTATACATTAAATATTATTTACTTGGTTGATTAAACCTAGAGAGTGCTATTCTTTCCACTGCTGTGGAAAATCCTGTATTATATATATATATCTATATATATCTATATATATATATATATATATATCTATATCTATAGAGAGAGAAAAAATCCTGCTAGTGCATGCATGATAATGTATTAGATTAATAACAGCAATGCACTGTAGAGAATACACCTGTGCAGTATCCGCTAACATACTGTATATAATGTATGTATCAAGTGCACAATCTGGAATCTCATCCCTAGCGGAGGAGTTGGTGAGGCCCACTGTGGGTTTCCCCTGTGGGCCAGTTCAACACTGACACAAGGGGTGTAGTACAGCTGACCGACGCCAGGATCCCGGCAGCATACCGACGCCGGGATCCCGGCAGCATACCGACGCCGGGATCCCGGCGGGGAGGGGCGAGTGCAGCAAGCCCCTTGCGGGCTCGGTGGCGACCTGCGGTCGCTACGGGTTCTATTCCCACTCTATGGGTGTCGTGGACACCCACGAGTGGAAATAGTCCCTGTTGGTCGGCATGCCGACCATCGGGACAGTGACCCGTCGGGCTGGTGGAGGAGGTCATGTGACTGTCGGTCAGCTGACCGGCGGTCACATGAATACCACCCGACACAAGGGGGGAGATTCAAATGTTTGAAAAGTCAGTTGGGAGTCTGTTTTTTCCTATCTAATAGACAGTAGAAAACAGACACCCAACCGACTTTTCAAACATTTTAAACTCCCGCAAGGTGTCCTAAGGTTACTTATTACCCCTCACCTTTTTCTAGAATCTAGCAGTATAGAACTTGCTATTTATCACAGAATTAGGTTTGTTCCAATCTGCTAGCCTCTTGTATTTGTCTCCACATTTCCTTCCAGGGATTTCCTGCCTTGTGCAGCTGGTAGTGTATAGTCATCAAAATAAATGCATATTTGATGTTTTATAGTTATAGACCTGTTCTGGACTCCTAGTCCCACTGTGCCTCTCCTCAGCACCTCGGTCACTGGCTGATTAATTGCAGAGGGAGGGCAGATGAGACAAGTCTCCTATGCTCCTTTCTCCAGCCGCTGTAGTGTGGTGGCTGGCAGTGTTAGGGGGACAGGAGATGGGAAGTATCCCTGAATCGGCTTCTTAAGAGAGATTGATCTTTCTCCAGTGTTCATCACTTTGTGGGCTTGGCGGTATTGGAAGAACATTGTGGTCTATCCATGCTGTCCTGGCCATTTGCTTATATTATAATTGTATGGTCTCTCATAGTATTATCCTCTTACTAGTTGATGCTCTCCTTATACCCAATTACACAGTCAAGATGAACCATCCTTTCTACCTATCAGTGGCTGATATTTACTAACCTCATTCTAGAACCTCTCACTTTTGAGCGTCTGTCTTTATGAAAAGAGTGGAGAAATTGGCCAAAACAACCAGTCAAGTACATTTTATAAAATGCTAGGTAGAAGATGATTGGTTACTATGGGCCACTTCTCTACTGGTCCACTTCTCTGCTCTTCAATGCTTGATACATCACTCCCGTTGGCCTCTCTGGATTCACCTGGATTCCTTCTTGGGGGGAGGGGGGTATAATTGTCTAGTTAATCTCTCCACTGGCAGGTTGCTCACTTTCCTTTCCTGATCACCTCTTCCGTTCTCCATCCATGGACTAACTCCAGCACCAGTGTGGAGGGGCCCCCTTCGTTGTCCTAGTTTCTCACATTCATTTATTCCCTTAGCTGTGACCACCGCCCTCCTCAATCCTCTATAACATTTAACAGCATTTATACACAATATTAATATAATAGTAGCACCTCTCTGTCCTATGTGCTCTCCCAGTATGATGCCCTTGTATAACAGAATCTTTTATTAAGCCTTTGGTAGCTGTGCTCTTATACCGCCCGACCATAAGTCATGCCTACGGTTTAACTTCGCTGCTGCCATGGAGTTGGATTATGGAAGGTGAGACCATTTATGTTGGTGTAGTGGGATGAATTTTGTGTGTTGTGGATTTGTTGTCTGTGCTCTCTTGTGTGGGGGAGGTAGGCTAAAGGGGTTCATTTGTGATCTAAGTATATGGTTTGTGGCGGACTTGATAATATTGTCATGGCAAAATTTCCTGTGTGGTATTGTTTGAGTGGGGCTAGAGAAACATTTGGTCATTTTCATCTGGATTTCGGGCCTACTAAGTGCAACTGTTAATGTAAATACATGTTTTGATCATAGCAGGACTGGTGGGTGACTTGGCAGCGGTCTTGTCAGGAATATCTGGTATTAGAAGACTGTCACTTTGCCTATAGCTGAAGATTTTGAAGTTGGACGTGATTAGAATAAATACCAGTTTATTGGTTCTTTCGGCTCAGGAGGCGGGCTCTTGGGGTGGAGCCATGTTGTCCACCAGTCTGGCTGCGGAATGACTGTTGTTGGTCTGATTGGCATCATAATCATTATCTTTGGTTAATGTGTTGTTTTTTGTATTTTGTTATTTTATCAATCGTTTCCTTTTCTGATTTTTATTTTTGTGCATGTTTTATATACAAGTAATACAATTATAGATGTGTTTTGACTTGTACTGAGGTCTCTTTAGGTTTATTGACTTACAGTAGTAATATCTCATGCTGCTGTCAGCACCACATAATATACTGCCCTGTGGTATGTTGCGCGTTATTTATTACTCTGTGACACAATATACTGCCCTGTTAAAGGTTTGTGTGTTGCTTTGTTAGCATGCGGGGTACAGGATGAGGCAGGTGTAATTGTTTACCTGTCTGGAAGGACAGTACTGTGAATAGTGGCACATGTACTGTGTATAGTGACCTCATCATTTTGAAATTGCTAATTGTAGTAATTGCCACCATCTTCCAAATGCAGTCAGTATTTAAAGCATTGTATAAAATAATATGGCATTATAATGCTGATGTTTCTGTCTGCTTGTTAATTCCTCTCTCTGTAAATATATTTTTGTTGGATTGTAACTGTGTAATCTGCTGATATTTGTGTACAGTGGATTCTTAGATATTGGTATTTAGGGCCTTAGACTGGTTAGACACAGGCGTTTTAGAAACCACAAATTTACTGGCATCAAAATGATTTTGTTGTTCTCATAGTGACACTTATCTGTCACTAGCGAAACGAAGATCTGGTTCCCAGTCACACAAGTAGTGGCTTCCCCTCTATGTCATTCTCTCTTTCTCACATACTTGGTAATATGGGGGGCGATAGCAGGTACAGGGGTCTGGAAGCCACTATTTGCGTTAGCATGGCCCGACTCTCAGTTAAGCGGTTCCGCCTTTCGCCACTGCTGGGGGCTGGGCAGTCATGGCGCATTTTACTGTCCACTCTCTGAAATTTTAGAAGTCTCCTGGATATTCTTGGACACCCCAAGAGGGAGAATAGTTGTCTGTATGCCGGCTGTCGGGATCCTGGCGCCAGTATGCTGTGCGCCGTGATACCGACAGCCGGCATATCGAGTGCCACCCTAACAAGATAACATGCAATTCAGAAGAATGATAGACAAGAATAGAATACTCAACTTATATGTGAAAGTTCTTAAAAATGTCCTTCATATATTCAGTCATCTGGGGGAGATCTATCGGGAACACTTCCTTCATATACTATAGTTTATTCTTACAAAGCCGTTCCCCCTGATCCTGGTTCTAACCTGTTATTTGGACCTACGGATCAGTGTACCCACTGTGTGTTACACCACCATGGCTCACTGCTTATCTTAATGGTCTATCATCTGGCTGAAGTATGTGTACAAACTGCTTCTCAGGGCCTCATTCTGGCCCACGCAGTACACAGCTAGGCTTATATGAGGCCTGTGTACAGAGATAAAGTGCTAGGCATGCAGAAATCATTTTAACCCACTGGTACCAATGTACCCCCTTGAGGGGTGGGGGGGATGATGGGGCATTCCCTGCAAATTGTGCCACCTTGCATAATGTAATGTTCCATGGGAGCGCTTATTTACTACCCAGTACACTGTGCAGCAGGAAGCTCTGAGAACACGCTTTGATGCATGGTAACGCGAGGCCTGAGTACTAGGGGGTTTTCTCTATCGTCCTAAGTGGATGCTGGGGTTCCTGAAAGGACCATGGGGAATAGCGGCTCCGCAGGAGACAGGGCACAAAAAAGTAAAGCTTTACTAGGTCAGGTGGTGTGCACTGGCTCCTCCCCCTATGACCCTCCTCCAGACTCCAGTTAGATTTTGTGCCCGAACAAGAAGGGTGCAATCTAGGTGGCTCTCCTAAAGAGCTGCTTAGAGAAAGTTTAGTTTAGGTTTTTTTCTTTACAGTGAGTCCTGCTGGCAACAGGATCACTGCAACGTGGGACTTAGGGGGAAAGTAGTAAACTCACCTGCATGCAGAGTGGATTTGCTGCTTGGCTACTGGACACCATTAGCTCCAGAGGGATCGAACACAGGCCCAGCCGTGGAGTCCGGTCCCGGAGCCGCGCCGCCGACCCCCTTGCAGATGCTGAAGCGTGAAGAGGTCCGGAAACCGGCGGCTGAAGACTCCTCAGTCTTCATAAGGTAGCGCACAGCACTGCAGCTGTGCGCCATTTTCCTCTCAGCACACTTCACTGGGCAGTCACTGAGGGTGCAGAGCGCTGGGGGGGGGCGCTCTGAGAGGCAAATATAAACCTTATACAAGGCTAAAAATACCTCACATATAGCCCATAGGGGCTATATGGAGATATTTAACCCCTGCCTGACTGGAAAAATAGCGGGAGAAGAACCCGCCGAAAAAGGGGCGGGGCCTATCTCCTCAGCACACGGCGCCATTTTCTGTCACAGCTCCGCTGGTCAGAACGGCTCCCAGGTCTCTCCCCTGCACTGCACTACAGAAACAGGGTAAAACAGAGAGGGGGGGCACATTAATGGCTATATATATATATATTAAAGCAGCTATAAGGGAGCACTTAATATAAGGATATCCCTTGTATATATAGCGCTTTGTGGTGTGTGCTGGCAGACTCTCCCTCTGTCTCCCCAAAAGGGCTAGTGGGTCCTGTCTTCATTAGAGCATTCCCTGTGAGTTTGCGGTGTGTGTCGGTACGTGGTGTCGACATGTATGAGGACGATATTGGTGTGGAGGCGGAGCAATTGCCAAATATGCAGATGTCACCCCCCAGGGGGTCGACACCAGAATGGATGCCTTTATTTGTGGAATTACGTGATGGTTTATCTTCCCTTAAACAGTCAGTTGAGGACATGAGGCGGCCGGACAATCAATTAATGCCTGTCCAGGCGCCTCAAACACCGTCAGGGGCTGTAAAACGCCCTTTGCCTCAGTCGGTCGACACAGACCCAGACACGGGCACTGATTCCAGTGACGACGGTAGAAATTCAAACGTATTTTCCAGTAGGGCCACACGTTATATGATTTTGGCAATGAAGGAGACGTTACATTTAGCTGATACTACAGATACCGTAAAACAGGGTATTATGTATGGTGTGAAAAAACTACAAACAGTTTTTCCTGAATCAGAAGAATTAAATGACGTGTGTGATGAAGCGTGGGTTGCTCCTGATAAAAAGTTGATAATTTCAAAAAAGTTATTGGCATTATACCCTTTCCCGCCAGAGGTTAGGGCGCGCTGGGAAACACCCCCTAAGGTGGACAAGGCGCTCACACGCTTATCCAAACAAGTGGCGTTACCCTCTCCTGAGACGGCCGCACTTAAGGATCCATCAGATAGAAAGATGGAAGTTATTCAAAAGAATATATACACACATGCAGGTGTTATACTACGACCAGCTATAGCAACTACCTGGATGTGCAGTGCTGGAGTAGTTTGGTCAGAATCCCTGATTGAAAATATTGATACCCTAGATAGGGACAATGTTTTACTGTCGTTAGAACAAATAAAGGATGCATTTATCTATATGCGTGATGCACAGAGGGATATTTGCACACTGGCATCTCGGGTGAGTGCTATGTCCATTTCAGCCAGAAGAGCCTTATGGACACGACAGTGGACAGGCGATGCGGATTCAAAACGTCACATGGAGGTTTTGCCGTATAAAGGGGAGGAGTTATTTGGAGTTGGTCTATCAGACTTGGTGGCCACGGCTACTGCCGGGAAATCCACTTTTTTACCTCAAGTCACTCCCCAACAGAGAAAGGCACCGACCTTTCAACCGCAGCCTTTTCGCTCCTACAAAAATAAGAGAGCAAAGGGCTTGTCGTACCTGCCACGAGGCAGAGGAAGAGGGAAGAGACACCAACAGGCAGCTCCTTCCCAGGAACAGAAGCCCTCCCCGGCTCCTGCAAAAACCTCAGCATGACGCTGGGGCCTCTCAAGCGGACTCGGGGACAGTGGGGGGCCGTCTCAAAAATTACAGCGCGCAGTGGGCTCACTCGCAGGTAGACCCCTGGATCCTGCAGATAATATCTCAGGGGTACAGGTTGGAATTAGAGACGGATCCTCCTCATCGTTTCCTGAAGTCTGCCTTACCAACCGTCTCTTCCGAAAGGGAGAGGGTGTTGGAAGCCATTCACAAGCTGTACGCTCAGCAGGTGATAGTCAAAGTACCCCTATTACAACAAGGAAAGGGGTATTATTCCACTCTATTTGTGGTACCGAAGCCGGATGGCTCGGTAAGGCCTATTCTAAATCTGAAGTCCTTGAACCTCTACATAAAAAAGTTCAAGTTCAAGATGGAGTCACTCAGAGCAGTGATAGCGAACCTGGAAGAAGGGGACTTTATGGTATCCTTGGACATCAAGGATGCGTATCTACACGTTCCGATTTACCCCGCACACCAGGGGTACCTCAGGTTCATTGTTCAAAACTGTCACTATCAGTTTCAGACGCTGCCGTTCGGATTGTCCACGGCGCCTCGGGTCTTTACCAAGGTAATGGCCGAGATGATGATTCTTCTTCGAAGAAAAGGCGTATTAGTTATCCCATACTTGGACGATCTCCTAATAAGGGCAAGGTCCAGAGAACAGCTGGAGACAGCTTTAGCACTATCTCAAGAGGTGCTAAGACAACACGGGTGGATTCTGAATATTCCAAAATCCCATTTAATCCCGACAACTCGTCTGCTGTTCCTAGGAATGATTCTGGACACGGTTCAGAAAAAGGTTTTCCTTCCAGAGGAAAAAGCCAAGGAGTTATCCGATCTGGTCAGGAACCTCCTAAAACCAGGAAAAGTGTCAGTACATCAATGCACAAGAGTCCTGGGAAAAATGGTGGCTTCTTACGAAGCAATTCCATTCGGCAGATTCCATGCAAGAATATTCCAAAGGGATCTGTTGGACAAATGGTCAGGGTCGCATCTGCAGATGCACCTGCGAATAACCCTGTCACCAAAGACAAGGGTGTCACTTCTGTGGTGGTTGCAGAAGGCTCACCTATTAGAAGGCCGCAGATTCGGCATTCAGGATTGGATCCTGGTGACCACGGACGCCAGCCTGAGAGGCTGGGGAGCAGTCACACAAGGAAGAAACTTCCAGGGAGTATGGACGAGTCTGGAAAAGTCTCTTCACATAAACATTCTGGAACTAAGAGCAATCTACAATGCTCTAAGCCAGGCGGAACTTCTCCTGCAAGGAAAGCCGGTGTTGATTCAGTCGGACAACATCACGGCGGTCGCCCATGTAAACAGGCAGGGCGGCACAAGAAGCAGGAGTGCAATGGCAGAAGCTGCCAAGATTCTTCGCTGGGCGGAGAATCACGTGATAGCACTGTCAGCAGTGTTCATCCCGGGCGTGGACAACTGGGAAGCAGACTTCCTCAGCAGACACGATCTTCATCCGGGAGAGTGGGGTCTACATCCAGAAGTCTTCAACATGTTAATAGACCGTTGGGAAAGACCAATTGTAGACATGATGGCGTCTCGCCTCAACAAGAAACTGGACAAATATTGCGCCAGGTCAAGAGATCCACAGGCAATAGCTGTGGACGCACTGGTAACTCCTTGGGTGTACCAGTCAGTGTATGTGTTTCCTCCTCTGCCGCTCATACCAAAGGTATTGAAGATCATACGGCAAAGAAGAGTAAGAACAATACTAGTGGTTCCGGATTGGCCGAGAAGGACTGGGTATCCGGAACTTCAAGAGATGCTCACGGACGAACCGTGGCCTCTACCTCTGAGAAGGGACCTGCTACAGCAGGGTCCCTGTCTTTTTCAAGACTTACCGCGGCTGCGTTTGACGGCATGGCGGTTGAACGCCAGATCCTAAAAGGGAAAGGCATTCCAGAAGAAGTCATTCCTACCTTGATTAAGGCACGGAAGGAAGTCACCGTGAAACATTATCACCGCATTTGGCGAAAATATGTAGCGTGGTGCGAGGATCGGAGGGTTCCGACGGAGGAATTCCAACTGGGTCGTTTCCTACATTTCCTGCAATCAGGATTATCTATGGGTCTCAAATTGGGATCCATTAAGGTTCAAATTTCGGCCCTGTCAATATTCTTCCAAAAAGAATTGGCCTCTGTCCCTGAGGTCCAGACTTTTGTCAAGGGAGTACTGCATATACAGCCTCCTGTGGTGCCTCCGGTGGCACCGTGGGATCTAAATGTAGTTTTAGATTTCCTCAAATCCCATTGGTTTGAACCATTGAAAAAGGTGGATTTGAAATATCTCACATTGAAAGTGACTATGTTACTAGCCCTGGCCTCTGCCAGGAGAGTATCTGAATTGGCGGCTTTATCTTATAAAAGTCCTTATCTAATCTTCCATTCGGATAGGGCAGAACTGCGGACTCGTCCGCATTTTCTCCCTAAAGTGGTATCAGCATTTCATCTGAACCAACCTATTGTGGTGCCTGCGGCCACTAGCGACTTGGAGGACTCCAAGTTGTTGGACGTTGTCAGAGCCTTAAAAATATACATTGCAAGGACGGCTGGAGTCAGAAAATCTGACTCGCTGTTTATATTGTATGCACCCAACAAGTTGGGCGCACCTGCTTCTAAGCAGTCGATTGCTCGTTGGATTTGTAACACAATTCAACTTGCACATTCTGTGGCAGGCCTGCCACAGCCTAAAACTGTAAAAGCCCACTCCACAAGGAAGGTGGGCTCATCTTGGGCGGCTGCCCGAGGGGTCTCGGCATTACAACTCTGCCGAGCAGCTACGTGGTCGGGGGAGAACACGTTTGTAAAATTTTACAAATTTGATACCCTGGCAAAGGAGGACCTGGAGTTCTCTCATTCGGTGCTGCAGAGTCATCCGCACTCTCCCGCCCGTTTGGGAGCTTTGGTATAATCCCCATGGTCCTTTCAGGAACCCCAGCATCCACTTAGGACGATAGAGAAAATAAGAATTTACTTACCGATAATTCTATTTCTCGGAGTCCGTAGTGGATGCTGGGCGCCCATCCCAAGTGCGGATTATCTGCAATACTTGTACATAGTTATTGTTAACTAATTCGGGTTATTGTTAAGGAGCCATCTTTAAGAGGCCCTTTCTGTTGTCATACTGTTAACTGGGTTTAGATCACAAGTTGTACGGTGTGATTGGTGTGGCTGGTATGAGTCTTACCCGGGATTCAAAATGCCTCCCTTATTGTGTATGCTCGTCCGGGCACAGTACCTAACTGGAGTCTGGAGGAGGGTCATAGGGGGAGGAGCCAGTGCACACCACCTGACCTAGTAAAGCTTTACTTTTTTGTGCCCTGTCTCCTGCGGAGCCGCTATTCCCCATGGTCCTTTCAGGAACCCCAGCATCCACTACGGACTCCGAGAAATAGAATTATCGGTAAGTAAATTCTTATTTTATACTCCTTATCGAGGTCTACAGAACCTAATGGCAAATTTTACAATGATTATTTTGAAGCCTCCTTCCAGCAGTTGCTTTATATTATTTTTAAACTACCAGAATACACAGTGCGTCTCCTCTCCCACATACATAAGTCATGATTCTATTAGTGTCTGCGTGGAAAAGGCACTGACAGACGGAATAATTGTCCCTATCCAGTCTAACAATGTCTTATGGGATTACTCCCGAGCGCTCCATAGTGTCACGCCTGGCATTCTTTGTGTCATGTACAAGTAGCACTAATTACAATGTGTCTTCCTGTTGTATAGCGCACAGGAGGATAGATTATGTAACGTGTTCTGCATAAGAGAATGAAAGTACACCTGTCACCTGCACACAGCGGAGAGAACCATTGTACAGCCTAAACTAACATTCACGAGGCTGCAGCCTATCTGCTTGCTAGGAACCAGTGACATCACTGAGGAATGGGACACACTCATGGATAGACCTTTCCGAGCTCTCGCCTGCTAGCCAAGGCATATACAGTGTGTTCATAAATTACCCCTCCACTGTGTGTAGGTGACCATTTCAGTACAATATGTACAGTACATTCCTCAAGTCAAGTATGTTCAGATATCATACGGGTTATAAATAGCACTTCACTTGTGAGATCAATATGGTTTTATGCCACAAACCAGATTGCACTGAGATGTTGTTATTATACCATTATTAGTTGTATACTGGAACATAACAAATGTGTTGCCAAAACCAGACCATAAATAGTAAAATAATACATTCCAAGGTCGCTGCACATATGGCCACAAGCTTAAAAAGTTTGATAACCTCAGATGTTAAGGGGACAGGAGGATGTCTTGGATGATTTATATGGTGGTCTGGGTGTAGGGTAACAGGATTAGGAGGTTTCCCCAATATCCTCCTAATATCAGAAAGTAAGAAGTAATGTGTAAAATGTGTACTTTAAAGCAGATCTGTCCTCTAGCATTGCTTGTTTGTTTTATTCCATAGTGCCATAGAGAGGGTTTTATTTGCCCCACATAGCAGTACTGCTGTGACTGCCCAGGTGCGGGCATTCTGCACTCTGGGGCCAATGTATATGCGGACTTGTGCTGCAGCTGGGCCACCCCCATTTGTATACTTTGTTTCATAGCCATCACAATTGTTAGTGCACACTTACACCAGCCAAATCCTTGGCGCAAAAGACACGTCAGAAATATGGTGCTTCTTTCTCTAACGTCACAGGGGATACTGAGATGGTCTTAGTACCATGGGGTATAGATGGGGTCCATTGAAGCCTTGGCACTTTAAATTCCTTCAGAGTGTGCTGGCTCCTCCCATCTATGCCCATCCTGCAGACTCAGTCTAGAAAAATGTGCCCAAGGAGCCGGGTGCATTCTCTGGAGCGCCAAAGAGTTTTCTTCAAAGTTTATTTTCAGGCAGCACTGGTTGGCACCAGTCTGTATGCGTTGTGGGACTTAGTGGGGGGGACCAGACCAACCTCTTGAAGTGTTAATGTCCATATCCCCGCTAACAGGACATAGCTCCTGAGGTGTTGTTTCGCACTCCAACAGCATGCCCCCACCCCTAACAGAGCTGAAGACGCTGGTGTGGCGAGTACAGGAACCGGGGTCTCGGACAGCGGATCCCCTGTTCACATGGTGGCATAAGGGCGCGGCAGGCACTCTGCGCTGCAAGGTGAGGTGCCCGCTGCATATACCCACACTGGCGCTGACACAAAGGGTTTTAACCCCATTTTCTGTAAATTGGAGAGACTTGCCAATATAATAAAGTGCAGGGACCGTGCGCCATTAAGGGGGCGGGGCTTCCCTGAGAGTGGGACCAGCGGCTCAGAGGCGCCATTTCCTGCTGCATCACACTACAGGCTGCATGCAAGGAAGCGCTGATCCTCCAAGGATTTTCTAAAGCATTGTAGAAGGGGGTGAGCAATATATTGTCTGTAAAAAAAACCTGGTTACCTTATCTAAGGTTCTAGTTTCTGCCCGGCAAAGCACTGCTTTAGCTGATTGAGGCAGGAGTGTGCTGGTTTCTCGGTCTCACTCCACCCAGGCTGGAAACTGTGTATATGTCACTGCTCCTGTGTGTGTTCTGCTGTATAAACATGTCTGGCAAGAAAGTTATATGTCAGTCCTGTAGCACAAGGTTTCCCCCACTCCAGGGGGGTCTCTGTCGCTCGCCACAGGTTACTACTATTCCAAATAGTTTGTGACATGGACCCAGGGGCTTATGGGAAAGATCCTCTCCACGAAGGAAAACTAGATGCTACCGGTCTCTGCATACCCTCCAACATTTTACACCTAAAAATCGGTACAAATTCAAAAAGGGGGGGTTGCCATGGGGAAAGGGGGTGTGGCCACACCCCTTTTTTTATACTTTCAATGGAAGTTTGGAGAGCTAAAAATCGGTACAGACCATTAAAAAAAAGGTACTGTACCTGCTAAAAAGGTACAGTTGAAGGGTATGGTCTCTGTTGTGTACTCAGTGCAGTCTCCCTTCACAGGGAAGTAACACGCTGGAACCAGAATGGCTGGATAATCAGGAGAAAGTCATGCAGCACAATGTTTTCTGGGGGGTTTCTCTGTTATGTGCACAGTGCAGCCCCCTTCACAAGGAAGCAGCACTCAAAAGCCAGCATGGCTGGACTAGATGAGAGAGATGTTTACTTATCATCTGTACTGGATACTACCAGGCAAGAGAGGCAAGATTTTAAAAGAAGTCTATAGGGGGGTACTCACGGAGAGATCCATGCTTAAAATCTAAGCAATCTGACTAGATTGCTTAGATTTTAAGCACAGATCACTCGTGTGTACCCCCCACAGCGATAGCGATGCGCGGCCCCTCGCATCGCTATTGCCGGTGCTAGATTGAGCCTGCATGCAGGCCAATCTAGCACGTCGCTCATTTCACCCGCTGGGTGAAATGAGCGGCCCCCTGTCCTCCCCCGCATCGCTCAGCACACATCTCTCCCATGTATACCAGCCTTATGGCTGATTTTATGTTAAGAATTCAGACCGTAGACCAGCCTCTCCGTCCCCTATACTTATTTCACAAAAAGGGGTGGTATTCATGTGACCGGCGGTCGGGTGACCGACAGTCACATGACCTCCACCATCCCGACCGCTCACTATCCCAATGGTCGGCTTGCCGACCAACAGGGACTATTTCCACTCGTGGGTGTCCACGACACCCATAGAGTGGGAATAGAACCCGTGGTGACCGCAGGTCGCCACCGAGCCCGCAGCGTGGTGAGCGCAGCGAGCCCGCAAGGGGCTTGCTGCATTCGCCCCTCCCCGCCGGGATCCCTGCGTCGGTAAGCTGACCGCCGGTCAGCCGTACTACACCCCACAAAAAGTACATTACCCCAGGTTCTAGTCTGTATCTGATGACAAGATGCAAGATCTGGAAGAGGGGGAGGTGTATGTAGTTATCGGGGACGGTACTGTCTCAGGGAGTGGAAGCTCTTATCTACTCTATTCGAGATGTCCTGCATATCCCTGATAAGGAGACAGACACAGTAAAGGTAGTGTTTTTAATGTAAAAAACGAAATCTCCTGCTACTTTCCTATCTCAGAGGAATTAAACACACTCTTTAGAGTAATGTGGGTTAATCCTGACATGAAATTTCAGATCCCTATGATGTTGCTGACGTCCTTTCCTTTTCCCCCTGAGGATAGGAAGGTGTGGAAAAATCCACCTGCAGTGGATACTTCAATGTCCTGGCTGTCACGTAAGATTGTGCTGCCTGTACCTGGAGCTATCTCCTTAACAGACCCTGCTGATCATAAAATTGAGACTACTCTCAAATCCATTTGCACAGCAGTGGGAGTTGCTCAGTGACCCACAATTGCATGTGTATGTTTACAAGGGCCATTGTTAAATGGACGGGTAATATACTAAAAGGTTTTGACACGATGCCTCAGGATGAGATTATCACACTCCTGCGACATGTACCGGATTCTGCATATTTTATGTGTGTAGCATTCTAGGAAATAGGCCTGATTAATGCACGCTCAACGGCCATGGCGGTGTCAGCGCTCAGAGCGTTATGGCTGCGGCGGTGGACAGCAGACACTGTTTCCAAGAGTGGTGTAGAGAACTTTCCCTTTACGAAGGAGGTTTTTTTCGGTCATGAACTGAACAAGTGAATTTCATTTACTAAGACTTGTAAGTCCACCTATCTCCCGTCTGCAGCTCCACCGTCTGGACGTGCTTACCCAGGCCCCACTCTGCAGTCCTTTCGGGTTGACAGATTTAACGGAAAGGCCAGAGGTAACTCCTACACCGCTAGAGGACCCAGAGGTATATTGCGCAGACCAGCGGCCGCTGGTTCACAGGAGCAGTGATCAGGCTCAGCCACTTTCATGCCATCAGCATGGCGGTTGGCCCCAGATTCTGGGGGCCTTACAGGTGGGAGCTCGCCTCGAATATTTCAGGAGCAGGCTCATGCCAGGATCCCCTGGGGGAAAAAACCTACTCTCCCAGGGCTACAGGTTAGTGTTTCAAATGCTCCCACCTCACAAATTCTTCACGTCAGGCTTACCAGTTTCGCACAAAACAAGAGTAACCTTGCAAGAAGACATGCAAAAACTGTTACAGACGCAGGTCATTGTTCCAGTTCTGCCTCAACTCCAAAACAGGGGTTATCGTTCCAACCTGTTTTGTGGCACCGAAGCCGGACAGTTCAGTACGGCCGATCTTCAACCTCAAATCACTGAACCCGTTCTTCCGAGTGTTCCACTTCCAAAGATCTCAGGTCTGGAAGAAGGGGAAATCCTGGTATTTCTGGATATCAAGGATGTGTATTTTCACATCCTGATATGGCCGCCTCCTCAGGCTTACCTCAGGTTTGCACTGCAGGACGGTCACTACCAGGTCCAAGCCTTGCCTTTTAGTCTCTCAACGGCACCGAGGGTGTTCACAGAGGTGATGGCAGAGATGTCACTACAACTCCGCAAGCAGAAAGTGAACATTGTTCCATACTTGACGATCTCCTCATAACTGCTATGTCCAGAGCACAGTTGATGGAAAGCATCAGTCATTCAGTACACCGTCTTACGGATCATAAGTGGATTCTCAAGGCTTCGGTTCCTGCTAATGATTCTGGACACGGTGTCTCAGAGAGTGTTCCTTCTTATGGACAAGGCAAAGGCAATTCAGACGATGGTTCATTCCATTCTGCAGCTGAACAAAATCTCAGTACATCTTTGTATACGCCTACTGGGAAAGAGGATGGCCTCCTAACGAGGCTATTTGGTACAGAAGATTCCATACATGACCATTCCAGCTGGATCTTCTGGACTAATGGTCAGGGTCACATCTGCAAATGCGCCAGATGATATGCCTTTCACCAAAAGCCAGAATTTTCCTCTTATGGTGGTTGCAGATCTCCCACCTGGTGGGGGGTTGACACATCGGAATTCAGGATTGGATTCTGTAGACAACGGTTGCGAACCTCCGTGGTGAGGGTGCAGTGACCCAAGGCGCTTTGTTCCATGGTAGGTGGTCAGATCAAGAGACCTCCCTTCCAATGAATGTTCTGGACCTCAGGATGATTTACAATGCCCTTCTGCAGGCCTGTTTTGTACTTCAGTATCGGGCTATACAGGTACGGTCGAAAAACTACCGACTGTGGCGTACATGACACAACAAGGAGGTCCAAACAGCAGAGCTGCAATGATAGAGGTGTCTAAGATACTCTTCTGGGCTGTGCAGAATGCCAGGGCCATTTCCGCCATAGTCATTATGGGAGCAGACAATTCGGAAGCAGACTTCCTCAGCAGACACGGTCTGCACCCAGGGGAATGGGGCCTCGACCCCCAAGTGTTTCAGCGGATATTTCATCGGTGAGTCTACCCGCAACTCGCCAAGAAGCTTCTGCGTTCTTGTTCCAGGACAAGGGATCCACAGGTCGCAGCGGTGGATGTTCTGATGACGCCGTGCATTCACCAGTTTGTGAATTTGTTCCCTCCAATTCCTCTACTTCCCAGAAATCTCGAAGGACTTCATGGAAAAGAGTTCAGGCAATTCTGATTGCCCCAGACTGGTCCCGCAGGGCCTGGTATGCAGACCTCCTAGTATTGTCACTTGAAGGCCCCTGGCCTCTGCCAATTCGGGATGATTTTCTTATACAAAGGCCGTTAGTCTATCCAGACTTACCACGGCTACGTTTAATGTAATGGAAGTTGATTGGAAGGTTTTTGCCAGGAAAGAGGTTCCGGGCAAGGTTATCTTGACTATCATCCAAGCCAGGCATGTGGTCGCGTCAAAACATTGTCATCGCATATGGGAGACATGTTCTCTTGGTGTGAGGGTCGACAGTATTCTGCTGTGAATTTTCGCCTGGGATGTTTCTTGCACTTCCTGCAGGCTGTTGTGTTGGGCCTACGTTTAGGCTCTATAACCGTTCAGATCACAGCCTTGTCCTTTTCTTCCAGGAAAAAATTCTGTTCTCCCAGTAGCCCAGACGTACTTGAAGGGTGTCCTTCATATTCGACCACCCTTTGTGCCTCCCACTGTGCCGTGGGATCTCAATGTGGTTCTGACCTTTCTCGAATCTGATTGAATGAACCTTTCCACAGGGTGGACATAGAATATTTGCCGTGGAAGGCTATCATGTTGCTTCGGAATTTGGGGTCTTATCCTGTAAGAGTCCTTCTCTGCTGTTTCATGAGGATAGAGCAGAGCTCTGAACTCGCTAGACATTCTTGCCTGAGGTGGTGTCTGCATTTCATATCAATTCCCCGATAGTGGTTCCCGTGTGGTCTGACACGTCAGTTACGCCAAAGTCCCTGGACGTGGTTCAGGCTTTGAAGATTTATGTCAAGAGGACGACTCGTCACAGGAAATCTGACTCTCTTTTTGTTCTCTATGACGCTGCCAAAATTGGATGTCCTGCTTCAAAGCAGTCCATTGCTTGTTGGATCCGTCTGACCATCCAACAGGCTTACTCTACGGCAGCCCACTCCACACAGTCGGTCGGTTCTTCATGGGCGGATGCCTGTAATGTCTTGGCATTACAGTTGTGCCGAGCAGCTACTTGGTCTGGTTCTAACACATTTGTAAAGTTGGCTAAAGAGGACCTGCAGTTTGGTCACTCGATTTTGCAGGGGTTTCGGCACTCTCCCACCTGGTCTGGGAGCTTTGGAATTTACCCATGGTACTAACACCATCCCAGTATCCCCTAGGACGTTAAAGAAAACAGGAATTTAATACCGGCCGGTAATTCCTTTTCTCGTAGTCCGTAGGGGATATTGGGCGCCCGCCTCTGTGCTTCGTTTGATTTCCTGCAACCTTGTACTTGTATTTCTTGGTTGGGTCTGCTGATGTTGTCCCTTGTTTCAAGTTGTGGTTAGCATGGCTATCCTCTTGTTGTGTTGTGTGCTGGTTAGGTTCTCACCGCTTCTCTTGTCTGTTTTCCTTCTCTCAAAGTATGTCCGTCTCCTCATGCACAGTTTTCCTGACTGAGTCTGCAGGAGGGGCATAGAGGGGAGGAGCCAGCACACTTAGGAGAAATTTAAAGTGCCAAGGCTCCAATGGACCCCATCTATACCCCATGGTACTAAGACCATCCCAGTATCCCCTACGGACTACGAGAAAAATAATTACCGGTAGGTATTAAATTCCTATTTTCTGACCCTGCACAGCCCGAAATTCCGTCTGCACCACACACTTGGCCTACGTGAGAGCGGCCCATTGCAGCCCAGTTACATCCCTTTAGTGGCAGGTGGAGATGATCCTGAAACGCGTATCCCGTACTTGTGTACACTTGATTATGGCACACGTCCAGTGGTGGTCCGCTTACAGCCTTGTATACCACACTGCATATGCAGTGAATATGTTCCCTCCGTTACATGAGCGCAGTGCCGCAGCCATTATGTCCGACTTGCATCGGGTCCTCCGTTAATAACCTCTGTAAATACCATAATTGAATGATTCTTTCATATCACCTCTGTCTTTTGTAGCTTTTAAACTTTATAGCCAACTCCTGAATTATTTCCTAATATGTTTTGTATGGAAGCTCTCCCCTATGTGGATACTTTACACTGTGCTGTGCTACCTGCCCCTTCCTTTAGGGTGTGCTGACCTCCAGTCCTTGGATACCATGCAGCCTATGGAGCGGAAGAGGCAGGGGTACATACATGAGCTGATCCAGACAGAGGAGAGGTACATGGACGACCTCCAGCTTGTGATTGAGGTGAGCTTCATTGCTTTCTTTTATCCTAAAATTATAAAAAAGCAAATAGGAGATGCTAATTGCGCTTATACTTAGGTGGCAGCCCTTAGTCACACAGAAAAAACCTTCACCGTGGTTTTAATTAAGAATCATGCACCCAAAATTAGTGAGACCAGGTGGCGCAACCTTATCACAACAGAAATTGAGTGGTCAAAAATGGCTTACACAATTGATATGGTAGAGTGATTCCAGCTCCAAATCGATTAACAATATGCTCAAAAAATAACACAAAAATACAACACATAGTGTATTCCGCTTGAATGAAAGTGTGATTTTATTACTCAATGGTCCCACTCACATGGTACAGCTGATAAATTTACATGTAGTAAGCAGAATCTCATTCTGGCTGGCTTTACTTCATAAATGTGTTAACCATACCGTTCCCATAAGGAGCTTGAATAGAGAATAATAATAGTGCAATATCGTCTGTGTATTTGATTTAAAATAAATTTAATACAAGAGACACTCGCAAACAAAGGTTAAAAAACAGCACATATCAGAAGGCATCCAGGAAACTGCAGCGGACAGTGTAGAGATATAGTCACCCAAAGTCCCGGTTACTAAAGGTGTCCCAAAACTGCCGAGTACGTCCTCCGGATCCTCCGTTGATGCCGCACAAATAAGTCCCCCAGGCTTAAGCGCTTTCGGATCGTTTATCCTTCTTCAGAAGCGTCTTTTATCCTATTAATCACTGGTGTGGCAGTGATTGCTGGTGACATGTCAGATGGAGTTCGTTGTGCGATGTTGAACTGGTACTTTCGGCCAGGTGAACGCAAGTAAATGGAGCAGGCAGAACAAGAAAAGCCGTGTTGCAACGTTCCTGCTACCGACTGGTAGTACAAATGCCAGTCCCTTTGGGGTTTGCGGAGGGGCAGAGGTCTGTATACCCACCATCACATTTGCTCAGACAAGTATAAACTCCACCGTTTTTTGAGCTGGAGGTGTCCTTAAATTCATAGTTATCTTGGTGCCCCCTGCTGGAGACAGTGCGGGAACGTGCAGCACTGAGTAATTGGGACCAGGCGATGGGTGCAGTACTCTTCCCTCTTGCAGCACTTGTGGCTGGCCAGCAGAAGTTCTTAACCACTGGTGGATGACAATAAAGAGTATTCGGACAGGTTTCCAGCACTGAAGGAGAAAGGGGGGCTCAGTCAGCCGTGCAAGTGTGCCTTTAATGAGATGCAGTGAGCTTGTGTTGATGGGTTGGCTCTGTAGTCCACTATAATTTGATAGCTGAGGATTATTATTGTTATCCTTTATTTATATTGCGCCACAAGGGTTCCGCAGCGCCCAATTACAGAATACATAAACAAATAATCAATCAGGAAAACAGCAACTTACAGTTGATGACAGTATAGGACAAGTACAGGGTAAATAACCATAGTTACATCAGCAGATGACACTGGAATAAGTATCAGGTGACAGAAGACTGCTGGATGTGGTGCAGTTGAAGATTATTAAAGTAAGAAAGGATAAGCACATGAGGGAAGAGGGCCCTGCTCGTGAGAGATTACATTCTAAAGGGGAGGGGTAGACAGACAGGGGTGACACAGATGGGGTACATAGAGAGTGTAGAACAGAGGGTTAGGATGAGATTTGGCTGGGTTTGGTGAAGAAGTGGGTCTTGAGATCGTTTGAAGTTTTGTAGAGAGGGGGAGAGGTAGGGAATTCCAAAAAAAGTGGTGCAGCACGTGAAAAATCATGGAGTTGGGAGTGGGAGGAAGTAATCCGTAGGCAGGAGAGTCGGCGTGCATTAGCAGAGCGAAGAGGACGGGTGGGAGTGTAAAGGGAGATAAGGTCAGAGATGTAGATGAGAGAGGAGTGGGTGAGGGCTTTGTAAGCGAGTGTGAGAAGCTTGAAATGGATTCTGAAAGGGAAGGGGAGCCAGTGAAGGTCTAGTAAGAGAGGAGAGGTGGACGTAGTGCGTTTGGTGAGGAAGATGAGCCGGGCAGCAGCATTGAGGATAGATTGGAGTGGAGAGAGGTATTTGTCAGGAATGCCAGTCAGGAGCAGATTACAGTAGTCCAGTCTGGAGATGACCAGTGAGTGGATAAGAGTCTTAGTAGCATCCTGGGTCAGAAAGGGGCTGATCCTGGAAATATTTTTTAGATGAAAATGGCAGGTTTGTGAGAGGTGCTGAATGTGTGGTTTGAAGGAGAGGGAGGAGTCAAGGATTACTCCAAGACAGCGCACTTGGGGGCTAGAGGAGATAGTAGTGCCATCAATAGATAATGAGATTGTAGGAGGTGAGGTTATGCGGGAGGGAGGAAAGAGGATCAGCTCTGTCTTAGACATGTTAAGTTTAAGAAAGCGCTGGGACATCCAGGAAGAGGTAGCAGAGAGACAGTTGGAGATACGAGTGAGGAGAGCAGGGGAGAGGTCTGGAGAGGAAAGATAGATTTGGGTGTCATCAGCATAGAGATGATATTGGAAACCAAAAGAACTAATGAGCTTACCTAGTGAGGACGTATAGAGAGAGAAGAGAAGAGGACCAAGGACAGAACCTTGGGGTACCCCTACAGTTAGTGAAAGTGAGGGGGAGGTGGAGTCATGAGAGGAGACAGAGAAAGAACGGTCAGAAAGGTAGGAGGACAGCCAAGAGAGGGCAGTGTCACGCAGACCAATGGAGTGAAGAATTTGCAGTAGGAGAGGATGGTCCACAGTGTCAAAAGCAGCAGAGAGATCAAGTAGAATAAGTATAGAGTAGTGTCCCTTAGATTTAGCAGCATGGAGGTCATTGCATACTTTTGTAAGGGCAGTTTCAGTGGAGTGGAGAGGACGGAAGCCAGACTGGAATGGGTCAAGCAGTGAGTGTGAGGAAAGAAAGGAAGTAAGGCGATTGTAGACAATACGCTCAAGGAGTTTGGAGGCAAGGGAGGAGAGAGATGGGTCGGTAGTTGGAGAGAGTGTTTGGATCAAGTGTAGGTTTTTTAAGAATAGGAGAGATGAGTGCATGCTTGAAGGCAGAGGGGACAGATTGAGAAGGTGGGAAAGATGGGAACAAGCAGAAGGAGAGCGGTAGCGGAGGAGGCGGGAGGGGATAGGGTCAAGTGGGGAGGTGGTGAGGGGACAGGAACGAATGAGGACCATGACTTCCTCTCCAGATGCATGGGAGAAAGATGTCAGAGTAGGTGCGAGGGATGGGGAGGGTTGGTAAGGGATGGGAGAAAGCTGGTTACTGATGGTCTGGTGTGATGTGATGTCCTGACGTATGGAGTCAATTTTGGATGTGAAGTAAGTGGCAAAGTCAAGAGCAGAGAGTGAGGAAGGGAGACGAGGTGGAGGTGGGCAGAGGAGTGAGTTGAGCGTGGCAAAGAGGCGCCGGGGGTTGGAAGAGGAGATGAGGTTCTTGAAGTATGACTGTTTAGCAAGAGAAAGGGCAGCACTGAAGGATGAGAGCATAAGTTTGAAATGGAGGAAGTCTGCCTTAGAGCGTGATTTCCTCCAGTGTCGCTCAGCAGTACGTGAGCATTTTTGCAGATATCTGGTGCATTTGGTGTGCCAGGGTTGAGGTGTTAATTTGCGAGGGTGAATAGTGGTTGGTGGAGCAACAGAGTCAAGAGCAGAAGTAAGGGATGCATTGTATGTGGAAGTGGCTTGTTCAGGGCATGAGAGAGATAGAATAGGAGAGAGAAGTGAATCAAACAGGGAGGAAAGGAATGTGGTGTCAATAGCTTCAATGTTACGCTTAGTGATGGTAGCCTTAGGAGGTAGAGATGGGGAAGTCGAGAGAGATAGGTTAAAGGAGAGCAGGTGGTGGTCAGAGAGGGGAAATGGGGAGTTGGAAAAATCAGAAATATCACAGCGGTGAGTGAAGACCAGATCCAGTGAGCTCCCATTCACATGGGAGGGTGAAGAGGTCCACTGGGAGAGACCAAGTGAAGAGGTGAGGTTAAGGAGTGTAGAGGCAGGGGATTGTGTGGGGCTGTCAATAGGGATGTTGAAATCGCCTAGGATAATGGAGGGAATGTCAGAAGAGAGGAAGTGAGGAAGCCAGGAAGCAAATTTGTCGATGAATTTGGAAGTAGTGCCAGGGGGGCGGTAAATGACAGCTACTCTAAGATGGACTGGTTGGAAAAGGCGTATGGCATGGACCTCAAATGTAGAGAATGTAAGGGATGGTTCTGGTGGTATGAGTTGGTAGGAGTAACTAGAAGGTAAAAGGACCCCAACACCACCCCCATGGCGACCCCCATGACGTCCATAGAAAAAAATCACCCAGCTCACCTCTTACACCACTGCAAAAATATTTAAAGGGTCCTTTATAACGGTGCTATGGTGCCAGTATTACCAGGTTTTGTTAAATATATGATACTGCTGTGTTAAAGGTACACTTCATGGCCAAACATCATGTGGATATCTCTAATTGTGTCTGCCGCACCCATTGCAGGTGTATAAAAGCCACTAATATAGCCACTCAGTCTCCATAGACACACATGAGCAGTAGAGTGGGTCATAGCAAAGAGCTCAGTGACTTTCAGCATGGCACTGTCATTGAATTCCACCTTACCAGCAAGTTGGGTAATTTCTGTCCCCCTACAGATGCCCCTACTCACCTGTAAGTGGGAATGTCTGGGAGCAACCACAGCTCAGTAGGCCACACAAGCTCACAGAACGTATTGCTTGCAATATTCACTACCATGTTGCTTCAGCACAAGACTTGTTCATCAGGTGCCTCATGGATTGGGGTTTGTATCACACACAAGCCTCAGATCACCATGTGCAATGCCAGGCATTGGCTGGAGTGGTGCATAGCACATTGGACTCTGAAACAATAGAAACACGCTTAGTGGAGTGACGAAGCATGTTTCACCGCCAGGCAGTCCTATGGATGCCATGGTAACGCCTCCTGTCAGAATGTGTACTGCCACCTGGAATATTTGGTGGAGGAGGAACAGTGGTCAGGGTTTGGTACAGCATACAGTGACATTCTACAGCATTATATGCTTCTACCTTTGTAGCAACAATTTGGGGATAGCCCATTCCTTTATCAGCATAGCCCTGTCCTCTTGCAGTTCCCCCATGCACAAAGTGAGGCGCCTCAGAAATGGTTTGTTGTGAGAGAACTTGACGCCCCTGACCTTAACCACATCGAACACACTTGAGGTGAATTAGAATGCCGACTGCAAGCTGGGCCTTATCAGCCACTATCACTGACCAACTTCACTAAGGTAGGGATATATCAAACCTTCTAAAGAGGACAAGTGAAGGTGTTGCACAAAGAATCCAATCACATTCTAGCTATCTTTTTTTCTAGTACAGTCAATAAAATGATAGCTGGAATCTGATTGGTTACTATGGGCGATCGTTCCACTTGTCCCCTTTAGAAGATAATCTCCCTGTAATGTGCTTATGGCTGATATACCCCACTGCCATGTTCCAAAATCTAGCTGAAAGCCTTCTCTAATGACTGGTGCCTGTTATAGCAGCAAAGGAGGGTCCAACTCACTTTTTTGGCATTTTTTTAGGGGATGTAGTTAAAATGCCGGCTGTCAGGATCCTGGCCCATAGGGCTATTCCCACTCACGGGTGTCCACGACACCCATAGAGTGGGAATAGACCCTGTGGCGAGCCTGCATTGGGACTCCTAGCGATCGCCCCATTGCCGGCATTCTAGCCTGCCAGGATGCTGCTGTCAGGATATTGACAGCCGGCATCCTGTCCGCCGGTATAACATATCTCACCCGCTTTTTAGAGTGAGATGTTCAGCAAGCTCATATGGGTGTAATATGTTCCGTTGTCCACGTACATGGGTGCGTTACTACACTAGCATTCCTAGAAAATCCATTATTTCATATTTTTCGTTAATGTTGAAATTGTCCTATGCAAATTGTGTGAATGTCATTATGTAACATAAGGCTGACCTTATTATGGAGGTGTATTTATTTTAGGTTTTCCAGAAACCGATGGCAGATTCCGGAGTCCTGAATGAGGCTGAAATGGGTCTGATATTTGTCAACTGGAGAGAGCTCATTATGTCCAACACAAAGTTACTCAAGTGAGTACAATGCTTATTTGAAGCTGGTAAAAGTCTTATTTAGGTGCAGAATGCACAGATGGTCGGGAAAGTGCATTTCTGTCACTCGGCAGTGCTCCTATATGTCTGCCTGCTTGTCTTCCAAGCGCATTTCAGGAAGCAGCTGTGCGCACAGTCTATGCATAGGTTGGAATTCGGTAAAACATCAAGGTCCAACCCTACTAATCAATTGAGAATCGCCCCCTTCAGGTTCTCCTAAAATATTTCTTAGTTTAGCTTACTTTATGCCTTAAATTTGTAATGATTAACAGGTGTCACTTTTTTGTGTGTTAATGTTTTCGTTACATTGGTCTGAAATGTGCGGAATGCGTCAAAGTTTTGGAGACTCCAAGCCATTTCACAAGGTGGAAAAATGGTTGTATGCCCTCCAGCAATGCATTTCATGCCCTCTTCAATTATTCATTTTATTTAACTATTCCCTCCCCTAAGTGGAAATGTACTTTATGCACAAAAGTTGTGGCAACTTATTGTATATGCGCTTGTCAAGGTACAACCCCAAGTTTCATCTGTCTGTCCCCAGTGACTGGAACCACCAGCCGTTTCCAAAACATCTTGTGGCCCACAGTAGAATGTTACATTACTCTGTGTTTTAATATTCATTAAAAGACCCTCTTAAGAATTTTGCATCTTAAGGTACATAAACACTTGGTGATTCCCTCCATTTCCCTTGAACTTTCCAGTGTCTTTGGACAAACGATATTGAGCATACTCACTGAATGATATTACTAATGAACGACAAACGATATACCATAGTCGTCCACACTAGGCTGAAAGGAGGGAAATTTAAATATTGGGCGGGCATTAAAGGCATTATCGTTCATCGTTCGCGGTGTACACACTGAGCTATATGCACCGTGGCGTGAACCATATAGCCAATATTGAGCTGCATGCACAGCTGACAGCAACCCTCGATCGACAGGTGTGCGCTTCGTTCGTCGCTCGTAGGGTACACACTGTGCGATATTTTAGTCAATATCGCTCAGAAGGGAGAAAATTAGCGATATTGACTAAAATATCGCACAGTGTGTATGCACCTTTAGTGTATAGAATAAGGGATACAGTCATTAGGTCGACCACTATTGGTCAACATGCATTAGGTCGACAGGGTCACTAGGTTGACATGTACTAGGTCGACAGTTCAAAAGGCTGACATGAGTTTTTCACACACTTTTTGTAACTTTTTCATACTTTATGATCCACGTGGACTACAGTTGGGAACGGTAACCTGTGCTGAGCGCAGTGAGGCACCTTGCCCGAAGAATGGCGAGCGGACACAGTGCACTAATTGGGGTTCCCCGTCACTGTACGAAGAAAAGGACACCAAAAAAAGTTTTTTTCAAAATCATGTCGACCTTTTGACCTGTCGATCTAGTACATGTCAACCTAGTGACCCTGTCGACCTAATGCATGTTGACCAATTGTGGTCGACCTAAGTTGTGTCGACCCATACCCATAGAATAATAGCATTTTGTTCCACATAGGATGACTTTCACTGTACACTCCGTGGATGAAGCCATAATGATGGTCCGAATGAAAACTATATAGACTTATCAATTCACTATGAATTAGTGTCATAGCTGTGACATAAGGCACAGAGTGATGTCATTAGACTGCCTGAGTGATGTCATTGAGATGTAGGGAATGGTTCTGTCTACAAAATGTATACATTGGATTAGTGTCTCATACCTCAAGGATATCATATGTAACGTACTGGTCTATCCATAAGGTGTAAATAAATATTGGTTCAGACCAAAGAATGTCTTCATTCACCGTGTACAGGTGGATATGATCTTTTTTGTTTATTTAACACTAAGGAGTCGATTCAGTTGATTGGTGCATGTGTGTGTGTGGGTGTGTGTATATATATATATATATATATATATATATATATTTCTCTATCGTCCTAGTGGATGCTGGGGTTCCTGAAAGGACCATGGGGGATAGCGGCTCCGCAGGAGACAGGGCACAAAAAGTAAAGCTTTCCGATCAGGTGGTGTGCACTGGCTCCTCCCCCTATGACCCTCCTCCAAGCCTCAGTTAGATTTTTGTGCCCGGCCGAGAAGGGTGCAATCTAGGTGGCTCTCCTAAAGAGCTGCTTAGAAAAGTTTAGCTTAGGTTTTTTATTTTACAGTGAGTCCTGCTGGCAACAGGATCACTGCAACGAGGGACTTAGGGGAGAAGAAGTGAACTCACCTGCGTGCAGGATGGATTGGCTTCTTGACTACTGGACATCAGCTCCAGAGGGACGATCACAGGTACAGCCTGGATGGTCACCGGAGCCTCGCCGCCGGCCCCCTTGCAGATGCTGAAACAAGAAGAGGTCCAGAATCGGCGGCAGAAGACTCCTCAGTCTTCTAAAGGTAGCGCACAGCACTGCAGCTGTGCGCCATTTTCCTCTCAGCACACTTCACACGGCAGTCACTGAGGGTGCAGGGCGCTGGGAGGGGAGCGCCCTGGGAGGCAAATGAAAACCTATTTGGCTAAAAAATACCTCACATATAGCCTCCGGGGGCTATATGGAGATATTTAACCCCTGCCAGAATCCACTAAAGAGCGGGAGACGAGCCCGCCGTAAAAGGGGCGGGGCCTATCTCCTCAGCACACAGCGCCATTTTCCTTACACAGCTCCGCTGGTCAGGACGGCTCCCAGGTCTCTCCCCTGCACTGCACTACAGAAACAGGGTAAAACAAGAGAGGGGGGGCAAAATAGTGGCAAAAATTATATTATAAAAGCAGCTATACAGGGAGCACTTATTATAAGGCTATCCCTGTCATATATAGCGCTTTGGTGTGTGCTGGCAGACTCTCCCTCTGTCTCCCCAAAGGGCTAGTCGGGTCCTGTCTTCGTTAAGAGCATTCCCTGTGTGTCTGCTGTGTGTCGGTACGTGTGTGTCGACATGTATGAGGACGATATTGGTGTGGAGGCGGAGCAATTGCCAAATATGGGGATGTCACCTCCTAGGGGGTCGACACCAGAATGGATGCCTTTATTTATGGAATTACGGGATAGTGTCAACACGCTAAAGCAGTCGTTTGACGACATGAGACGGCCGGACAATCAATTAGTGCCTGTCCAGGCGCCTCAAACACCGTCAGGGGCTGTAAAACGCCCTTTGCCTCAGTCGGTCGACACAGACCCAGACACAGGCACTGATTCCAGTGGCGACGGTGACGAATCAACCGTATTTTCCAGTAGGGCCACACGTTATATGATTTTGGCAATGAAGGAGGCGTTACATTTAGCTGATACTACAGGTACCACTAAACAGGGTATTATGTGGGGTGTGAAAAAACTACCTATAGTTTTTCCTGAATCAGAAGAACTAAATGAGGTGTGTGATGAAGCGTGGGTTGCCCCCGATAAAAAGATGCTAATTTCAAAGAAGTTATTGGCTTTATACCCTTTCCCGCCAGAGGTTAGGGCGCGCTGGGAAACACCTCCTAGGGTGGACAAGGCGCTCACGCGCTTATCTAAACAAGTGGCGTTACCCTCTCCTGAGACGGCCGCACTTAAAGATCCAGTAGATAGGAGGATGGAAAATATCCAAAAAAGTATATACACACATACAGGTGTTATACTACGACCAGCTATAGCGACAGCCTGGATGTGCAGTGCTGGAGTAGCTTGGTCAGAGTCCCTGATTGAAAATATTGATACCCTGGATAGGGACAATGTTTTACTGTCTTTAGAGCAAATAAAGGATGCATTTCTTTATATGCGTAATACACAGAGGGATATCTGCACACTGGCATCACGGGTAAGTGCTATGTCCATTTCGGCCAGAAGAAGTTTATGGACGCGACAGTGGTCAGGCGATGCGGACTCAAAACGGCATATGGAAGTTTTGCCGTATAAAGGGGAGGAGTTATTTGGAGTCGGTCTATCAGATTTGGTGGCCACGGCTACAGCCGGGAAATCCACCTTTTTACCTCAAGTTACTCCCCAACAGAAAAAGACACCGATTTTTCAACCGCAGCCCTTTCGTTCCTTTAAAAACAAGAGAGCAAAGGGATATTCATATCTGCCACGAGGCAGAGGAAGGGGGAAGAGACAGCAACAGGCAGCTCCTTCCCAGGAACAGAAGCCCTCCCCCGCTTTTACAAAAGCCTCAGCATGACGCTGGGGCTTCTCAAGCGGACTCGGGGGCGGTGGGCGGTCGTCTCAAGAATTTCAGCGCGCAGTGGGCTCTCTCGCAGGTAGATCCCTGGATCCTGCAGATAATATCTCAGGGATACAGGTTGGAACTAGAGACAGATCCACCTCGCCGTTTCCTGAAGTCTGCTTTACCAACGTCCCCCTCCGAAAGGGAGACGGTCTTGGAAGCCATTCACAAGCTGTACTCTCAGCAGGTGATAGTCAAGGTACCTCTTCTACAACAAGGAAAGGGGTATTATTCCACTCTATTTGTGGTACCGAAGCCGGATGGCTCGGTAAGACCTATTCTAAATCTGAAGTCATTGAACCTGTACATAAAGAAGTTCAAGTTCAAGATGGAGTCACTCAGAGCAGTGATAGCGAACCTGGAAGAAGGGGACTTTATGGTATCCTTGGACATCAAGGATGCGTACCTCCACGTTCCAATTTACCCCTCACACCAGGGGTACCTCAGGTTCGTCGTACAAAACTGTCACTATCAGTTTCAGACGCTGCCGTTCGGATTGTCCACGGCACCTCGGGTCTTTACAAAGGTAATGGCCGAGATGATGATTCTTCTTCGAAGAAAAGGCGTATTAATTATCCCATTCTTGGACGATCTCCTGATAAGGGCAAGGTCCAGAGAACAGCTAGAGATGGGATTAGCACTGTCTCAAGAAGTGCTAAAACAGCACGGGTGGATTCTGAATATTCCAAAATCCCAGTTAATGCCAACAACTCGTCTGCTGTTCCTAGGGATGATTCTGGACACGGTTCAGAAAAAGGTTTTTCTCCCGGAGGAAAAAGCCAAGGAGTTATCCGAGCTTGTCAGGAACCTCCTAAAACCAGGAAAGGTGTCTGTACATCAATGCACAAGAGTCCTGGGAAAAATGGTGGCTTCTTACGAAGCAATTCCATTCGGCAGATTCCACGCAAGAATTTTCCAGAGGGATCTGTTGGACAAATGGTCAGGGTCGCATCTTCAGATGCACCAGCGGATAACCCTGTCTCCAAGGACAAGGGTATCTCTTCTGTGGTGGTTGCAGAGTGCTCATCTATTGGAGGGCCGCAGATTCGGCATACAGGATTGGATCCTGGTGACCACGGACGCCAGCCTGAGAGGCTGGGGAGCAGTCACACAAGGAAGAAACTTCCAGGGAGTGTGGACGAGCCTGGAAACGTCTCTTCACATAAACATTCTGGAACTAAGAGCAATCTACAATGCTCTAAGCCAGGCAGAACCTCTGCTTCAGGGAAAACCGGTGTTGATCCAGTCGGACAACATCACGGCAGTCGCCCATGTGAACAGACAGGGCGGCACAAGAAGCAGGAGTGCAATGGCAGAAGCTGCAAGGATTCTTCGCTGGGCAGAGAATCATGTGATAGCACTGTCAGCAGTGTTCATCCCGGGAGTGGACAACTGGGAAGCAGACTTCCTCAGCAGACACGACCTTCACCCGGGAGAGTGGGGACTTCATCCAGAAGTCTTCCACATGCTGGTAACCCGTTGGGTAAGACCAATGGTGGACATGATGGCGTCTCGCCTCAACAAAAAACTGGACAGGTATTGCGCCAGGTCAAGAGATCCGCAGGCAATAGCTGTGGACGCGCTGGTAACGCCTTGGGTGTACCAGTCGGTGTATGTGTTTCCTCCTCTGCCTCTCATACCAAAAGTATTGAGAATTATACGGCAAAGAGGCGTAAGAACGATACTAGTGGTTCCGGATTGGCCAAGAAGGACTTGGTACCCGGAACTTCAAGAGATGATCACGGAAGATCCGTGGCCTCTACCTCTAAGGAGGGACTTGCTTCAGCAGGGTCCCTGTCTGTTTCAAGACTTACCGCGGCTGCGTTTGACGGCATGGCGGTTGAACGCCGGATCCTAAATGAAAAAGGCATGCCGGAAGAAGTCATTCCTACTTTGATTAAAGCAAGGAAGGAAGTAACCGTGCAACATTATCACCGCATTTGGCGAAAATATGTTGCGTGGTGCGAGGATCGGAGTGCTCCGACGGAGGAATTTCATCTGGGTCGATTCCTACATTTCCTGCAATCAGGATTGTCTATGGGTCTCAAATTGGGATCTATTAAGGTTCAAATTTCGGCCCTGTCGATTTTCTTCCAGAAAGAATTGGCTTCAGTCCCTGAAGTCCAGACTTTTGTTAAGGGAGTGCTGCATATACAGCCTCCTGTGGTGCCTCCAGTGGCACCGTGGGATCTCAATGTGGTTTTGGACTTTCTAAAATCTCATTGGTTTGAACCACTAAAAAATGTGGATTTGAAATATCTCACATGGAAAGTGACCATGCTACTAGCCCTGGCTTCGGCCAGGAGAGTGTCAGAACTGGCAGCTTTATCTTACAAAAGCCCATATCTGATTTTCCATTCGGACAGGGCGGAACTGCGGACTCGTCCGCATTTTCTCCCTAAGGTGGTGTCAGCATTTCATCTGAACCAGCCTATTGTAGTGCCTGCGGCTACAAGTGACTTGGAGGACTCCAAGTTACTGGACGTTGTCAGAGCATTGAAAATATATATTGCAAGGACAGCTGGAGTCAGAAAATCTGACTCGTTGTTTATATTGTATGCACCCAACAAGATGGGTGCTCCTGCGTCTAAGCAGACGATTGCTCGTTGGATCTGTAGCACAATCCAACTTGCACATTCTGTGGCAGGCCTGCCACAGCCTAAATCTGTAAAGGCCCACTCCACAAGGAAGGTGGGTTCATCTTGGGCGGCTGCCCGAGGGGTCTCGGCATTACAACTTTGCCGAGCAGCTACGTGGTCAGGGGAGAACACGTTTGTAAAAATTTTACAAATTTGATACTCTGGCTAAGGAGGACCTGGAGTTCTCTCATTCGGTGCTGCAGAGTCATCCGCACTCTCCCGCCCGTTTGGGAGCTTTGGTATAATCCCCATGGTCCTTTCAGGAACCCCAGCATCCACTAGGACGATAGAGAAAATAAGAATTTACTTACCGATAATTCTATTTCTCGGAGTCCGTAGTGGATGCTGGGCGCCCATCCCAAGTGCGGATTATCTGCAATAATTGTACATAGTTATTGTTAACTAATTCGGGTTATTGTTGTAGGGAGCCATCTTTCAGAGGCTCCTCTGTTATCATACTGTTAACTGGGTTTAGATCACAAGTTGTACGGTGTGATTGGTGTGGCTGGTATGAGTCTTACCCGGGATTCAAAATTCCTCCCTTATTATGTACGCTCGTCCGGGCACAGTACCTAACTGAGGCTTGGAGGAGGGTCATAGGGGGAGGAGCCAGTGCACACCACCTGATCGGAAAGCTTTACTTTTTGTGCCCTGTCTCCTGCGGAGCCGCTATCCCCCATGGTCCTTTCAGGAACCCCAGCATCCACTACGGACTCCGAGAAATAGAATTATCGGTAAGTAAATTCTTATTATATATTGCAAAAAAAGGGGGATAAGGGTTTCAGCGACCAACGGTGTCTAGTAAAATATGATAAATATGAGGAGACTTACTGGATACGTAAAAAATAACAATATATTTATTTATACAACAATAAAACCAAGGTATAATATAAAACCAACTATAATGAATGTCAGGGTGGGTTAAAAGCCGGAGGACGTATGCTATTAATTAATAACAGATAAAAGGATTACTAAAAAAAAAAAATACATATAATAAAAAGGCAGTAAATGGTAAAATATCCAATAAAAGAGTGCTGCTTATCTTTTTAAAAAGTGGAGAGTCAATGGAGGTACACCCAACGCGTTTCGTCACTCAGACTTCATCAAGGGGTATGGGACTACTGAACAGGCACTCTTATTTATAGCACATGTAATTAAGAATGGATAATTGTGACATCACTTCCTGTAAGGACTGATACTATTGCTCCATGTAAGTTTTTTAACACAGGCATAAGAAAGACGTAGTATACTAAATGACAACCTCATAGAACTTATTAAAAAGAAAAAACGAGTTTTAGAATGTATAAAACATTAGAAAATCAGTCCGGGGACGGGCCCGACGTCACTTCCGCCCCACTTCCTTTGTAGGAGTCTTCTTATTGCGCGTGCGCATAAGCGCCACGCTTCCGGTCAGTGGATGAGTGTGTTTACGTTTCTCTGCCCCGCTTCCGCTATTGCCGTCGCGTCACTTCCGGTCGCGAACAGGATCCTCATCTGTAGCGTGTATAGGCTGGGCAGCTTGTCAATCATCGCGGCGGCCATTTTATAGACGATTTTGATATCTGGGACATGTAGCAGTGCTGGATTTCACTCTTTGACAGCTGGAATTGTCATCTATTATCAATCATTACTGCGGCCATTTTGTTGAAGTCTTTGACATCCAGTGAATATAACAGTGCAGAATTCCATTTCTCTATCGTCCTAAGTGGATGCTGGGGTTCCTGAAAGGACCATGGGGAATAGCGGCTCCGCAGGAGACAGGGCACAAAAGTAAAGCTTTTACAGGTCAGGTGGTGTGTACTGGCTCCTCCCCCTATGACCCTCCTCCAGACTCCAGTTAGATTTTTGTGCCCGGCCGAGAAGGGTGCAATTCTAGGTGGCTCTCATAAAGAGCTGCTTAGAGAGTTTAGCTTAGGTTTTTTATTTTACAGTGATTCCTGCTGGCAACAGGATCACTGCAACGAGGGACAGAGGGGAGAAGAAGTGAACTCACCTGCGTGCAGGATGGATTGGCTTCTTGGCTACTGGACATGAAGCTCCAGAGGGACGATCACAGGTACAGCCTGGATGGTCACCGGAGCCACGCCGCCGGCCCCCTCACAGATGCTGAAGCAAGAAGAGGTCCAGAATCGGCGGCTGAAGACTCCTGCAGTCTTCTTAAGGTAGCGCACAGCACTGCAGCTGTGCGCCATTTTCCTCTCAGCACACTTCACACGGCAGTCACTGAGGGTGCAGGGCGCTGGGGGGGGGGCGCCCTGGGAGGCAAATGAAAACCTTTAAAAAGGCTAAAAATACCTCACATATAGCCCCAGAGGCTATATGGAGATATTTACCCCTGCCTAAATGTACTAAATAGCGGGAGACGAGCCCGCCGGAAAAGGGGCGGGGCCTATCTCCTCAGCACACGGCGCCATTTTCTGTCACAGCTCCGCTGGTCAGGAAGGCTCCCAGGTCTCTCCCCTGCACTGCACTACAGAAACAGGGTATAACAGAGAGGGGGGGCAAAATAAATGGCAATATATTAATATAAAAGCAGCTATAAGGGAGCACTTAATCATAAGGCTATCCCTGTCATATATAGCGCTTTTTGGTGTGTGCTGGCAGACTCTCCCTCTGTCTCCCCAAAGGGCTAGTGGGTCCTGTCTTCGTATAGAGCATTCCCTGTGTGTCTGCTGTGTGTCGGTACGTGTGTGTCGACATGTATGAGGACGTTATTGGTGTGGAGGCGGAGCAATTGCCAAATATGAGGATGTCACCTTCTAGGGGGTCGACACCAGAATGGATGCCTTTATTTGTGGAATTACGGGATAGCGTCAACTCGCTTAAGCAGTCGTTTGCCGACATGAGGCGGCCGGACACTCAATTAGTGCCTGTCCAGGCGCCTCAAACACCATCAGGGGCTGTAAAACGCCCCTTGCCTCAGTCGGTCGACACAGACCCAGACACAGGCACTGATTCCGGTGGTGAAGGTGACGAATCAACCGTATTTTCCAGTAGGGCCACACGTTATATGATTTTGGCAATAAAGGAGATGTTACATTTAGCTGATACTACAGGTACCACTAAACAGGGTATTATGTGGGGTGTGAAAAAACTACCAGTAGTTTTTACCGAATCAGAAGAATTAAATGACGTGTGTGATGAAGCGTGGGGTGCCCCGATAAAAAACTGCTAATTTCAAAGAAGTTATTGGCTTTATACCCTTTCCCGCCAGAGGTTAGGGAGCGCTGGGAAACACCTCCTAGGGTGGACAAAGCGCTAACACGCTCATCAAAACAAGTGGCGTTACCCTCTCCTGAGATGGCCGCACTTAAAGATCCATCAGATAGGAGGATGGAAAATATCCAAAAAGGTATATACACACATGCAGGTGTTATACTACGACCAGCTATTGCGACTGCCTGGATGTGCAGTGCTGGGGTAGTTTGGTCAGAGTCCCTGATCGAAAATATTGATACCCTGGACAGGGACAATATTTTACTGTCGTTAGAACAAATAAAGGATGCATTTCTTTATATGCGTGATGCACAGAGAGATATCTGCACACTGGCATCACGGGTAAGTGCTATGTCCATTTCGGCCAGAAGAGCCTTATGGACACGACAGTGGACAGGCGATGCGTAGAGGAGTTATTTGGGGTCGGTCTATCGGATTTGGTGGCCACGGCTACGGCCGGGAAATCCACCTTTCTACCTCAAGTCACTCCCCAACAGAAAAAGGCACCGACCTTTCAACCGCAGCCCTTTCGTTCCTTTAAAAATAAGAGAGCAAAGGGCTATTCATATCTGCCACGAGGCAGAGGACGAGGGAAGAGACAGCAACAGGCAGCTCCTTCCCAGGAACAGAAGCCCTCCCCGGCTTCTACAAAAGCCTCAGCATGACGCTGGGGCTTCGCAAGCGGACTCGGGGGCGGTAGGCGGTCGTCTCAAGAATTACAGCGCGCAGTGGGCTCACTCGCAGGTAAATCCCTGGATCCTGCAGATAATATCTCAGGGGTACAGGTTGAAATTAGAGACAGAGCCACCTCGCCGTTTCCTGAAGTCTGCTTTACCAACGTCCCCCTCAGAAAGGGAGACGGTTTTGGAAGCCATTCACAAGCTGTATTCTCAGCAGGTGATAGTCAAGGTACCTCTTCTACAACAAGGGAAGGGGTATTATTCCACTCTTTTTGTGGTACCGAAGCCGGATGGCTCGGTAAGGCCTATTCTAAATCTGAAGTCCTTGAACCTGTACATAAAGAAGTTCAAGTTCAAGATGGAGTCACTCAGAGCAGTGATAGCGAACCTGGAAGAAGGGGACTTTATGGTATCCTTGGACATCAAGGATGCGTATCTCCACGTTCCAATTACCCCTCACACCAGGGGTACCTCAGGTTCGTTGTACAAAACTGTCACTATCAGTTTCAGACGCTGCCGTTTGGTTTGTCCACGGCACCTCGGGTCTTTACAAAGGTAATGGCCGAGATAATATTTCTTCTTCGAAGAAAAGGCGTATTAATTATCCCATACTTGGACGATCTCCTAATAAGGGCAAGGTCCAGAGAACAGCTAGAGATGGGTTTAGCACTATCTCAAGAGGTGCTAAAGCAGCATGGATGGATTCTGAATTTTCCAAAATCCCAATTAATGCCGACAACTCGTCTGCTGTTCCTGGGGATGATTCTGGACACAGTTCAGAAAAAGGTTTTTCTTCCCGAAGAAAAAGCCAAGGAGTTATCTGACCTGGTCAGGAACCTCCTAAAACCAGGAAAGGTGTCTGTACATCAATGCACAAGAGTCCTGGGAAAAAATGGTAGCTTCTTACGAAGCAATCCCTTTCGGCAGATTCCATGCAAAGGGATCTGTTGGACAAATGGTCAGGGTCGCATCTTCAGATGCACCTGCGGATAACCCTGTCGCCGAGGACAAGGGTATCCCTTCTGTGGTGGTTGCAGGAGGCTCATCTATTGGAGGGCCGCAGATTCGGCATGCAGGATTGGATCCTGGTGACCACGGAGGCCAGCCTGAGAGGCTGGGGAGCAGTCACACAGGGAAGAAATTTCCAGGGAGTGTGGTCGAGCCTGAAAAAGTCTCTTCACATAAGCATTCTGGAACTAAGAGCAATCTACAATGCTCTAAGCCAGGCGGAACCTCTGCTTCAAGGAAGACCGGTGTTGATCCAGTCGGACAACATCACGGCAGTCGCCCATGTAAACAGACAGGGCGGCACAAGAAGCAGGAGGGCAATGGCAGAAGCTGCCAGGATCCTTCGCTGGGCGGAGAATCACGTGATAGCACTGTCAGCAGTATTCATCCCGGGCGTGGACAACTGGGAAGCAGACTTCCTCAGCAGACACGACCTTCACCCGGGAGAGTGGGGACTTCATCCAGAAGTTTTCCACATGCTATTAAACCGTTGGGTAAAACCAATGGTGGACATGATGGCGTCTCGCCTCAACAAAACACTGGACAGGTATTGCGCCAGGTCAAGAGATCCGCAGGCAATAGCTGTGGACGCGCTGGTAACACCTTGGGTGTACCAGTCGGTATATGTGTTTCCTCCTCTGCCTCTCATACCAAAGGTATTGAGGATTATACGGCAAAGAGGAGTAAGACTAGTGGCTCCGGATTGGCCAAGAAGGACTTGGTACCCGGAACTTCAAGAGATGGTCACGGACGATCCGTGGCCTCTACTTCTGAGAAGGGACCTGCTTCAGCAGGGTACTTGTCTTTTTCAAGACTTACCGCGGCTGCGTTTGACGGCATGGCGTTTGAATGCCAGATCCTAAAAGGAAAAGGCATTCCAGAAGAAGTCATTCCTACCTTGATAAAGGCAAGGAAGGAAGTCACCGCGAAGCATTATCGCCGTATTTGGCGAAAATATGTTGCGTGGTGCGAGCAGCGGAGTGATCCGATGGAGGAATTTCAACTGGGTCGTTTTCCTACATTTCCTGCAATCAGGATTGTCTATGGGTCTCAAATTGGGATATATTAAGGTTCAAATTTCGGCCCTATCAATATTCTTCCAAAAAGAATTGGCCTCAGTCCCTGAGGTCCAGATTTTTATCAAAGGAGTACTGCATATACAGCCTCCTGTGGTGCCTAAGGTGGCACCGTGGGATCTAAATGTAGTTTTAGATTTCCTCAAATCCAATTGGTTTGAACCACTAAAGAATGTGGATTTGAAATATCTCACATGGAAAGTGACTATGTTACTGGCCCTGGCTTCGGCCGGGAGAGTATCTGAACTGGCGGCTTTGTTTTATAAAAGCCCTTATTTAATTTTCCATTCGACATAGGGCAGAGCTGCGGACGCGTCCGCATTTTCTCCCTAAGGTGGTATCAGCGTTTCACCTGAACCAGCCTATTGTAGTGCCTGCGGCTACAGACGACTTGAAGGACTCCAAGTTGTTGGACGTTGTCAGAGCCTTAAAAATATACATTTAAAGGATGGCTGGAGTCAGAAAATCTGACTCGCTGTTTATACTGTATGCACCCAACAAGTTGGGTGCACCTGCTTCTAAGCAGTCGATTGCTCGTTGGATTTGTAACAAAATTCAACTTGTACATTCTGTGGCAGGCCTGCCACAGCCTAAATCTGTTAAGGCCCATTCCGCAAGGAAGGTGGGCTCATCTTGGGCGGCTGCCCGAGGGGTCTCGGCATTACAACTCTGCCGAGCAGCTACGTGGTCAGGGGAGAACACGTTTGTAAATTTTTACAAATTTGATACCCTGGCAAAGGAGGACCTGGAGTTCTCTCATTCGGTGCTGCAGAGTCATCCGCACTCTCCCGCCCGTTTGGGAGCTTTGGTATAATCCCCATGGTCCTTTCAGGAACCCCAGCATCCACTTAGGACGATAGAGAAAATAAGAATTTACTTACCGATAATTCTATTTCTCGGAGTCCGTAGTGGATGCTGGGCGCCCATCCCAAGTGCGGATTATCTGCAATACTTGTACATAGTTATTGTTAACTAATTCGGGTTATTGTTTAGGAAGCCATCTTTCAGAGGCTCCTCTGTTATCATACTGTTAACTGGGTTTAGATCACAAGTTGTACGGTGTGATTGGTGTGGCTGGTATGAGTCTTACCCGGGATTCAAAATCCTCCCTTATTGTGTACGCTTGTCCGGGCACAGTACCTAACTGGAGTCTGGAGGAGGGTCATAGGGGGAGGAGCCAGTACACACCACCTGACCTGTAAAAGCTTTACTTTTGTGCCCTGTCTCCTGCGGAGCCGCTATTCCCCATGGTCCTTTCAGGAACCCCAGCATCCGCTACGGACTCCGAGAAATAGAATTATCGGTAAGTAAATTCTTATTTTTGGAAACAGCGCACATATATAAAAGTAGAAATAAAGAAATGCATATGTTAGTGTCTATTTTATTAAAAGATTTTTAATTATCATACTGTGATCTAATACTTTATATTGGGGGAGTCTGGTAATAATGTAAATGGCAATTGTTGCAGAAACGTGATGTTTCTACCCATATATCAAGGTGGAGAATACAGGTTAATTGTGGAGTTAATCCATATATTATATTTACACTAGTCGCTATGTAGCAAAAAAATATTTTAAATCCATTTTGGGCTTTAGGTGTAACAAATAACAATGTACCCGTCATATAGGCATAAGATTGAGGATAATTTTAGAAATGGTGATAGTCGGTGAAGATATATAAATTTAACCTGATATCCGACATTAGTTACGTGCATATGTGCTAGATAGTGTGGAATCATATTAAAGAGGATAAAACCAGTGAAAAGATGAAAATAATCAGTCATATACTAATTCTTAGTGACATATATAGATTGTGCATGTGTGTATGACTGATTGTGAAGATTGATAATGTGCTTAATTAATTATTATTATAATAAATTACTGTGCAGTGATGATTTTAACCGTGTATAAATATATTAGTATTATTCGGAGCCTGACAAGGCTCGCTCTTATACAGTACCCAATATTCGCAAGTAGTTACCCACTTTTCTCTAACGTCCTAGTGGATGCTGGGGACTCCGAAAGGACCATGGGGAATAGCGGCTCCGCAGGAGACTGGGCACAAAAGTAAAAAGCTTTAGGACTACCTGGTGTGCACTGGCTCCTCCCCCTATGACCCTCCTCCAAGCCTCAGTTAGATTTTTGTGCCCGAACGAGACGGGTGCAGGCTAAGGGGCTCTCCTGAGCTGCTTAGTGTAAAAGTTTAAAGTAGGTTTTTTATTTTCAGTGAGACCTGCTGGCAACAGGCTCACTGCATCGAGGGACTAAGGGGAGAAGAAGCGAACTCACCTGCGTGCAGAGTGGATTGGGCTTCTTAGGCTACTGGACATTAGCTCCAGAGGGACGATCACAGGCCCAGCCATGGATGGGTCCCGGAGCCGCGCCCCCGGCCCCCTTAGAGAGCCAGAAGAGTGAAGAGGTCCGGAAAATCAGCGGCAGAAGACGTCCTGTCTTCAATAAGGTAGCGCACAGCACCGCAGCTGTGCGCCATTGCTCTCAGCACACTTCACACTCCGGTCACTGAGGGTGCAGGGCGCTGGGGGGGGGGCGCCCTGAGACGCAATAAAAAACCTTTTTTTGGCAAAAAATACATCACATATAGCTCCTGGGCTATATGGATGCATTTAACCCCTGCCAATTTTTCCATTAAAAAGCGGGAGAAAGGCCGCCGTGAAGGGGGCGGAGCCTATCTCCTCAGCACACTGGCGCCATTTTTTCCTCACAGCTCCGTTGGAGGAAGGCTCCCTGACTCTCCCCTGCAGTCCTGCACTACAGAAACAGGGTAAAACAAGAGAGGGGGGGCACTAAATTGGCATATTAATATATACAGCAGCTATATTAGGGAAAAACACTTATATAAGGTTATCCCTGTATATATATAGCGCTCTGGTGTGTGCTGGCAAACTCTCCCTCTGTCTCCCCAAAGGGCTAGTGGGGTCCTGTCCTCTATCAGAGCATTCCCTGTGTGTGTGCTGTGTGTCGGTACGCTGTGTCGACATGTATGAGGAGGAAAATGGTGTGGAGGCGGAGCAATTGCCTGTGTTAGTGATGTCACCCCCTAGGGAGTCGACACCTGACTGGATGGTCTTATGGAAAGAATTACGTGATAGTGTCGGCACTTTACAAAAGACTGTTGACGACATGAGACAGCCGGCAAATCAGTTAAAACCTGTACAGGCGTCTCAAACACCGTCAGGGGCTATAAAACGCCCGTTACCTCAGGTCGATACAGACACTGACACGGACACTGACTCCAGTGTCGACGGTGAGGAAACAAACGTATTTTCCAGTAGGGCCACACGTTACATGATCACGGCAATGAAGGAGGTTTTGAACATTTCTGATACTACAAGTACCACAAAAAAGGGTATTATGTGGGGTGTGAAAAAACTACCCGTAGTTTTTCCTGAATCAGATTAATTAAATGAGGTGTGTGATGAAGCGTGGGTTTCCCCCGATAAAAAACTGCTAATTTCTAAAAAATTATTGGCATTATACCCTTTCCCGCCAGAGGTTAGGGCGCGTTGGGAAACACCCCCTAGAGTGGATAAGGCGCTCACACGCTTATCTAAACAAGTGGCGTTACCGTCTCCTGATACGGCCGCCCTCAAGGAACCAGCTGATAGGAAGCTGGAAAATATCCTAAAAAGTATATACACACATACTGGTATTATACTGCGACCAGCAATCGCCTCAGCCTGGATGTGCAGTGCTGGGGTGGCTTGGTCGGATTCCCTGACTGAAAATATTGATACCCTGGACAGGGACAATATATTATTGACTATAGAGCATTTAAAGGATGCATTTCTATATATGCGTGATGCACAGAGGGATATTTGCACTCTGGCATCAAGAGTAAGTGCGATGTCCATTTCTGCCAGAAGAGGGTTATGGACGCGACAGTGGTCAGGTGATGCGGATTCCAAACGGCATATGGAAGTATTGCCGTATAAAGGGGAGGAGTTATTTGGGGTCGGTCTATCGGACCTGGTGGCCACGGCAACGGCTGGGAAATCCACCTTTTTACCCCAAGTCACCTCACAGCAGAAAAAGATACCGTCTTTTCAGGCTCAGTCCTTTCGTCCCCATAAGGGCAAGCGGGCAAAAGGCCACTCATATCTGCCCCGGGGCAGAGGAAGGGGAAAAAGACTGCAGCAGACAGCCTCTTCCCACGAACAGAAGCCCTCCTTCTGCCAAGTCCTCAGCATGACGCTGGGGCCTTGCAAGCGGACTCAGGCAAGACGGTGGCTGCCCGTCTCAAGAATTTCAGCGCGCAGTGGGCTCACTCGCAAGTGGACCCCTGGATCCTGCAGGTAGTATCTCAGGGGTACAAATTGGAATTCGAGACGTCTCCCCCTCGCCGGTTCCTGAAGTCTGCTTTACCAACGTCTCCCCCCGACAGGGAGGCGGTATTGGAAGCCATTCACAAGCTGTATTCCCAGCAAGTGATAATCAAGGTACCCCTCCTACAACAGGGAAAGGGGTATTATTCCACGCTGTTTGTGGAACCGAAGCCGGACGGCTCGGTGAGACCCATTTTAAATCTGAAATCCTTGAACACTTACATAAAAAGGTTCAAGTTCAAGATGGAGTCACTCAGAGCAGTGATAGCGAACCTGGAATAAGGGGACTATATGGTGTCTCTGGACATCAAGGATGCTTACCTCCATGTCCCAATTTGCCCTTCTCACCAAGGGTACCTCAGGTTTGTGGTACAGAACTGTCACTATCAGTTTCAGACGCTGCCGTTTGGATTGTCCACGGCACCCCGGGTCTTTACCAAGGTAATGGCCGAAATGATGATTCTTCTTCGAAGAAAAGGCGTCTTAATTATCCCTTACTTGGACGATCTCCTGATAAGGGCAAGGTCCAGAGAACAGTTAGAGGTCGGAGTAGCACTATCTCAAGTAGTACTACGACAGCACGGATGGATTCTAAATATTCCAAAATCGCAGCTGATTCCGACGACACGTCTGCTGTTCCTAGGAATGATTCTGGACACAGTACAGAAAAAGGTGTTTCTCCCGGAAGAGAAAGCCAGGGAGTTATCCGACCTAGTCAGGAACCTCCTAAGACCAGGCCAAGTGTCAGTACATCAATGCACAAGGGTCCTGGGAAAGATGGTGGCTTCTTACGAAGCGATTCCATTCGGCAGATTCCACGCAAGAACTTTTCAGTGGGATCTGCTGGACAAATGGTCCGGATCGCATCTTCAAATGCATCAGCGGATAACCCTGTCTCCAAGGACAAGGGTGTCTCTCCTGTGGTGGTTACAGAGTGCTCATCTCCTAGAGGGCCGCAGATTCGGCATTCAGGATTGGGTCCTGGTGACCACGGATGCCAGCCTGAGGGGCTGGGGAGCAGTCACACAGGGAAGAAATTTCCAGGGCTTGTGGTCAAGCATGGAAACGTCACTTCACATAAATATCCTGGAACTCAGGGCCATTTACAATGCCCTAAGTCAGGCAAGACCTCTGCTTCAGGGTCAGCCGGTGTTGATCCAGTCGGACAACATCACGGCAGTCGCCCACGTAAACAGACAGGGCGGCACAAGAAGCAGGAGGGCAATGACGGAAGTGGCAAGGATTCTTCGCTGGGCGGAAAATCATGTGATAGCACTGTCAGCAGTGTTCATTCCGGGAGTGGACAACTGGGAAGCAGACTTCCTCAGCAGACACGATCTTCACCCGGGGGAGTGGGGACTTCACCCAGAAGTCTTCCACATGATTGTGAACCGTTGGGAAAAACCAAAGGTGGACATGATGGCGTCCCGCCTCAACAAAAAACTGGACAGATATTGCGCCAGGTCAAGGGACCCTCAGGCAATAGCTGTGGACGCTCTGGTAACACCGTGGGTGTACCAGTCAGTGTATGTGTTCCCTCCTCTTCCTCTCATACCAAAAGTACTGAGAATCATAAGAAGGAGAGGAGTAAAGACTATACTCGTGGCTCCGGATTGGCCAAGAAGGACTTGGTACCCGGAAATTCAAGAGATGCTCACGGAAGACCCGTGGCCTCTACCTCTAAGAAAGGACCTGCTCCAGCAGGGACCATGTCTGTTCCAAGACTTACCGCGGCTGCGTTTGACGGCATGGCGGTTGAACGCCGGATCCTGAAGGAAAAAGGCATTCCGGATGAAGTCATCCCTACCCTGATCAAAGCCAGGAAGGATGTGACCGTACAACATTATCACCGTATTTGGCGAAAATATGTTGCGTGGTGCGAGGCCAGGAAGGCCCCTACAGAGGAATTTCAACTGGGTCGATTCCTGCATTTCCTGCAAACAGGACTGTCTATGGGCCTAAAATTAGGGTCCATTAAGGTTCAAATTTCGGCCCTGTCAATATTCTTCCAAAAAGAACTAGCTTCTGTTCCTGAAGTTCAGACGTTTGTCAAGGGAGTACTGCATATACAGCCTCCTTTTGTGCCTCCAGTGGCACCTTGGGATCTCAATGTAGTTTTGGGGTTCCTAAAATCACATTGGTTTGAACCACTCACCACTGTGGACTTAAAATATCTCACATGGAAAGTGGTAATGCTGTTAGCCCTGGCTTCAGCCAGGCGTGTTTCAGAATTGGCGGCTTTATCCTATAAAAGCCCTTACCTAATTTTTCATACGGACAGGGCAGAATTGAGGACTCGTCCTCAATTTCTCCCTAAGGTGGTTTCAGCATTTCACTTAAACCAGCCTATTGTGGTGCCTGCGGCTACTAGGGACTTGGAGGATTCCAAGTTACTGGACGTAGTCAGGGCCCTAAAAATATATGTTTCCAGGACGGCTGGAGTCAGAAAATCTGACTCGCTGTTTATCCTGTATGCACCCAACAAGCTGGGTGCTCCTGCTTCTAAGCAGACTATTGCTCGTTGGATTTGTAGTACAATTCAGCTTGCACATTCTGTGGCAGGCCTGCCACAGCCAAAATCTGTAAAAGCCCATTCCACAAGGAAAGTGGGCTCATCTTGGGCGGCTGCCCGAGGGGTCTCGGCTTTACAACTTTGCCGAGCAGCTACTTGGTCAGGGGCAAACACGTTTGCTAAATTCTACAAATTTGATACCCTGGCTGAGGAGGACCTGGAGTTCTCTCATTCGGTGCTGCAGAGTCATCCGCACTCTCCCGCCCGTTTGGGAGCTTTGGTATAATCCCCATGGTCCTTTCGGAGTCCCCAGCATCCACTAGGACGTTAGAGAAAATAAGAATTTACTTACCGATAATTCTATTTCTCATAGTCCGTAGTGGATGCTGGGCGCCCATCCCAAGTGCGGATTGTCTGCATTACTTGTACATAGTTATTGTTACAAAAATCGGGTTATTGTTGTTGTGAGCCATCTTTTCAGAGGCTCCTTCTGTTATCATGCTGTTAACTGGGTTCAGATCACAAGTTGTACGGTGTGATTGGTGTGGCTGGTATGAGTCTTACCCGGGATTCAAAATCCTTCCTTATTGTGTACGCTCGTCCGGGCACAGTATCCTAACTGAGGCTTGGAGGAGGGTCATAGGGGGAGGAGCCAGTGCACACCAGGTAGTCCTAAAGCTTTTTACTTTTGTGCCCAGTCTCCTGCGGAGCCGCTATTCCCCATGGTCCTTTCGGAGTCCCCAGCATCCACTACGGACTATGCGAAATAGAATTATCGGTAAGTAAATTCTTATTGTTACTGATTGGGCCCAACACTGCTTAGCTTCCAAGATCGGACGGGATTGGGCGTAAGACCAGTGCGGTATGACTGTACCATATAGTGAAATTAGTCAGGCACATACTATTAAAGATTTTTATTAGGATAATTAGCAACTATATACAGTGTTTTACATATAGTGATAATCGGAGAAATAAATCCGATGAAGTGAATCGTGCTTGGAAAAGGAAGAAGTAGCTTGTCTGCATCCAGAAGAGTTTTGAAGGGGGTACTTCTCTCATAAGAATGGGGCGATCTCATATCCCTCATTGAAGCCCATGGGGTGTGCAGTTTTCAGTTGAAATATCCAGAACATCTATCTTTGGGAGAGCTTCTTGGCCAGATCTCCGCCTCTTTCGCCACTGGTCACGTGTTCGATGGCTTTAAAGGTCATCTCTTCTGGATTGGAATTGTGTTCCAGTTTAAAGTGTCTGTACAGCAGGTGAGTCTCTACTTTGTTTTTGATACTTCGTACATGTTCTTGTATTCTAATTTTCAAAGTTCTTTTTGTTTTGCCCACATATTTCTTGTGGCATGTACATTCTAACAAGTAGATCACAGATGTAATATTACAGTTCATGAATTCTTTGATTTTGAATTCTTGAGTACCGTCCGTATTGCAGAAGATTTTTCTATTAGGATTGAGGAACTTACAGATGTTGCAGTGTCCACACTTGTAAGATCCGATGCATTTGGGGAGAGAGTTGGAATTTCCCTCTGATGGGATTTCTCTTAACATGCTAGGCGCGAGAATGTCTTTCAAATTGCGTGATTTCCAGAAAACAAGTTCTGGTTGTGGTGGAAGGATCTTTTTTAAGATGGGGTCCATCAAGAGTATGTCCCAGTGGGTTCTTAGTGAAGTCCTGATGGTCTGTTCATAAGAACTATAGGTAGTAACAAAGGATATGGACTCCTTTGGTGCCGTGTTTTCCTTGTATGTCAGCAGATTCTCTCTCTCTAAGTTTCTCGTCTTGGTGACTGCTTCATCTAGTATGGTTTTCGGATAGAGTTTGTCCTCAAATCTTTTTCTGTATGTTCCAAGTTGTTCCTCACAGTCTTCGTTTTTGTTGCAATTCCTCTTTATTCTATGGAATTGTGAGTATGGGATGTTGTTCTTCCATTTTTTGGAGTGATTGCTTTTATAGTGAAGGTAGCTGTTCTTATCAACATCTTTTATGAAATTTTTTGTCTCTTCCTCTCCAATTAGAATCAGATCCAGGAATTCAATGGACTCTTTATTCAAATTGTAGGTAAAAGATAAGTTAAAATCATTAATTTGTAAGAGTTTAAAAAAATCCATAAATGATTCGGCACTCCCATCCCAAATGATCAGGATATCGTCAATGTATCTTTTATACATGACAATAGATTCCTTGAAGTGCTGCGTGGTGTATATGTGCTTCTCCTCCCATCTTCCCATAAATAAATTAGCGAAGCTAGGGGCAAAAATTAGTCCCCATAGCGGTGCCGCACCGTTGTAGATAAAATTTATCTAAAAACTTAAAATAATTCCGGCTTAAAATGAATTTCATTAAATCACAGATAAAATTCCTATGGGATTCGGTGAGGGTGTTGTCTTTGTCCAAGTATTCTCTGCTTGCCTCAATTCCCTTTTCGTGCTCGATACAGGTATATAGAGATTGTACATCAATAGTTATCCATATATATGACTCTTTCCATTTCACATTCTTGATTTCGTTCAGGACCATGGTAGTATCTTTAAGGTACGATGGTAGTTTTTTGACATACGGATTTAAAAACACATCCACATATTTAGATAGATTAGATGTAAGGCAATGTAAGATGTATCCCGGCAACAATTAGTCTCCTTGGTGGATTGGACAGGCTCTTGTGGATTTTAGGCAGGAAATAAAATATGGGGGTCGTGGGGTTGGATTGCATTAAAAAAGAAAATTCATCCTTTGCGATGACATCATTCCTCAGTCCCTGTAGGAGTAGGGACCTTAGTTCATCTATATATCGGTCTTTCGGGTCATCTGTCAGCACGGTATAGGAGTTGGAGTCTCCTAAGAGTCTCTGTGCTTCTTGTATATAGTTATCCCGATTCATAATCACCAACCCCCCCCCCCTTGTCAGCTGGTTTTAAAACGATTTGAATATTCTTCTGTAGTTTTCGCATCGCTTCTATTTCTCTGTTGTGTAAATTCTTGTTGATCACTGGTGGTGGTTCTGTCTCACATAGGTCCTTCTTCACTAGGTCATAGAAGACCCTAATATTGCTCCCCTTGGACTCTACTGGATAATAGATGTCCTGAACCGACTCAAATCTAGTGGCGAACAGGATTTTTTATCCGCAGGCCGAGGAACACGACCAAAAGAACATCCAAAAAGCACAATACAGGAGGACGTCAGACATGCCTCCCCACTAAAAAGACGTTTTGCAGAAGTAGAGGAAAACGGGGCGGTAGGAGGAAAGGAATTCAAGAAAAGGAACCTGTAATTTCCAATATAGGGGATAAAGGTATTTTCAACCTGTCAACCCATACCCTCACCAAACCGGAACAATCACTTCTCAGCAAAGGACTCTCCTTTGCACCATCCGAAGGGCTAAATAAATTCGACACTTTCATCGACCTTAATTAATTTGTACGAAAATTAACCCTTAAAAGACACTTCATGAAAAAAGAAAATGCCGTTATCTCTAACTACGAAGCAAACTCCAAATCCGGACTCAAACAAAAAAGCAAATATTATCCAGCAGAGTCCAAGGGGAGCAATATTAGTGTCTTCTATGACCTAGCGAAGAAGGACCTATGTGAGACAGAACCACCACCAGTGATCAACAAGAATTTACACAACAGAGAAATAGAAGCTATGCGAAAACTACAGAAGAATACTCAAATCGTTTTAAAACCAGCTGACAAGGGGGGGGGGGGGGGGGGGTGTCGGTGATTATGAATCGGGATAACTATATACAAGAAGCACAGAGACTCTTAGGAGACTCCAACTCCTATACCGTGCTGACAGATGACCCGAAAGACCGATATATAGATGAACTAAGGTCCCTACTCCTACAGGGACTGAGGAATGATGTCATCACAAAGGATGAATTTTCTTTTTTAATGCAATCCAACCCCACGATCCCCATATTTTATTTCCTGCCTAAAATCCACAAGAGCCTGTCCAATCCATCAGGGAGACCAATTGTTGCCGGGATAGACTCCCTTACATCTAATCTATCTAAATATGTGGATGTGTTTTTAAATCCGTATGTCAAAAAACTACCATCGTACCTTAAAGATACTACCATGGTCCTGAACGAAATCAAGAATGTGAAATGGAAAGAGTCATATATATGGATAACTATTTATGTACAATCTCTATATACCTGTATCGAGCACGAAAAGGGAATTGAGGCAAGCAGAGAATACTTGGACAAAGACAACACCCTCACCGAATCCCATAGGAATTTTATCTGTGATTTAATGAAATTCATTTTAAGCCGGAATTATTTTAAGTTTTTAGATAAATTTTATCTACAACGGTGCGGCACCGCTATGGGGACTATTTTTGCCCCTAGCTTCGCTAATTTATTTATGGGAAGATGGGAGGAGAAGCACATATACACCACGCAGCACTTCAAGGAATCTATTGTCATGTATAAAAGATACATTGACGGGGCGTGGCCTGACTGGAGAGACGGCTGGAAGCAGGAAAGCAGAGCTCCTGCTAAAACCATTTAAAATCTCCAGCTGCAACCAACTTAACTGGCCCCTTCCTACCTCTACAGTCCCCTCTATCGCTCTGGTTACCTGGGCACTTGGCCGCGGAGCCGGGAGACCGTTTTTACGGTCTTTGCGGGTTGGGGCCTGTGCCGGAGCCGCGGGCTAAATTTTCAACCAGGGCCCGACAAGAAGCTCCGTGAGCGGTGCGGGAACCGGAGCTGCCCGCGACAGCCGGAGCGTCTGGACCCCCTCACCCCTGTCTGCCGTGAGACCTCTAGGACCCCCCCTGTAACAAGGTTGGTGCGCCCACCAAAGCCTGCTGACACCCGGCGCCCGAAGAGACGGGGGGGACCCGCGAGGCCGCACTTCCGGTGCTGCGGCAGCGTGGCTCTCTCCCTGCCTGACGCGGACTCACGGTGAGGCGACAGTCTCCTCTCTGCACCCCTCTCCCCCTGACAATACAATATAAGCTGCTGCGGCCAGATGAGATGGGAGAGATTTGTATAATTGAAGAGACCTATGAGCTCCACAGTTAAAGGGGAAGGCTGGAAGAGATCAACTGACACGCTGGGTCTATTCCACTACAAGATTAACAAAAGCACCACAGACCTGCTAAGCCTTACTTCCCTCCATCCTCAGCTGATCAAATCCTTTCACCGAGCTGGCCATCTTCCAGACTACACTGCAGTGAGAGGGAAATGCCCCTATATCATCGCTATTGATTCTCAGAAGCTGTGCTGTCTCCCCAGTCTGCTGCCACAAAGTGAATTACATCTACTACCCCCCCTTGTCGCCACGTGTGTGGGAGGTGAGAACGACTAATCCATTACTTACTGATTAATCTTCCGTGGGCGTACTCATACGGCGATGCCGCTGGCCGGATTGCCGTTGTAATTGATATACCACACCACTGAATATACTTACCACGCTCTCTAAATCAACCTGCTCGCCCTCCCGCATAGATTGGCGACATCAAATTTATACCCGGTTAACACGATTACATCCCGCTGACAACTTGGTGAACTACGCCCATCCTCAGTTTGCCCTCAGTTGACACATTTCGCAACGATATGTAAACTTGCACCACCCGCAGCTGTGATGTAGAATTCTTCATTCTTTCATAGCCAAAGGCATACCATCCCACCTATCCGACCCTCATGAGCTCATAATTACTATTATGGACAAATTCTTAAGTTCTTCTGCACCAAAACCACAAAGATATAGAAGTGGAAATAAACGCGGGGAACCGAGCCCCGTCTCTCCGCCGCTGTCTTTCAATCCTGCCGGTTTAGACGACGAAGTTGAATCATCACCTACCATGGCCCCAAAAGCTCCCCCTGCTCCTCCTTCCTATTTGGAAATAGTGAAAGCAATCAAGGAAACCGTGGAACCGTTACTACAAGCACAGGCGGACAAATTTATGACTGCGGTATCAGACCTTAAATCAGAGCTTGGGTCTATGACTCGCAGAATCTCAGTGAATGAGAATAGGATTGGAGCCAATTTCAAAGAAATCGAAGATCTCAAGGAACAGGTCGTATCTTTAACATCTTCACGCCAACATATGATGATGAAGATAGACTACCTGGAAAATCGTTCGAGACGTAACAACCTGAGAATTGTGGGCCTTAAAGAGTCACTGAAAGGCCCTGATCTTCTAAAGTTTTTACTCTCCGACCTCCCAGGCCTCCTAGGCATCCCGGAAGAACTATCTTCGATGGAGATTGAACGAGCTCATAGACTGGGTCCGCCACGTGACTCTAACCAAACTAGACCCCGCCCGGTTATCTTTAAATGCTTAAACTTTAGACATAAAGAACAGATGTGGTCTGCGGCGCGAAGCCAAGGCCCACTTCACTGGGATGGTCAACGGCTGTTTCTCTTCCAGGATTATTCAGCAGAAGTCTCTAGAGCCAGAAGAGAAATGTCTCCACTATGCTCTCACCTAGTGAAAAGTGGTATCCGATTTGCCCTCCTTTATCCTGCGCGACTGCGCATTTTCACTCCGCAAGGTCAGAAGGATTTCACTTCAGTGGACTCAGCTAAGGAATTTATGACGGAGCTCGAAGGACCCATGCGGTCACCCTCAGCCTCACACCCGTCTACTCCGAGCAGGGCCGACGATAACAATTGAAACTGGATTTCAGGTCTTAATCCATATTATTATGTGGATCGATATAGTTGATGTTTCTCATCTATTGCGGGTGGATTTGATTTGGTTTACCTACTACCGTGTTAGTTTAGTAACCACTCCATTCTCTTTCTATAAGGGTCATAATGATGTTTCTTAAAGTTCATTATCTAGGTATTGCCTGTTGGTTATGCTGTTATTCCCTTTCTTTTTATCTCTGTTCTACATTGCAGCGACCCCATGCAGACAGTATATACTGATGCATGCTGGTGGGAACGCTCCCATATATTGTTCTTGTCTTAACCTTTATGTTTACTTTCCTTTCTACTTTCTGACTTTTTCTTTCTTCTTCTCTACTCCTCCTTCCCTGAAGATGCTTAGCTGGTGGGGATGGGAACTGTCTGTGTTCAGGATACTCTGGATTAATTATATAAGGAGGCTTATTGTCTCAGGACCTGACACGGCCCTTATGTATTCTCCTGCTGGTGGTATAAATGTCACAACTTAATATAATATCATGGAATGTCAGGGGTATTAATTCTCCTATTAAACGGAGACGTATCCTTACCTACTTAAATAAAATAAAAGCGGATGTCTCTATGCTTCAGGAGACGCATCTGACCCCAGCTGAACACGTTAAACTCACCATGCTTAGACAAGAAGCTGTAGCTTTTTCTTCATTCTCCTCTAAGGCGAGAGGGGTTGCGATCCTTTTCAGTAAGGGGGTGGCCTTTGACGTACACCATCAGATTATTGACCCTCTGGGTAGATACATTGTCCTAGATATAACTTTGGAGGGCACCATACTGACCTTGTGCAACATTTATGCCCCGGCTGTCTATGATAAATCATTCTATCTAGAAATAACAAATATTCTCCGCCCATATTCGCATACCTCCCTTATTGTTGGAGGAGATATGAATATGGTATCCTCTCTGGTCTTGGACAGGAAGGGTGCCTCGTCTCAGAGGACCCGACTTCCCAAGATCAATCTAGATTACATGTCTGCACAACTGGGACTGATTGATATATGGCGTCTTCATAACCCTATAGAATTGGAATATACTTACTACTCTTCAACCCATAATTCCTTTTCACGTATTGATTATTTTTTCGTTTCCACTGATCTGACCCCCAGGATCATTGAGGCAACTATTAACCCCATAACCATTTCAGACCATGCCCCTATATCGATAGTACTACAAGGTAGACTCACTTTAGGTACTAACTCACATTGGAGATTCCCTGCTAAGATGGCGGCTTCTCCAGACTTTAAAACTATGCTGACGACATCCTGGGAATCTTACGCACTTAATAACTCTACCCACGCGTCTGATCCCGCCTTGTTTTGGCAGACAGCCAAAGCTGTCTTACGAGGAGACATAATTGCATACATGGCGAAATATAGACGAGACCAAGACGCCGCATACAGGACGGCACAGTCTGAACTCACTTCCTCATTTCAAAAGTTTAAAGCCTCACCCACGTTATTTAACAAGCAGAAATATAGGGACGCTAAGATCCAATTTGATCATACTCTGACACAAATGGACAATAAATTCCTTATTGCAGGAAAATATAAATTTTTTCAATATGGAGATAAGCCTAGCCGAATGCTTTCCAATCTACTTAAATCTGATAAGGGGCCCCAACATGTAACAGCTCTGAAAGACCCATCCTCTGGTATACAATCTGAAGGGAAGGCGATCACAGATATTTTTCACTCCTTTTATACCGATCTTTACTCACACAGCGACATCGAACAACCTACTAAAAACTCCTTTTGGGAAACCATACAGCTGCCTCAGATCTCCCCAGATCAGTCGGACTCTCTCACGGCCCCTGTCACTGTCACTGAAGTGACAGAAGCTATTAAAACCCTTAAACCACTGAAAACCCCGGGCCCAGATGGTTTATCCGGGGAATTCTTTAAATTGCTCTCTCCTAAAATAGTGGACTCTCTAACGGCCTTTTTTAATTCTATTTTTTCCAACCTTACCATCCCACAGTATTTCAACACGGCCCTACTTCGAGTTATACCCAAACCTGGTAGAGACCCGCTCCTCCCGTCCTCTTACCGCCCTATCTCCTTGCTTAATGTAGACTACAAACTGTTTACTAAACTGTTGGCGGATCGCCTAAAATTTATCCTGCCTGGAATGATTCATGAAGATCAAACCGGTTTTATCTCAGGCAGACACTCTGTAACCAATATCCGTAAGGTTCTGACAGTTATACAGTCCCTGAGCAGGGTGGAGACAGGTTATCCCGCTTTCCTATTGTCATTGGACGCCGAAAAAGGCATTTGATTTGGTGACGTGGGACCACCTGTTTGAGACACTCCAACGTTTCGGATTTCCTGACAGATTTATAGCCGTTATACGCACTATCTATCATAATGCATCTACACAAATTTTCACAAACAGATATCTATCACGGCCCTTAATGATCCATAGGGGGACTAGACAGGGATGCCCCTTATCCCCTCTGCTTTTTGCGGCTGCATTAGAACCATTGGCCATAGCACTGAGACAATTACCAACCTTTTCGGGGATCTCGGTAGGAGAAAGAGAAGTTAAACTTGGATTATTCGCAGATGATATGATCTTATTTGTCTCCAACCCCCGTACTTCGATACCAGCTATTTTCGACACCATACACTGTTTTAGTACCTTTGCTGGCTACCGCATAAATACACATAAATCTGAATTACTCCCACTGACTAACATAAAAGACCCCCACATCTATACTGAATTCACTTCCCAATTTACGCTGACCCCTACTAAACTAAAATACTTGGGTATTTATATCCCTTCAGAACTCTCCCGGCTGTATATATTCAATTACACTCCCATTATCCAACAAATTAAAACACGATTAGAAACCTGGAAAGATCTTAAACTTTCTCTACTAGGCAGGATAGTGGTGATAAAATCCGTTATATTCCCTAAATTGGCTTATTTGCTCCAAATGCTCCCTGTTACGATTACTAAACAAGACTCCCTACTCTGCTCGCAAATATTTTCAAAATTCATATGGAAAAACGCTAAACCTCGCATGCCCAAAGCCCGAACTTATGTTAACAAACGAAAGGGTGGTCTGAGTATGCCCAATGTGACGATGTTTGCTAGAGCAGCACTATTTAAATTCGCCTCAGATTGGCTGCTCCGGTCAGATCTATCTACGAACCTGGAATTGGAAGAAGCATTATTTGTTCCTTACTCCCCTGCAGCGTTGCTTCACACACCACTCTCCAAACTACCCCAGGAACTAAAGACTAATATTCTATTTTGGGATACTTATAGGGCCTGGATCTCCACTCATAAATTATTCCATACTAACCCTTTTGAGTCACCGTATATTCCCTTATGGGGCAACCCTAATTTCCCCTCTTCTTTAGATAATCGCCACTTTTACACATGGAAGTGTAAAGGAATTTATTCTATCAGGGATGTCTTTGATCCTGGTGGCCAGATGCTCTCCTTTCAGCAACTACGTGACAGATTTTCTTTGCCCCACACTAATTTCTTTATGTATCTCCAAGCGCGCCATTACATTACCTCCCTAGGTGACCCCTTGGGTAAAAAGGCCTCTACTCGAACAATACTCGACACTCTCACGTTCTGCAGACATAACCCATTCAAAATTCGCTATCTTTATAGTGACCTGATTGAGAAGTCGGCCCCTTCTTGGTCCCCTCTCTCTGCTTCATGGCGGCGGGAACTCCCGGAGGCACCCGCGATGGGCGAAGTGTCTAAGAACACTGAACTGGTCCTCAAAGCTCTAAAATCCGCCACACTACAAGAAATACATTTAAGAACTTTAAACAGGATGTATATAGCCCCCTCTCAAAGACAACACTTCCGCCCCGGTGAGACGGGCAATTGCCCTAAATGTGGAGGGAGTGGAGCATCCCTTACGCACAATTTCTGGTTATGTGGGAAAATTAAACGGTTCTGGCGTAAGATTCTCCAATATCTATCCCGTGTACTTAAATTACCCCTTCCAGAAGAGGTGGGCCCGTTGCTGTTTGCGGACTTTTCGCCCTGGTTGTCGAAGTTTGACCTCGCTTCTATGATTCCGCTGCTGACTGTGATGGTCACGGTGGCGAAACAGGTGATACTGAGACATTGGATATATAAAACTGCTCCATCAATGGGAGAATGGGAATCTGCCTTATTAGATGCACTGTTTTGTGAGAGGCGAATGGCAACTTTTCAAATTGAAAATGGAGTGACGCTTTTCCACAAAAAATGGGGAACCTATATAGAAACTTTACCCCTAGACAGGCGTGAATGTATCTGGAAGGTATTCCGTGACACTACATGGTATTGGACTAGTCGGACAGTGGGAACCATTACTTAACCACAGGTGGGCTGAAAGATAGATCTAAATGAGGAAGAGGCAGTGTCTACAAAAAAAATTGTAAAAGATGTTGATAAGAACAGCTACCTTCACTATAAAAGCAATCACTCCAAAAATGGAAGAACAACATCCCATACTCACAATTCCATAGAATAAAGAGGAATTGCAACAAAAACGAAGACTGTGAGGAACAACTTGGAACATACAGAAAAAGATTCGAGGACAAACTCTATCCGAAAACCATACTAGATGAAGCAGTCACCAAGACGAGAAACTTAGAGAGAGAGAATCTGCTGACATACAAGGAAAACACGGCACCAAAGGAGTCCATATCCTTTGTTACTACCTATAGTTCTCATGAACACACCATCAGGACTTCACTAAGAACCCACTGGGACATACTCTTGAGGGACCCCATCTTAAAAAAGATCCTTCCACCACAACCAGAACTTGTTTTCCGGAAATCACGCAATTTGAAAGACATTCTAGCGCCTAGCATGTTAAGAGAAATCCCATCAGAGGGAAATTCCAACTCTCTCCCCAAATGCATCGGATCTTACAAGTGTGGACACTGCAACATCTGTAAGTTCCTCAATCCTAATAGAAAAATCTTCTGCAATACGGACGGTACTCAAGAATTCAAAATCAAAGAATTCATGAACTGTAATATTACATCTGTGATCTACTTGTTAGAATGTACATGCCACAAGAAATATGTGGGCAAAACAAAAAGAACTTTGAAAATTAGAATACAAGAACATGTACGAAGTATCAAAAACAAAGTAGAGACTCACCTGCTGTACAGACACTTTAAACTGGAACACAATTCCAATCCAGAAGAGATGACCTTTAAAGCCATCGAACACGTGACCAGTGGCGAAAGAGGCGGAGATCTGGCCAAGAAGCTCTCCCAAAGATAGATGTTCTAAATATTTCAACTGAAAACTGCACACCCCATGGGCTTCAATGAGGGATATGAGATCGCCCCATTCTTATGAGAGAAGTACCCCCTTCAAAACTCTTCTGGATGCAGACAAGCTACTTCTTCCTTTTCCAAGCACGATTCACTTCATCGGATTTATTTCTCCGATTATCACTATATGTAAAACACTGTATATAGTTGCTAATTATCCTAATAAAAATCTTTAATAGTATGTGCCTGACTAATTTCACTATATGGTACAGTCATACCGCACTGGTCTTACGCCCAATCCCGTCCGATCTTGGAAGCTAAGCAGTGTTGGGCCCAATCAGTAACAAGTGGGTAACTACTTGCGAATATTGGGTACTGTATAAGAGCGAGCCTTGTCAGGCTCCGAATAATACTAATATATTTATACACGGTTAAAATCATCACTGCACAGTAATTTATTATAATAATAATTAATTAAGCACATTATCAATCTTCACGATCAGTCATACACACATGCACTATCTATATATGTCACTAAGAATTAGTATATGACTGATTATTTTCATCTTTTCACTGGTTTTATCCTCTTTAATATGATTCCACACTATCTAGCACATATGCACGTAACTAATGTCGGATATCAGGTTAAATTTATATATCTTCACCGACTATCACCATTTCTAAAATTATCCTCAATCTTATGCCTATATGACGGGTACATTGTTATTTGTTACACCTTAAGCCCAAAATGGATTTAAAATATTTTTTTGCTACATAGCGACTAGTGTAAATATAATATATGGATTAACTCCACAATTAACCTGTATTCTCCACCTTGATATATGGGTAGAAACATCACGTTTCTGCAACAATTGCCATTTACATTATTACCAGACTCCCCCAATATAAAGTATTAGATCACAGTATGATAATTAAAAATCTTTTAATAAAATAGACACTAACATATGCATTTCTTTATTTCTACTTTTATATATGTGCGCTGTTTCCAAAATGGAATTCTGCACTGTTATATTCACTGGATGTCAAAGACTTCAACAAAATGGCCGCAGTAATGATTGATAATAGATGACAATTCCAGCTGTCAAAGAGTGAAATCCAGCACTGCTACATGTCCCAGATATCAAAATCGTCTATAAAATGGCCGCCGCGATGATTGACAAACTGCCCAGCCTATACACGCTACAGATGAGGATCCTGTTCGGGACCGGAAGTGACGCGACGGCAATAGCGGAAGCGGGGCAGAGAAACGTAAACACACTCATCCACTGACCGGAAGCGTGGCGCTTATGCGCACGCGCAATAAGAAGACTCCTACAAAGGAAGTGGGGCGGAAGTGACGTCGGGCCCGTCCCCGGACTGATTTTCTAATGTTTTATACATTCTAAAACTCGTTTTTTCTTTTTAATAAGTTCTATGAGGTTGTCATTTAGTATACTACGTCTTTCTTATGCCTGTGTTAAAAAAAACTTACATGGAGCAATAGTATCAGTCCTTACAGGAAGTGATGTCACAATTATCCTTTCTTAATTACATGTGCTAAAAATAAGAGTGCCTGTTCAGTAGTCCCATACCCCTTGATGAAGTCTGAGTGACGAAACGCGTTGGGTGTACCTCCATTGACTCTCCACTTTTTAAAAAGATAAGCAGCACTCTTTTATTGGATATTTTACCATTTACTGCCTTTTTATTATATGTATTTTTTTTTTTTAGTAATCCTTTTATCTGTTATTAATTAATAGCATACGTCCTCTGGCTTTTAACCCACCCTGACATTCATTATAGTTGGTTTTATATTATACCTTGGTTTTATTGTTGTATAAATAAATATATTGTTATTTTTTACGTATCCAGTAAGTCTCCTCATATTTATCATATTTTACTAGACACCGTTGGTCGCTGAAACCCTTATCCCCCTTTTTTTGCATTGTTTAGTTAAGGCAGTTTATCCCTGCCTAATACTTAAGGGTTAGCTGACGCCTTGAATTATTTAAGGAGTGTCTGATTTTGTTGTTTTATATTAATCTATTTCACATACACCTGTGGCGCCATACTCCCACTACCCAATATATATATATATATATATATATATATATACATTTATAAACATACATACAAATGCATACACACATACTTTACACTTGGGTTGCATTACAGCTTCACAGACATCTGAGATATGTTATTGCTGTGTGTTGGGGATTCCCTCTCTTCTTCACACTGACAACTGAAGGCCATTCTTATATAACCTGCACACCTTGCTCCGTCTGCAGGGCACTGCGGGTGCGTAAGAAGACTGCGGGGGAAAAGATGCCCGTTCCGATGATTGGGGACATTGTGGCGACAGAGCTATCACACATGCAGGCCTATATCCGCTTCTGCAGCTGTCAGCTGAATGGGGCCTCTCTGTTACAGTCCAAAACTGACGATGAACCAGAATTTAAAGATTTCCTAAAGGTTGGTTTTTACACTTCCCAGCGTGACACTTGAAGCTTCCTAATACTTTCTATAGACTGTAGTTTTATGAGGTTTCCTGTATATTCTCTCTAATGGGTTATTTGGCTGCTCCCCAGAGGCTGGCCACTGACCCGCGCTGTAAAGGGATGCCATTATCCAGCTTCCTGCTGAAACCCATGCAGAGGATCACTCGCTATCCCCTCATCATAAAGAACGTGAGTACCCAGCCAAGTCCATCTATTCCCAGAAATAGTCCCCTCTCTCTTCACCTGTGGCGTTTGCTTTGGTCCTAGATCCTGGAGAATACCCCGGAGTCTCACCCGGATCACGCTAACCTGAGATTCGCCCTGGAGCGGGCAGAGGAGCTGTGCTCTCAGGTCAATGAAGGTGTGCGAGAGAAGGAGAACTCCGACAGGCTGGAGTGGATACAGGCCCACGTCCAGTGCGAGGGGCTTATCGAGGTGAGTGCACATACCGCCCACTCTGCTGGCCTGCAGTGTACCCACATACCGCCCACTCTGCTGACCTGCAGTGTACCCACATACCGCCCTCTGTGCTGGCCTGCAGTGTACCCACATACCGCCCACTCTGCTGATCTGCAGTGTACCCACATACCGCCCTCTGTGCTGGCCTGCAGTGTACCCACATACCCCCCACTCTGCTGGCCTGCAGTGTACCCACATACCGCCCACTCTGCTGATCTGCAGTGTACCCACATACCGCCCTCTGTGCTGGCCTGCAGTGTACCCACATACCGCCCACTCTGCTGGCCTGCATTGTACCCACATACCGCCCTCTGTGCTGGCCTGCAGTGTACCCACATACCGCCTACTCTGCTGGCCTGCAGTGTACCCACATACCGCCCACTCTGCTGGCCTGCAGTGTACCCACATACCGCCCACTCTGCTGACCTGCAGTGTACCCACATACCGCCCACTCTGCTGATCTGCAGTGTACCCACATACCGCCCTCTGTGCTGGCCTGCAGTGTACCCACATACCCCCCACTCTGCTGGCCTGCAGTGTACCCACATACCGCCCACTCTGCTGATCTGCATTGTACCCACATACCGCCCTCTGTGCTGGCCTGCAGTGTACCCACATACCGCTCACTCTGCTGGCCTGCAGTGTACCCACATACCGCCCACTCTGCTGGCCTGCAGTGTACCCACATACCGCCCTCTGTGCTGGCCTGCAGTGTACCCACATACCGCCCACTCTGCTGACCTGCAGTGTACCCACATACCGCCCACTCTGCTGGCCTGCAGTGTACCCACATACCGCCCATACCGCTGGCCTGCAGTGTACCCACATACCGCCCTCTGTGCTGGCCTGCAGTGTACCCACATACCGCCCTCTGTGCTGGCCTGCAGTGTACCCACATACCGCCCACTCTGCTGGCCTGCAGTGTACCCACATACCGCCTACTCTGCTGGCCTGCAGTGTACCCACATACCGCCCACTGTGCTGGCCTGCAGTGTACCTACATACCGCCCACTCTGCTGGCCTGCAGTGTACCCACATACCGCCCACTCTGCTGGCCTGCAGTGTACCCACATACCGCCCACTCTGCTGGCCTGCAGTGTACCCACATACCGCCCATTCTGCTGACCTGCAGTGTACCCACATACCGCCTACTCTGCTTGCCTGCAGTGTACCCACATACCGCCCACTCTGCTGGCCTGCAGTGTACCCACATACCGCCCATTCTGCTGACCTGCAGTGTACCCACATACCGCCCACTCTGCTGGCCTGTAGTGTACCCACATACCGCCCACTCTGCTGGCCTGTAGTGTACCCACATACCGCCCACTCTGCTGGCCTGCAGTGTACCCACATACCGCCCACTCTGCTGGCCTACAGTGTACCCACATACCGCCCACTCTGCTGGCCTGTAGTGTACCCACATACCGCCCACTCTGCTGGCCTGTAGTGTACCCACATACCGCCCACTCTGCTGGCCTGCAGTGTACCCACATACCGCCCACTCTGCTGGCCTACAGTGTACCCACATACCGCCCACTCTGCTGGCCTACAGTGTACCCACATACCGCCCACTCTGCTGGCCTGCAGTGTACCCACATACCGCCCATTCTGCTGACCTGCAGTGTACCCACATACCGCCCACTCTGCTGGCCTGTAGTGTACCCACATACCGCCCACTCTGCTGGCCTGCAGTGTACCCACATACCGCCCACTCTGCTGGCCTGTAGTGTACCCACATACCGCCCACTCTGCTGGCCTGTAGTGTACCCACATACCGCTCACTCTGCTGGCCTGCAGTGTACCCACATACCGCCCACTCTGCTGGCCTGCAGTGTACCCACATACCGCCCTCTGTGCTGGCCTGCAGTGTACCCACATACCGCCCACTCTGCTGACCTGCAGTGTACCCACATACCGCCCACTCTGCTGGCCTGCAGTGTACCCACATACCGCCCATACCGCTGGCCTGCAGTGTACCCACATACCGCCCTCTGTGCTGGCCTGCAGTGTACCCACATACCGCCCTCTGTGCTGGCCTGCAGTGTACCCACATACCGCCCATTCTGCTGGCCTGCAGTGTACCCACATACCGCCCACTCTGCTGGCCTGCAGTGTACCCACATACCGCCTACTCTGCTGGCCTGCAGTGTACCCACATACCGCCCACTGTGCTGGCCTGCGGTGTACCCACATACCGCCCACTCTGCTGGTCTGCAGTGTACCCAGATACCGCCCACTGTGCTGGCCTGCAGTGTACCCACATACCGCCCACTCTGCTGGCCTGCAGTGTACCCACATACCGCCCATTCTGCTGACCTGCAGTGTACCCACATACCGCCTACTCTGCTTGCCTGCAGTGTACCCACATACCGCCCACTCTGCTGGCCTACAGTGTACCCACATACCGCCCACTCTGCTGACCTGCAGTGTACCCACATACCGCCCATTCTGCTGACCTGCAGTGTACCCACATACCGCCCACTCTGCTGGCCTGCAGTGTACCCATATTCCACCCACTCTGCTGGCCTGCAGTGTACCCATATTCCACCCACTCTGCTGGCCTGCAGTGTACCCACATACCGCCCACTCTGCTGGCCTGCAGTGTACCCACATACCGCCCACTCTGCTGGCCTGCAGTGTACCCACATACTGCCCACTCTGCTGGCCTGCAGTGTACCCACATACCGCCCACTCTGCTGGCCTGCAGTGTATCCACATACCGCCCACTCTGCTGGCCTGTAGTGTACCCACATACCGCCCACTCTGCTGGCCTGCAGTGTACCCACATACTGCCCACGCTGCTGGCTTACAGTTTACCCACATACCACCCACTCTGCTGGCCTGCAGTGTACCCACATACCGCCCTCTGTGCTGGCCTGCAGTGTACCCACATACCGCCCACTCTGCTGGCCTGCAGTGTACCCACATACCGCCCACTCTGCTGGCCTGTAGTGTACCCACATACCGCCCACTCTGCTGGCCTGCAGTGTACCCACATACCGCCCACTCTGCTGGCCTGTAGTGTACCCACATACCGCCCACTCTGCTCGCCTGTAGTGTACCCACATACCGCCCACTCTGCTGGCCTGCAGTGTACCCACTTACCGCCTACTCTGCTTGCCTGCAGTGTACCCACATACCGCCCACTCTGCTGGCCTGCAGTGTACCCACATACCGCCCACTCTGCTGGCCTGTAGTGTACCCACATACCGCCCACTCTGCTGGCCTGTAGTGTACCCACATACCGCCCACTCTGCTGGCCTGCAGTGTACCCACATACCGCCCACTCTGCTGGCCTACAGTGTACCCACATACCGCCCACTCTGCTGGCCTGTAGTGTACCCACATACCACCCACTCTGCTGGCCTGCAGTGTACCCACATACCGCCCACTCTGCTGGCCTACAGTGTACCCACATACCGCCCACTCTGCTGGCCTGCAGTGTACCCACATACCGCCCATTCTGCTGACCTGCAGTGTACCCACATACCGCCCACTCTGCTGGCCTGTAGTGTACCCACATACCGCCCACTCTGCTGGCCTGCAGTGTACCCACATACCGCCCACTCTGCTGGCCTGCAGTGTACCCACATACCGCCCACTCTGCTGGCCTGCAGTGTACCCACATACCGCCCACTCTGCTGGCCTGCAGTGTACCCACATACCGCCCACTCTGCTGGCCTGCAGTGTACCCATCTCCTGCACTGTGGGGGAGGGAGACAGTGTGTAGGGTACTATATGCACATGCTGTGTTTACTAATATACCATATACTGTACTGTTTCTGCATATACCTTTTGGGACACACTGGCGTACACAAGGGGTGAGCTCCCTGTGAGCTGCGTCCCCCAAGTGACTGTTTATACACCTTGCTGGAATAGGCACCATATACCTGATATGCGGAGTGTCGTGCTACCCACCTGAGTGTCACTTACCTGTGTAGTTACATACAGTGTGTGTACATTGTCCTCACCAGTCACAGTGCCTGTGCTGTCCCTCTTTCAGCAGATCATCTTTAACTCCCTTACAAACTGCCTGGGGCCTCGGAAGATCCTGCACAGCGGCAAGCTGTACAAGACCAAGAGCAACAAGGAGCTTTACGGGTTCCTGTTCAATGACTTCCTGCTCCTCACGTACATGGTCAAGCAGTTTGTGTCTTCCGGGTCCGACAAGCTTTTCAGCCCCAAGACCCACGCCCAGTACAAGATGTACAAGACGGTAAGACTGGAGATGTGTCTCTGTGGAACATCCTGATAACACAGGCCTGCAGAATGCTGCTTTTTATAAAGACCCCCGGTCATGTGTTGTGCTCCGTAAGCTGGTACCTCTGTGTTCTATGACGGAATGTTGGCGAGCACTGAGCCGCAGACAGCTGCATATGTGGGGCAACCTATAAGATCAGCCTGTTATGTATCTGTATCTAACTTTACCACTATGGGGGACATTTACTAAGCAGTGATAAGAGTGGAGAAGTGAGCCAATGAAGAAGTTGCCCATGGCAACCAATCAGCACTGAAGTAACATCTATAATTTGCATACTATAAAATGAAAGAGAGCTGCTGATTGGTTGATGGGGTAACTTCTCCACTGGCTCACTTCTCCGCTCTTATCACTGCTTGGTAAATGTCCCCCTAAATCTGTAAACTTCAACACTACTTTTATACTGTGACAGATTTTATTTTACATTTCCCTAAAACTTATCGGAATAGATGAACAACCATTTTGTTTAGGAAACCCTTTTAAGGCATTACATGGTATCCCCCACATTCCAAGCATCCCTAGTCATGTTTTATTCTCACCGCCCTAATGATACACCCCCCAGTAGAGATTTCCTCCGCTTATCTTGTATGATGGCACTGCAGACCCTCCAAAACCAGCATTGCAGACTGCAGCTGAGAGGAGATTTAATAAACTCAGAAAGAGGATCTGTCCCATTGAGCCACATCATAATACCCCAACAGCTCAAGAAAGATGAGTGATCCCTATACATTGCAGCATTGCACTTGCGTTGTCTCTTGAAGTAAATGAATAAGGTGGAGCCAGCGAACGTCTGATGATTTATTTTTTTAGTCATATTTTATTATTTTTTTCCTCATCTTTGTTATGTGTTTTCCACAGCCGATTTTCCTGAATGAGGTGCTGGTGAAATTGCCAAGTGACCCATCCAGTGATGAGCCTGTGTTCCACATCTCCCATATTGACCGAGTGTACACTTTAAGGACAGATAACATAAACGAGAGGTGAATTTCATGTTACCGAAGTATCTGTGCGTCATCCCTCCATCTGTGTGGAGGCAGCAGGAAGCCACAGACTGAGAGTTATATAGTGGAAGAAGCAGAGTCCGCAGCAGCACAGAGTATATCAGGAGATGAGTGACAGTGAGGACAGGGCTGCATGTGACAGGGCAGAGACATGATGTGAGGAGGGGAATGAAGGCAGCAGGAAGCCACAGACTGAGAGTTATATAGTGGAAGGAGCAGAGTCCCCAGCAGCACAGAGTATATCAGGAGATGAGTGACAGTGAGGACAGGGCTGCATGTGACAGGGCAGAGACATGATGTGAGGAGGGGAATGGAGGCAGCAGGAAGCCACAGACTGAGAGTTATATAGTGGAAGGAGCAGAGTCCCCAGCAGCACAGAGTATATCAGGAGATGAGTGACAGTGAGGACAGGGCTGCATGTGACAGGGCAGAGACATGATGTGAGGAGGGGAATGGAGGCAGCAGGAAGCCACAGACTGAGAGTTATATAGTGGAAGAAGCAGAGTCCGCAGCAGCACAGAGTATATCAGGAGATGAGTGACCGTGAGGACAGGGCTGCATGTGACAGGGCAGAGACATGATGTGAGGAGGGGAATGAAGGCAGCAGGAAGCCACAGACTGAGAGTTATATAGTGGAAGAAGCAGAGTCCGCAGCAGCACAGAGTATATCAGGAGATGAGTGACCGTGAGGACAGGGCTGCATGTGACAGGGCAGAGACATGATGTGAGGAGGGGAATGAAGGCAGCAGGAATCCACAGACTGAGAGTTATATAGTGGAAGAAGCAGAGTCCGCAGCAGCACAGAGTATATCAGGAGATGAGTGATAGTGAGGACAGGGCTGCTTGTGACAGGGCAGAGACATGATGTGAGGAGGGGAATGAAGGCAGCAGGAAGCCACAGACTGAGAGTTATATAGTGGAAGAAGCAGAGTCCGCAGCAGCACAGAGTATATCAGGAGATGAGTGACCGTGAGGACAGGGCTGCATGTGACAGGGCAGAGACATGATGTGAGGAGGGGAATGAAGGCAGCAGGAAGCCACAGACTGAGAGTTATATAGTGGAAGAAGCAGAGTCCGCAGCAGCACAGAGTATATCGGGAGATGAGTGACAGGGAGGACAGGGCTGCATGTGACGGGGACGGGGACAGTGACATGATGTGAGGAGGGTAATGGAGGCAGCAGGAAGCCACAGACTGAGAGTTATATAGTGGAAGGAGCAGAGTCCCCAGCAGCACAGAGTATATCAGGAGATGAGTGACAGTGAGGACAGGGCTGCATGTGACAGGGCAGAGACATGATGTGAGGAGGGGAAGGGAGGCAGCAGGAAGCCACAGACTGAGAGTTATATAGTGGAAGGAGCAGAGTCCCCAGCAGCACAGAGTATATCAGGAGATGAGTGACAGTGAGGACAGGGCTGCATGTGACAGGGGCAGTGACATGATGTGAGGAGGGTAATGGAGGCAGCAGGAAGCCACAGACTGAGAGTTATATAGTGGAAGAAGCAGAGTCCGCAGCAGCACAGAGTATATCAGGAGATGAGTGACAGTGAGGACAGGGCTGCATGTGACAGGGGCAGAGACATGATGTGAGGAGGGGAATGGAGGCAGCAGGAAGCCACAGACTGAGAGTTATATAGTGGAAGAAGCAGAGTCCGCAGCAGCACAGAGTATATCAGGAGATGAGTGACAGTGAGGACAGGGCTGCATGTGACAGGGCAGAGACATGATGTGAGGAGGGGAATGGAGGCAGCAGGAAGCCACAGACTGAGAGTTATATAGTGGAAGGAGCAGAGTCCCCAGCAGCACAGAGTATATCAGGAGATGAGTGACAGTGAGGACAGGGCTGCATGTGACAGGGCAGAGACATGATGTGAGGAGGGGAATGGAGGCAGCAGGAAGCCACAGACTGAGAGTTATATAGTGGAAGGAGCAGAGTCCCCAGCAGCACAGAGTATATCAGGAGATGAGTGACAGTGAGGACAGGGCTGCATGTGACAGGGCAGAGACATGATGTGAGGAGGGGAATGGAGGCAGCAGGAAGCCACAGACTGAGAGTTATATAGTGGAAGAAGCAGAGTCCGCAGCAGCACAGAGTATATCAGGAGATGAGTGACCGTGAGGACAGGGCTGCATGTGACAGGGCAGAGACATGATGTGAGGAGGGGAATGAAGGCAGCAGGAAGCCACAGACTGAGAGTTATATAGTGGAAGAAGCAGAGTCCGCAGCAGCACAGAGTATATCAGGAGATGAGTGACCGTGAGGACAGGGCTGCATGTGACAGGGCAGAGACATGATGTGAGGAGGGGAATGAAGGCAGCAGGAATCCACAGACTGAGAGTTATATAGTGGAAGAAGCAGAGTCCGCAGCAGCACAGAGTATATCAGGAGATGAGTGATAGTGAGGACAGGGCTGCTTGTGACAGGGCAGAGACATGATGTGAGGAGGGGAATGAAGGCAGCAGGAAGCCACAGACTGAGAGTTATATAGTGGAAGAAGCAGAGTCCGCAGCAGCACAGAGTATATCAGGAGATGAGTGACCGTGAGGACAGGGCTGCATGTGACAGGGCAGAGACATGATGTGAGGAGGGGAATGAAGGCAGCAGGAAGCCACAGACTGAGAGTTATATAGTGGAAGAAGCAGAGTCCGCAGCAGCACAGAGTATATCAGGAGATGAGTGACAGTGAGGACAGGGCTGCATGTGACAGGGGCAGAGACATGATGTGAGGAGGGGAATGGAGGCAGCAGGAAGCCACAGACTGAGAGTTATATAGTGGAAGAAGCAGAGTCCGCAGCAGCACAGAGTATATCAGGAGATGAGTGACAGTGAGGACAGGGCTGCATGTGACAGGGGCTATGACATGATGTGAGAAGGGGAATGGAGGCAGCAGGAAGCCACAGACTGAGAGTTATATAGTGGAAGGAGCAGAGTCCCCAGCAGCACAGAGTATATCAGGAGATGAGTGATAGTGAGGACAGGGCTGCATGTGACAGGGACAGTGACATGATGTGAGGAGGGGAATGGAGGCAGCAGGAAGCCACAGACTGAGAGTTATATAGTGGAAGAAGCAGAGTCCGCAGCAGCACAGAGTATATCAGGAGATGAGTGACAGTGAGGACAGGGCTGCATGTGACAGGGGCAGAGACATGATGTGAGGAGGGGAATGGAGGCAGCAGGAAGCCACAGACTGAGAGTTATATAGTGGAAGAAGCAGAGTCCGCAGCAGCACAAAGTATATCAGGAGATGAGTGACAGTGAGGACAGGGCTGCATGTGACAGGGGCTGTGACATGATGTGAGAAGGGGAATGGAGGCAGCAGGAAGCCACAGACTGAGAGTTATATAGTGGAAGGAGCAGAGTCCCCAGCAGCACAGAGTATATCAGGAGATGAGTGATAGTGAGGACAGGGCTGCATGTGACAGGGACAGTGACATGATGTGAGGAGGGGAATGGAGGCAGCAGGAAGCCACAGACTGAGAGTTATATAGTGGAAGGAGCAGAGTCCCCAGCAGCACAGAGTATATCAGGAGATGAGTGATAGTGAGGACAGGGCTGCAATCAGACAGGGACAGTGACATGATGTGAGGAGGGGAATGTAGGCAGCAGGAAGCCAAATACAGACTTATATAATGGAAGGAGCAGGGTCCCCAGCAGCACAGAGTATATCAGATAAGTTATGTGTTAGGGAGTACAGGCTGCATGTGACAGGAGCAGGTATAGGATGTGAGGAGGGGAATGGAGGCAGCAGGAAGCCACAGACTGAAAGTTATATAGTGGAGCAGGGTCCCCCAGCAGTACAGAGTATATCAGGAGATGAGTGATGTGTCAGTGAGGACAGGGCTGTGTGTGACAGGGGCAGTGACATGATGTTAGGAGGGGAATATAGGCAAAAGGCAGCCACAGACAGAGCATTATATAAGGATAGGAGCAGCACTTAGTAAGTCCATAGGTGACTGACAGATTGGTGTAGGAAAACCTTGGTGTCAGATGCACCTTTATATGAAATATCCAACTTGTTTCACCTTCCATTTGGGTGACTGACATGATGGATTTTGTCTGTTATCTTTAATAGAACTGCCTGGGTTCAAAAAATCAAATCTGCCTCAGAGAATTTCATTGACACTGAGAAGAAGAAGAGAGAGAAAGCTTATCAAGGTACACACATCAATCGTCTGGTAACAATATTGTCAAATAATAAAGAGAAATAAAAAGCCATAATGAAGCAGACTCAATTCCAAGTGACGTCCGGTTTGCCAAGTGCATCTGGAATTACGCTATGGCAACATCGCTCACTTTTTTACAAACCCCTATATTCATGTGGTGCCACCATTATAAGCGTCCCAGCGCTGTTTTGACTTAACATCGCTTGTAGTTGAATTGGCCCCAATGATTCATTCACATTTACCACATAAAAAGACAGATAAGAGAGGAAAATTGTACCCAGAATAACATTTTGCGAAATTATATGTAATTTGGGTAAGTGCTTCGCTGATTACACCATGCATTTTTTATGGTAATATATATATATATCACCAGCATATTGTGTTGCACCTTACAGTTGGGACCAATACAGTAATAAAACAAGGCTGGCTTTTAGCAGACAGACAGAGAAGAGGAACCTGAGGATATGTGAAGATTACGGCTATATACTGCATTTTGTTCCAGCCAGATTGAAGGAAGTTCTTGGTGGGATATAGCAATGTTGGCCTGTAGTCTTAGTTTGTTAGAGTGTAGAAACAGAACCAGAGCCATCTTTGAATCGGTGTATACGCAGGGGCCCCTGCCTTGTGCTATCGGCGGGTGTGATGTCTGGGGGGGGGGGGGGTTTAGGGTGCTGTCTGTGGATGACAGCAAATGAGTGGGGGGGGGGTTTATCAGTCATGTGCCCTTACAATCCTGGAGCCCTCGGGCAACTGCTCATTAAGCCCAATGGAAGGGATGGCGCTGAACAGGACATATGTAAGGTTTTTTTTTTTAACTGTGTAGCAGGTGGTATATGTGAATTTTATAAGCTTGTCTGGATAGGTGAATTTTCAGGGAACACCTGAAGGTTTGAGGGCCAGAGGAACGGCCTCTTTTTACGCAATAAAGGGCGGGCAGTTAACAGAGTAGGTGTAGACCATACAAAGTCCCGTAACTGGGTATGGGAGCAGGTAATAAGGGTGGATATTAGCTTTTTGTGTAGAGACATTTCCTGCTGCAGTCTTATGGATAGCGTTCAATGTTAGCAGAAACATTTATTTTGGGTTTGATAAAGTACAGACATTCAGTGTAGGGCATGACAGAGCGGAGCAGCAGCTGTGACCGAACATTTAGGAGGACATGCAGCAAGCCTTCTAAAGATTGGAGAAGTTGCCCATGGAACCCATCTTCTACCTATGAGTTTATAGAATCTACTTGATAAATGCTAGCTTTAAGCTGAGCAGTTGCTATGGGTAACTTCTAGGGGCAAGATATCTGAGAGATGGGATTGTAATTTGAGGAAGCCTTTTGGGTCACTTTTTTTTTGTTTTTTAAGGATAGGAGTCATCACTGCATGCTTGTATAATGGTGAAGGCACCAGTAAAGAGAGAGGTTATCGATGTTTGTTAAATTGGAATAAAGCACAGGAGACAGGGATGAATGGTTTAGTGAGGGTATAGAAGCAACTGGAGAGATTGTATATTAGTAAATTAAAAAGAGAGTAGATAATTCTTCATTTGTGGATGAAGTGCCAGAGAGCGGAAAGAGCTGGCTGAGGATACATGTGCCAGAGGGCGGAAAGAGCTGGCTGAGGATACCATGTGCCTGAGGGTGGAAGGAGCTGGCTGAGGATACATGTGCCTGAGGGTGGAAGGAGCTGGCTGAGGATACATGTGCCTGAGGGTGGAAGGAGCAGGCTGAGGATACATGTGCCTGAGGGTGGAAGGAGCAGGCTGAGGATACATGTGCCTGAGGGTGGAAGGAGCTGGCTGAGGATACATGTGCCAGAGGGTGGAAAGAGTTGGCTGAGGATAAATTTGCCAGAGGGTGGAAGGAGCTGGCTGAGGACACGTGCCAGAGGGTGGAAGTAGCTGGCCGAGGATACATGTGCCAGAGGGTGGAAGGAGCTGGCTGAGGATACATGTGCCAGAGGGTGGAAGTACTGTAGCTGGCTGAGGATACATGTGCCAGAGGGTGAAAAGAGCTGGCTGAGGATACATGTGCCAGAGGGTGGAAGGAGCTGGCTGAGGACACATGTGCCAGAGGGTGGAAAGAGCTGGCTGAGGATGCATGTGCCAGAGGGTGGAAGGAGCTGGCCGAGGATACATGTGCCAGAGGGTGGAAGGAGCTGGCTGAGGATACATGTGCCAGAGGGTGGAAGGAGCTGGCCAAGGATACATGTGCCAGAGGGTGGAAGGAGCTGGCTGAGGATACATGTGCCAGAGGGTGGAAGTACTGTAGCTGGCTGAGGATACATGTGCCAGAGGGTGGAAGGAGCTGGCTGAGGATACATGTGCCAGAGGGTGGAAGGAGCTGGCTGAGGATACATGTGCCAGAGGGTGGAAGGAGCTGGCCAAGGATACATGTGCCAGAGGGTGGAAGGAGCTGGCTGAGGATACATGTGCCAGAGGGTGGAAGTACTGTAGCTGGCTGAGGATACATGTGCCAGAGGGTGGAAGGAGCTGGCTGAGGATACATGTGCCAGAGGGTGGAAGGAGCTGGTTGAGGATACATGTGCCAGGGGGTGGAAGGAGCTGGCTGAGTATCCTTGTGCCAGAGGGTGGAAGGAACTGGCTGAGGACGCATGTGCCAGGGGGTGGAAGGAGCTGGCTGAGGATACATGTGCCAGAGGGTGGAAGGATCTGGCTGAAGTTACCTTTTCATGTAAATTATGGTAAATCTTGGTCAAATCCTATGAAGCAAGATCTCAGGAACTGTTGGTAGTTGGTGGGATTGGAGTGAGAGGATTGAGAAGAGATCTTAGTGTATTAAAAATATGTTTGTGGTTAGAAGCCTGAGCAGAGATGAGAGATTAGGAGCATGTTTAGTAGCATCCAGTGCATTCTGATCGGAATGTTATGTGTATGTATGTATGTGCTGTATGTGTGAGATGTAGGACGATGACATTCTTCTTTACAAGGGAGTCTGAAGTCTACATAGAGCGTGAAGAGTATTTGGAGCCACTTCATCAAGGGCTAATAACAGCGTTTAGTTAATTAAAATATAATCTAATAATATCGGTGGGTTTTATTACAGTGTTGTATCATTTATAAAGTATTTTTACCTGCCTTTGTATATGCAGCGAGGTCTCAGAAGTCATCTGGAATTGGGCGTCTGATGGTGCAAGTCATCGAGGCAGCAGAACTAAAGGCTAGTAAACCCAATGGTAAGAGCGCTTCTTTCCCATTGCATGTGGAGCCAGCGAGGATACTGACAGGGCACCTTCTAACATTCACACAGTACATGGAAATACTGGAGTTGTTCCTTTGGTTTGCATACAGGAAGCCCTGTGCATATAGGAAAAAAATCTCAAGTAGTAGAATATTGCTGAATTTGTCTCCGTATCCCAATTTGCATAGAATGGAATTGACACACAAATATTTCTAAACCTAAAATATAAGATGTCTTCTAGAAAAGAGCTACTAATATAATTCACAAATATGTAAACATCCCTGATGAAAGATTTGTAAGTAAAACTTAAACGTTGGTACATGACAGTCTTAGATGAGCGCCTGCTTCTGGCCAGGGTGGTGTACTTTTATTTTAGGAACAATTACTTGTTTGAGTCCTTATATATTTGTGAATGTTATTAATGGTTCTTTTATAAGCCAATTTGGATTTTGGGGGTAGTGGCCCTTTAAGAAGCTCCTCACAGAGTAGGGAGTAGACAGATATGTAAGAATCCAATAAAAACATCAATTTCCTCCTCGAATGATTGATTATTGAGGATTCCCAATATGTTGGCGGTTTCCCAGCTTAATATGAGGTGGTCCATTGGATATTTAGAAAATACGGGCAGGATAAGACTGCTGTAGTAAGGCCATGTAATCTACTGTATGGGGCTTATGCAATGCGTTTCTCATGCAGGGAAGAGTAACCCATACTGTGAAGTAAGCATGGGCTCCCAGAGCTACACAAGCCGGGTAATGACTGACACGCTAAGCCCAAAGTGGAATTTCAACTGCCAATTCTTCCTGAAGGACATGTACCAAGACGTGCTTTGTATCACTATGTTTGATCGAGACCAGTTTTCTCCTGACGGTGAGTCCATATTGCCAATGCTTTCTCATTATGAAACGGTTCAGGAACCAGCCAGTGCTGGAGATCCATCCCTGTTATGGCTCCCTCAGCATTTATAGAAGCTTGCTACCAGAGATACTCACTGCTGATAACTTGTTGAACCCAGAGGTCCTATGGGATGGATGCCCACTGAAGTTCTTGTGTGGGAGAGGTTACAAATAACCCAAATACTTAATTCAACATGGAAGAATATTTTCAGTATAATTTAAATCTAATGTTTTAAATTTTATTTCTTTTTTCAGACTTTCTTGGCCGAACGGAAGTCCCAGTGGCGAAAATTAGGACTGAACAAGAGAGCAAGGGTCCATCCACCAAACGTTTACTGCTACACGAAGTGCCAACGGGGGAGGTGTGGGTTCGGTTTGACCTGCAGCTGTTCTAGCTGGGGACACAGCACACAGCATGTGGCTGGATTTTATCTGTGTGCACTTAGGCCCTCGTGTCCGGCATTCACTCCAGACTTCACAGTCCCAAGTCCACTGACATCACACAACCGGGGCGCTAGGTCTCCTGCTGACTATCTATGCAAGCCCAGGTTCCCCGGTTACTGTGCCTTTAACCAAGCGAAACCGCAGTGCTTTTGTTTTGCGACTATTTTAAGGTTATTTTAACAATTAAATTTTCCAGCCAGGTGATAAGAAAGGCATGTTCTGCGGGTATATTTCGGATCTGAGAATGTTTTTGTCAGTACCTATGGCATATCCATCAAACATGGTGTCATGTTATTAAAGGGATTTCGAAGAGCCTAAACCACTTCCCCATGGGAAAATGTAATCATTTATGACCTAACTTCATTGGAATTTTAGAGTTGTTTTTTTTTGTATTATATTGCTAAAAAAAAAAAAAGAAGAAAAAAATATATATATAGATCTATAAAACATTTTATGAACGTTGGACACAAAGACACTGTGATTTGTAAATGCTTATTGTGTAATAAGGAGGTAATTCAGGGAATTTATTTTAATTCAGTAGGAATAAGAGAGATGGTAAGGAAATAGAAGTATATATTGATATTGACGTATACATTTATATATTGCCAAGCAAACACACTGTCAGGGTTTTTTTTTTTTTATATTTGATATGAATACATTTTTCCAAAATAATTCTACAAATAAGTTGTTACCCTTGAAGGCACACTGACATTTTTTTTTTCAATTTGTTAATATGGGCATCTGCTACCGTTCCGGATCACAGGAGGTATGTATTCAGGAGGTTATACCGCATAGCCTATCCCTTGAGGGTTCTCAGTCTCCCCTGTTTCTGTCATTGGAGATTACATATCACGTCACCCATACACACAGGAATATAGGTGTCAGTGCAGTTTGGAATCCACCAGGAAACGTACACAGGGCAACATTGATAATGACCATATACGATATGCATGTATTTACTCCTTTTTGTACTTTTTATTAACTGGCCCAATTAGGTAACAAACGGTAAAATAGAATGCTACTGTGCCGTTATACGCATTTGCTGCTGTGTGACTGTCACTGTCATCCAGTAGTAATTTAACTTGCAAGTCGGGATGTGGAAGCCTGGTCATCTTCTAGAGCAGGTGCGACAAGCTGTGGTGGAACCACAAGTACCAGCATTAAGCTTGAACAGAACTGGGGAGAGCCACCAGTGGCCTAAGCCTGTTCTAGAGTAAGCTCTAGCAGTTCTGATGAGATACTTGAATAATGTGACGATGAGCACCCTATATCTCTTACAGCATGCATGGCCATGTCTGATTTAATGCATGGGTATTCCCTGACCGCACCTTAATACAAACCGGATGTTTTGCTGTATGCATTAACTTGTCATTATTGCGTTGTGCAGCAGGAGTGTGTGACTGTGCAGCCTTGTCAGGTGATGTTGCACTGCATGATGAGAGATGTAGACAGAGGTCCTGGTTAAACTTGGCTGTACCTATAATGCAGACAATTTCTGGAATTCAGGTCACTAATTCAGGGTCCTCCTTGTTACCTGGCTTGTAACACATGCAGCAGATGTCCTGATATCTTGTATTTCTCTCCTGTGTGTACTATGGACATTCAGGTGCTGCTGGTGCTAAATATTAAAGCATGACTCACTCTTGCTGATGGACAAAACAAGGGTAAAGTATAGTGGGGTCTATTCATGAAGCAGTGAAAAGAATGAAGTGAGCTTGTGGAGAAGTTGTCCATGGCAACTAATCAGCTGCTCTGTACAATTGTATAGTATGCAAATTATAAATGTTACTTCAATGCTGATTGGTTGCCATGGGCAACTTCTCCACTGGCTCACTTCTCCACACTTTTCACTGCTTCATAAATAGACCCCCTAGTGAGAATAATTTCTCATTCAGTGTATTTATTGCAATAAACTTTTTAACATTTTGGGGGGAATTCAAATGTTTGAAAAGTCGGTTGGGTGTCTGTATTTCCTGTGTATTAGATAGGAAAAAACAGACTCCCAACTGACCTTTCAAACATTTGAATCTCTCCCTTTTTTTGGTGTTTTTTTTTTCTTTCTTAATTTTAAAGTTTTATTAAACCAGGTAAATGTTATACAGCATTTAGTATCCTGTCAGCCACGTGCATTTCAGACATTCGGGAATTGTGCGTATTCTTCATCAACTACAGTACATATCATGGATTACATCCATGGCATACTATTACCTCTGTTTAGACAGTGGTGTGAGCTCTTATTTTTTTATTTGCACCTGCACATTGAGGGGCCACATTGCAGCCTGTCCAGAATGAATCTATGTAGCAGAACTTGTTTTACACATCAGCGGTCTCTTCCCTCCTCTTATCAAGACTCCTGCGTATGTGCGGTCTGCTGGCTACGCAGGTGTGGCGCCCACAGCACCTATAGAAATTGGGGCTGCAGCTGCTTTTGCAAATGGAGGGACCACAGCAGCTGTCAGAGATATCTGCTGCAGTCTTTCCATCATACATAATATATACGGAAGAGATTCAGCGAATATTTGGTGATAAATAGGCCCCTTTATCCTCCGTTACATAACCTTGTCCCCAGAATGGAATCTTGCTTCTGCAGCTCAGGGTACCACTAGTCACATGAAGGAATCACTTATGTAACTCCTATCTCATTGATTGACAAACATAGATGATTACTATGGTAATTGTGCCTAGGTAAAAGTTGTCACCGTGTGTAACCACAGACTCCTGTAGCATAGGAAGCATCTGTAGCTGCAGGGCATTACGTTGCGGCTTATCGCAGTGCAAAGCCCCAGCTATCTGCTTGTGTAAGGACACCGGGATACATATAATAAGCGGGAACCACCACTGTTCATGTGTAATAATCCGTTGTGCCTTTTAACATCAATTTATTAATAGTATTAAAAATGTTGATCTCCCTCCGATAGCTGTGTGACCATAGTCATTAATAGGTCTGTACTGTGCCACCGTTACACACTGCTCTCTCTGTGCCCAATATCAGTGAAACAGATACTGACAGTGTGTGTGACGAGTGAAAATACCATGACAAAGTCAGAAACGAGAGAGTAGAGTCTCATAGCAGGACTCTTGGGATTCTGTATGCAGTAACCGCAATGGGATCGCTTGGTCATCCCTTTCCCAGACACTTATTTCGCAAAGCGACCAGGAAGGTTGGCACAAGTTTCACCATTCCCCACATCTGGTCCACTGAACTTTCGTGGTCTCCTAGCTATTTGATTGGGCAGAAAGTTAGATTAGGATGGCCCCTTGTGCATTGAGAATCTTGCTTTGCCTGCTCCATGGGGCTCACCATGAATCCCATCATTAACCTTTGTCCCTTTATTCCTCTGTCTTCTTTTAGCCTTTTTGAAAGTTTTAGATTGCCAACAAACCTCCTCTCCAGATCCAAAGGGTAAATGCCATCAGGCCCTAGTTAAAGCCTTCAATAGTGATATCTTTCTTTAGAATAGGGAGATTGATATTTATTTGAAGCTGTGGTCCATAAGATAATATTTCAGCAGAATATGCCATATATACATTATTCTCAATCACGGGGGAAGGCATATCATGGGAATAACATTGTTCCATGGAATGAAACTGAGAATGATATCACTGTACGGACTGATACGGACATGTCTGACTGCTCTATTCTGAGAACGCATCTTATGCTGGACATACACTGTACAGTTATCTGGCAGAACATCTGGCAAACCTGGATGGTTGGAATGAAAATCTGGTAATGGATGAGAGCAAATGACAATCAGCCATTTGCTACCAAACACTGGAAAATGTCCAAAACCTGTTGTTCAGACAAATTAGTTAATTCCGTGATTTAGACAATTTATATGAACAACAGTTTTTTTCCCGTTTTCCAGTGTTTGGGAGCAAATGGTCTATTGTCATTTGCTCTCATCCATTACCAAATTTTAATTCCAACCAGCCAGGTTTGCCAGATGATCTGCCAGATAATTGTATAGTGTATGCCCAACTTAATATTTATCAGATTCTAGCCAATCAAACTCGTCAAATTGTTAAAGAAACTTTATTTTAATGAAATTGCAAGAAAATGTGTATATACTGTTTATTGATTTGCACTGTTTATAAACCAATATGTTGCCTAATATATGAAGTCTTAACTCACAGACAGGGTTATACAGTAGGCGGAACACAGTATTACTTTGTTTCTGGCCTGTGCCTGACCTGAATTAACACTGGTTTTAATCTTATTATATTTTTATTTTGACGGAATGTTTTGACTTTCATTTGAAGCTCAGGCAAAAGGTTTTGCATCGAGGTAACTGTTTATTTTACATGCTGTGACTTGTAATAATCTGCAATCCTACGTTTCAAATGTAAAATAATTTGTGCATAACTAGTTTATAGCTTATCTATACGTTTGTCCTGCACTTTGTTGTATTGATGCTAAAGTGTATATTAAATACAAAACTATGACTTGTGTGTCTTTATTTTCTTTTTTTGCACAAACATATTATTGTAGGGACCCTGATAAATTCCTCCCAGCATTTGCCGTCATGGCAAAATAATGCCGCTCATGATACACCGACAGCATATACATATATATATCTATACATATGTTGGCTTAGATAATCCACCTCACAATTCTCCACCCCTTGAATGAGCGGAGACTAGAAATCTTTGGCATAAAGCAATCTGCACATTTCATGATTCAGGAGTCTCCTCGTTCCCTCCAGATGATTTTTATGTTGTATTCCACTACAGAAGAGTTGTCCATCTAAATATCGATCCACCTGGCCTGTAAGACTGACTGAGTGTTGTGTACAGTCCTGAGCTCCAGAAAAAAAAACTGAGAGCCAAGTCTCTGATCTGGACCAAAGGCCCTGTTAAAAACTGAGAGCCAAGTCTCCGATCTGGACCAAAGGCCTTGTAAGGGGAGATGAATAACCGGTTGTACCCATCTCTGAAGACTTCCATCTGTTGTTGCTATCATCCAATTAATGGAAAAAGGATGACATTTGGTCAAGGTCTCTGTACATAGCCATCACCGTAGAGACAGGGAGAGTTTCTAGTGACAACATGATGAATAATGAAAGAGGAGATTAACCTCTCACATTAACTTAATACAGAGGAGAGCACAATGGGGGCATTTGTGAGATTCTGATGAGTCTACCCAATGTTTTAAATTGGCAATCATTTAAAAGGCAAAAACCAACCTTTGTGTAAAAGAACCATCTTGAAAGCTGCATATATACATGGCACTGTTGTAAGGGGGGGGTGGGGGTGAACACTCAGTCATGCACTCTGCTTGTCAATAGGCCTTTGTTTAGTGCTTAATTGTCCAGGCTTCCCTGCCTCTATTTGATCCTTGATAGCCTGCAGTTGTATCAAAATGCCCTTAATGAACTTTTCCATACATGTCCCAATAGCTGTTTAAAGATCTCATTATAGAGTCATAGGGGGAACTGCAACAACTGTAGATGAGGCTGCAATGAGATTTTACTTGATTGCATCACTCTTATACAGTACACAGATTCACAATGGAACCTCTACTATGCAACGCTTCAGCATAAATGTGCTTTATTTCAGATAAAGCAATTGGACTGAACAAGTAGAGCTAGAAATACATCACAATGGGAGAGGAACTCAGCGGTGACAGAGTAGGATCTTGGGGAATGTGCAGTGTCAGGTTTTCAAAACTGCTGATTGACCGATTTTCCAATTCTGGGTGATTCTAAAAATCCAACACTTAGTAAATACACTCCCTTGTCTTTAAACAGTTCAGTGTGCCAATAGGCAGGGAGCACCTCTCAATTTCTCTATTAAGATGCAATCTGAGTGATCATAATGATTAACACCAGGACGTTCCAGGTGCAAATAAAGGACAATAGTTGTTGGTATTGCTAGTACTCCTAAGGCAGTGTGCCATGCAGTAAAATGTTTATTAGACCTCACTGGAGCAAACAAATCGCTGGGATCTGAATCTACGTAAGACTGCAGTGCATAAAGGAATGTTCCACTTGCATTGTTCTTTACTTTTGCATGGTAGAGTCTTGTGTTGCAATTGTGTTGCAATTGGGTAACAATCAGGATTTGATAATAATGCACTTTTCTCAGATTAGAGCTCAAAGTGCTTGACATTTGCATTTAAGAACACAAAATACAAAATAAGCTTAGCATAAAAGAGAATTAAGCATTGTTTAGGAACTAAAGGGACATTAGTGAAATGCGTGAGTAAGCAGGTAAGTCTTGGGTCTGTTTTTGAAGGATTCTGTAGTAGAGGTGTTCCAAAGTATGCTGGGAAGCTAAAATCTTGACCCCCAGATGGCTTCAGGGAGATCCTAGGTACTGCCAATACCCCTTTCAGACTGACAAATATTTCCCAGGTTATTGCACATGAACGTGCATCAACCCGGGAATTTAATCAGTGTGAAAGGGTCCTGAAAGAATATCCCGGGTGGAGCGTCCCAGCATTTCATCCCAGGTCTCGACCTGGGTTGAATCTGGAATCGACCTGGGATGCGGTGCAGTGTGAATGGGCCCTACCCGGTATTCAGTACACGGGACTGTTAAAAGGCCTCTTATTGGTGCTTTCTTGGGCTCAGAAAAGATGATGTCATCATCCAGAGCCCGGGGAAGCGTCCTGGAAGCGGTGGAGACAGGCAATATGGCTACCTGGACTGATCAGGAGATCAGAGAGCTGCTCAGCATAAGGGGGGAGGAGGAAATAAAGAGACAGATAACAGGCACAGTGAAGGATGCTATTATTTATAAGAACATTCCAAAGCTGATTGAAGCCAGAGGAATTATCCGTACACAACAGCAAGTTGTTAATAAAATGAAGACTCTGAAAAAGCAGGCCTATTGTGACCTCATCTATGTGAGCCAGAAAAATGTCCATTTCTAATTACATACATATGTATTTGCAGGAATTTCCCGGGATCAGTGTAAATGGGACTGTCCTGGATCAATCCCAGGTCTAAGTGCAGTGTGAAAGGGGATATTCCCGGGTTGTGTCCCGGGATGCGTCCAGGAACACATTCCCAGGTTTGACCCGGCTCTGTCAGTCTGAAAGGGGTATAATCAGGGCCGGCGCCACCACTAGGCAGCTTTAGGCAGCTGCCTATGAGCGCCGGCCACTGGAGGGCGGCGCTGCACGCTGCCGATGAAAGAGTACTTAGGGGTCTATTCATGTAGAAAACGAAATCAGAATTGCTACTTATCACTATACATCGCATCGCTTCGATGCGATATATAGCCGTGATAAGTAGCAATTCATGTATACTTACCCTTCCGACGATGCGCTGCGGTGTCTGGGGCTCCCACGGTGACGTCTTCTCCGGCGGTCCCTCTCTGCGATGCGCGGGGTCCAGTGACGAGTCCCTTTGCGCATGCGCAGCTTGATGACCTCCTGGCAGGCCGCAGTGGTTGCTGGGAGGTCGGGGGGCGGAGCTAGCGCGAGGTGCAGAGCAGCGATCAGGGAAGCATTGAGCTTCCCTGACGTCTCCGCACCGCAGTTCAGGTTACGCCGTCCTCAGATGGCGAACCTGAACTCCATGGAGAAGCGGAAAACAGAGCTTTCCGCACCTACATGAATCGCACTCACCATACAAAGGTATGGTGATGCGATTCAGGCACAGAGCGGGGGTACCGCTGGAGAAGTCAGAGACTTCTCCACGGTAACCGGCTCTGTGAATTGCGGTAAGCAGAGAAAAGCCCTGTTTACCGCAAAACAGGGCTTTTCTCTGCTTCATGAATAGACCCCTTAGTGTATTGCCCTAGCTCAGCTGAGCTTCACAGCTGAGCAGAGTTGCTGCACCTTCCTCCCCCCTCCGCGATGATACCCTTCATATTCCCGACGAACACCATGTTACCAACCCTCTCCCCCGCAATTACATGCCGCCCGCCCGCTCACCCGCTCACGATTTCATGTCATGCCGCCCGCCCACGATTACCCGCCTTGTCCGCGATTACATCCCGCCCCCCTCTCCTGTATGTTACCCACCTCCCTCCTCCCCATGCTAGTAGCGGCAGGAGTGAGCAGGCAACGGAGGGCGGAAACTGTTCGCGGTGGAGCACATCAAGGAGCCGGAGGTGTTGCAGAGCCGACGGTGTGTGAGGCCGCGATCTGCACATGTCTGCCTCCGCTGCTGCTTCCTCCCCGGCGCTTCCAGGTCCCAGACTCCTTCTCGGCCTACAGGGGCAGTGACTGTTTAATACCCCCAGCCGGGTGAGTGGTGTGAAAGGGGTGGGGGATGCAATTGTTAGTATTACAGAGACTGGCCGTGTAACAGGGCCATTATGTCTGTCACATGTATAAGGGCATTTTATTAATGTGGGGCATATGTCTAGTAGTGGATGGCTGAAACAACCATTGAGGTCAGGCCACAAGCAGAAGTAGCGGGTGCACCACAGGTAGCAGCAGTGCTTGCACAATAGCTTCATGTTGTATTCTCATAGATCTTTAGCTTGGTCTAGTTGTGAGTGGCGCTGGGATTATCAGGGCAGTGCCACACTCACAACTAGACCAAGCTAAGGGTCTATGAGAATACAACATGAAGCTATAACGGTGTGCTCTACTTGGTGTAATGTATATAACGGTGTGCTCTACCTGGTGCTATGTGTATAACGGTGTGCTCTACCTGGTGCTATGTGTATAACGGTGTGCTCTACCTTGTGCAATGTGTATAACGGAGTGCTCTACCTGGTGCAATGTATATAACGGAGTGCTCTACCTGGTGCAATGTATATAACGGTGTGCTCTACCTGGTGCTATGTGTATAACGGAGTGCTCTACCTGGTGCAATGTATATAACGGTGTGCTCTACCTGGTGCAATGTATATAACGGAGTGCTCTACCTGGTGCAATGAATATAACGGTGTGCTCTACCTGGTGCTATGTGTATAACGGAGTGCTCTACCTGGTGCAATGTGTATAACGGTGTGCTCTACCTGGTGCAATGTGTATAACGGTGTGCTCTACCTGGTGCAATGTGTATAACGGAGTGCTCTACCTGGTGCAATGTGTATAACGGAGTGCTCTACCTGGTGCAATGTGTATAACGGAGTGCTCTACCTGGTGCAATGTGTATAACGGAGTGCTCTACCTGGTGCAATGTGTATAATGGAGTGCTCTACCTGGTGCAATGTGTATAACGGAGTGCTCTACCTGGTGCAATGTGTATAACGGAGTGCTCTACCTGGTGCAATGTGTATAACGGAGTGCTCTACCTGGTGCAATGTGTATAACGGAGTGCTCTACCTGGTGCAATGTGTATAACGGAGTGCTCTACCTGGTGCAATGTGTATAACGGAGTGCTCTACCTGGTGCAATGTGTATAACGGAGTGCTCTACCTGGTGCAATGTGTATAACGGAGTGCTCTACCTGGTGCAATGTGTATAACGGAGTGCTCTACCTGGTGCAATGTGTATAACGGAGTGCTCTACCTGGTGCAATGTGTATAACGGAGTGCTCTACCTGGTTTCAATGTGTATGATGGGTACTAGTGTGTGCTTTTGGTCGCTGGGGGGTTACGAGCAGGCTGAAATTTTGCCTAGGGTGACGGGAAACCTTGCACCGGCCCTGGGTATAATAGTCATTCATCTACAGATCACCGTAATCGAGAGAGGCAGTAAGGGATCAGAAGCTGCTTCAGGTACCTTAGCCCTGGTCATGTAGGGCTTTGAAAGTCAGTAAGCTATTCATGATATAGATTTGCCTTCTTACGAAACACTTACATTCCCCACCGGCAACATAAGAATCTACCCATCTATTTATTGGATACCAGCACAATCTACCACAAACACCTTCTACCTTATTGACCTACTAATCATGGAAGTATGCTGGCTGAGTCTGCACTTCATACAGTTATGTTAGCTGCCTGGTCAGGACCCCTCAGTTTAGAATATCCCGGGAGGGTTGGAGATATTCTCTCTGGAAACTTCCTCTTATGAAAGGTCATCAGTTCTCTCGTGCAAAGGTCAGGTGGGCATTTGGTGTCTGTCCAGGCTTTGAGATCCAGAGTTCCTTGGTTACATGATCCTCTCACTCTCCGCCTGTAACACATCAGAGGGAACAAAAGAATTCTCAAGTCCAGTTACACCAAGAAAAGGAGAAAGTAGGAAAAAGTGCCTGGGCTGTCGAAGATACACAGCCACACCCCCTCTAAGGAAATGTAGACATGCCCCTTTCTGTGGGTGGTGCAACATAGAAGAAGGTCCCGGCATTTCCAGTGGATCATAGCCACATCTAACTATGGGGGTAATTCCAAGTTGATCGCAGCAGGATTTTTGATAGCAACTGGGCAAAACCATGTGCACTGCAGGTGAGGCAGATATAACATGTGCAGAAAGAGTTAGATTTGGGTGGGTTATATTGTTTCTGTGCAGGGTAAATACTGGCTGCTTTATTTTTACACTGCAAATTAGATGCAGATTGAACATACCACACCCAAATCTAACTCTCTCTGCACATGTTATATCTGCCTCCCCTGCAGTGCACATGGTTTTGCCCAGTTGCTATCAAAAATCCTGCAGCGATCAACTTGGAATTACCCCCTATGTTTGGCCATAACCCCTGGCGCCAAGGTCCAACAAATCTCCCAGTGGCCCTAATTAAGCCTAAAGAGTTAGAATCATCTAAATCAATGGATCCATTTTGTTGGTCAGCAATGCGATATTATGGTTTAGGAAATATTTTGGGGCACAAACTAGGTCCCTAAAACCTATAACGAGAGTAAAAACTTGCTGAAGGCTACGCCCAAGCTCAATGCCATCTGCTGCTTATGTTAGTCAGGCCACTATCATCCTTCATTATAGTTATGAACAGAGCCGGCCCTAGGTATAGGCAAACTAGGCAATTGCCTAGGGCATCTGGTATGCCTAGGGGCATCAGCAGCTTCTGCTGATTAAAATGATATGCAGCATGCCTATATTCTGTGTGTAGCATTTCGTATGCAGATACAGCCACAGTCGCACACAGTATATAGGCATGCTGCATATCATTTTAATCAGCAGAAGCTGCTTGTGTATCCTAGCCACATAGCAATGCAAATAAGATGCATTTTCATAAAAAATAGGCACCCAATGTTAGCAGAGCTGCCAGTTGACTCATGCTGGGAACTACATGTGTCATTATGTGTATAAGGGCATTAATAATGTGTAACATATGTGTAAGGGGCACTATGTATGTCATTATGTGTATAAGGGCACTAATAATGTGCGGCATATGTGTTAGGACAAATGTGCACACTGTTCTTATTTAAATTACAGGGGGTAGGAAAAAAAAAAAAGGACTGCTATGGGTGGGGGGGTGATGGTGCTGGGAAAGGGGTGCAGGGTCAGAGGCGGAACTAGCGGTGGTGCTAGGGGGCACCAGCCAAAATCTTGCCTAGGGCATCATATTGGTTAGGGCCGGCTCTGGTTATGAATCTTTTCCTGCTGCAATATAATAGAGAATAAATGAAGTATACAATCTGTGACACGCACGTCTGATATTGTCTTCCTGTGTAATTATGACCCATATTTGGAGTTAGTTAAGGCAGTATTAAACTGTGGCTTGGTAGTTATGAATGCAAAATAAAGTAATGAATTGTCATATACACAAGGATTATATCGCGGCAGCCCGACAAATGGTGGTACTCCCAACTGTAAATCTGGCCTATCAGTAGAACTCCTTGGATTTTATTAGGGGCAGGGGCGCTAAGAAGATCAAATACCTGCTTTTGTTGGGTTGGCATTTTGTAACACTAAAAGAAACGTACTGTTTTGCAAATGCAGATAAATTCAATTCAGGTTTATATAAGTGGGAACATACAAAACAGAACACACAGGGTTCCGAAAACTGGCCCATTGCCACTATGCTAGTAACCAGTGGCTGATCTTACCTATGGGCTGAGAGGAAGGGAGCCAGTTGGTGTCTGTGACTGCACTGGTTACACACTGACTGGCAGTGATGACTTCTATTAGAAGTCCTACCTGCCAGTACAAGCAGTCTCATTGGGAGGTGTCCTCCCTCCGTGACTGCCGGACTGAGATGCAGTCGTCTGGTAGCGATCGGCACAAGCCGTAGTACTGGTCATAGTGACACTAGAAACAAGGACATTCTATTGTATGTTTCTCTGACGTCCTAGTGGATGCTGGGAACTTCGTAAGGACCATGGGGAATAGTGGCTCCGCAGGAGACTGGGCACAACTAAAAGAAAGCTTTTAGACTACCTGGTGTGCACTGGCTCCTCCCACTATGACCCTCCTCCAAGCCTCAGTTGGATTTGTGTGCCCGGCCGAGCTGGATGCACACTAGGGGCTCTCCTGAGCTCCTAGAAAGAAAGTTTATTTTAGGTTTTTTATTTTACAGTGAGACCTGCTGGCAACAGGCTCACTGCATCGAGGGACTAAGGGGAGAAGAAGCGAACCTACCTGCTTGCAGCTAGCTTGGGCTTCTTAGGCTACTGGACACCATTAGCTCCAGAGGGATCGACCGCATGGAACTGGCCTTGGTGTTCGTTCCCGGAGCCGCGCCGCCGTCCCCCTTACAGAGCCAGAAGCAAGAAGAGGTCCGGAAAATCGGCGGCAGAAGACATCAGTCTTCACCAAGGTAGCGCACAGCACTGCAGCTGTGCGCCATTGCTCCTCATGCACACTTCACACTCCGGTCACTGAGGGTGCAGGGCGCTGGGGGGGGGCGCCCTGAGCAGCAATAAAAACACCTTGGCTGGCAAATATATCACAATATATAGCCCCAGAGGCTATATATGTGATAAATACCCCTGCCAGAATCCATAAAAAAGCGGGAGAAAAGTCAGCAAAAAGGGGGCGGGGCTATCTCCCTCAGCACACTGGCGCCATTTTCTCTTCACAGTGCAGCTGGAAGACAGCTCCCCAGGCTCTCCCCTGTAGTTTGCAAGGCTCAACGGGTTAAAAAGAGAGGGGGGGCACTAAATTTAGGTGCAATATTGTATATACAAGCAGCTATTGGGAAAAATTCACTCAATATAGTGTTAATCCCTAAATTATATAGCGCTCTGGTGTGTGCTGGCATACTCTCTCTCTGTCTCCCCAAAGGGCTGTGTGGGGTCCTGTCCTCAGTCAGAGCATTCCCTGTGTGTGTGCGGTGTGTCGGTACGGCTGTGTCGACACGTTTGATGAGGAGGCTTATGTGATGGCAGAGCAGATGCCGATAAATGTGATGTCGCCCCCTGTGGGGCCGACACCAGAGTGGATGGATAGGTGGAAGGTATAAACCGACAGTGTCAACTCCTTACATAAAAGGCTGGATGACGTAACAGCTATGGGACAGCCGGCTTCTCAGCCCGCGCCTGCCCAGGCGTCTCAAAGGCCATCAGGGGCTCAAAAACGCCCGCTCCCTCAGATGGCAGACACAGATGTCGACACGGAGTCTGACTCCAGTGTCGACGAGGTTGAGACATATACACAATCCACTAGGAACATCCGTTACATGATCCCGGCAATAAAAAATGTGTTACACATTTCTGACATTAACCCAAGTACCACTAAAAAAGGATTTTATGTTTGGGGAGAAAAAGCAGGCAGTGTTTTGTTCCCCCATCAAATGAGTGAATGAAGTGTGAAAAAGCGTGGGTTCCCTCGATAAGAAACTGGTAATTTCTAAAAAGTTACTGATGGCGTACCCTTTCCCGCCAGAGGATAAGTTACGCTGGGAGATATCCCCTAGGGTGGATAAGGCGCTCACACGTTTGTCAAAAAAGGTGGCACTGCCGTCTTAGGATACGGCCACTTTGAAGGTACCTGCTGATAAAAAGCAGGAGGCTATCCTGAAGTCTGTATTTACACACTCAGGTACTAGACTGAGACCTGCAGATAGTGCTGCTGCAGCGTGGTCTGTAACCCTGTCAAACAGGGATACTATTTTGCGAACATAAGACGTCGTCTTATATATGAGGGATGCACAGAGGGATATTTTGCCGGCTGGCATCCAGAATTAATGCAATGTCCATTCTGTCAGGAGGGTATTAGAGACCCGACACTGGACAGGTGATGCTGACTTTAAAAGGCACATAGAGCCTTATAAAGGTGAGGAATTGTTTGGGGATGGTCTCTGGGACCTCGTATCCACAGCAACAGCTGGGAAGAAAATTTTTTACCTCAGGTTTCCTAACAGCCTAAGAAAGCACTGTATTATCAGGTACAGTCCTTTCGGCTTCAGAAAAGCAAGCGGGTCAAAGGCGCTTCCTTTCTGCACAGAGACGAGGGAAGAGGGAAAAAGCTGCACCAGTCAGCCAGTTCCCAGAATCAAAATTCTTCCCCCGCTTCCTCTGAGTCCACCGCATGACGCGGGGGCTCCACAGGCGTAGCCAGGTACGGTGGTGGGCCGCCTCAAAAATGTCAACGATCAGTGGGCTCGCTCACAGGTGGATCCCTGGATCCTTCAAGTAGTATCTCAGGGGTACAAGCTGGAATTCGAGGCGTCTCCCCCCCGCCGTTTCCTCAAATCTGCCTTGCCGACAACTCCCTCAGGCAGGGAGGCTGTGCTAGAGGCAATTCACAAGCTGTATTCCCAGCAGGTGATAGTCAAGGTGCCCCTACTTCAACAAGGACGGGGTTACTATTCCACACTGTTTGTGGTACCAAAACCGGACGGTTCGGTGAGACCCATTTTAAATTTGAAATCCTTGAACACATACATAAAAAAATTCAAGTTCAAGATGGAATCGCTCAGGGCGGTTATTGCAAGCCTGGAGGAGGGGGATTACATGGTATCCCTGGACATCAAGGATGCTTACCTACATGTCCCCATTTACCATCCTCACCAGGAGTACCTCAGATTTGTGGTACAGGATTGCCATTACCAATTCCAAACACTGCCGTTTGGACTGTCCACGGCACCGAGGGTCTTTACCAAGGTAATGGCAGAAATGATGATACTCCTTCGAAAAAAGGGAGTTTTAATTTTCCCGTACTTGGACGATCTCCTTATAAAGGCGAGGTCCAAGGAGCAGTTGTTGGTCGGAGTAGCACTATCTCGGGAAGTGCTACAACAGCACGGATGGATTCTATACATTCCAAAGTCACAGCTGGTTCCTACCACACGCCTACTGTTCCTGGGGATGGTTCTGGACACAGAACAGAAAAAAGTGTTTCTCCCACAGGAGAAAGCCAAGGAGCTGTCATCTCTAGTCAGAGACCTCCTGAAACCAAAACAGGTATCGGTGCATCACTGCACACGAGTCCTGGGAAAAATGGTAGCTTCTTACGAAGCAAAATTCCATTCGGCAGGTTCCATGCAAGAACCTTTCAGTGGGACCTCTTGGACAAGTGGTCGGGATCGCATCTTCAGATGCATCGGCTGATAACCCTGTCTCCAAGGACCAGGGTATCTCTACTGTGGTGGCTGCAGAGTGCTCATCTTCAAGAGGGCCGCAGATTCGGCATACAGGACTGGGTCCTGGTAACCACGGATGCCAGCCTTCGAGGCTGGGGGGCAGTCACACAGGGAAGAAATTTCCAAGGACTTTGGTCAAGTCAGGAGTCATCCCTACACATAAATATTCTGGAACTGAGGGCCATTTACAATGCCCTAAGTCTGGCAAGGCCTCTGCTTCAAAACCAGCCGGTACTGATCCAATCAGACAACATCACGGCAGTCGCCCTTGTAAACCGACAGGGCGGCACAAGAAGCAGGATGGCGATGGCAGAAGCCACAAGGATTCTCCGATGGGCGGAGAATCACGTCTTAGCACTGTCAGCAGTGTTCATTCCGGGAGTGGACAACTGGGAAGCAGACTTCCTCAGCAGACACGACCTACACCCGGGAGAGTGGGGACTTCATCCAGAAGTCTTCCAACTGTTGGTAAACCGTTGGGAAAGGCCACAGGTGGACATGATGGCGTCCCGCCTAAACAAAAAACTAGATATTGCGCCAGGTCAAGGGACCCTCAGGCAATAGCTGTGGACGCTCTAGTGACACCGTGGGTGTACCAGTCGGTTTATGTATTCCCTCCTCTGCCTCTCATACCAAAGGTACTGAGAATAATAAGAAAACGAGGAGTAAGAACGATACTCGTGGTTCCGGATGGGCCAAGAAGAGCTTGGTACCCAGAACTTCAAGAAATGATATCAGAGGACCCATGGCCTCTACCGCTCAGACAGGATCTGCTACAGCAGGGGCCCTGTCTGTTCCAAGACTTACCGCGGCTGCGTTTGACGGCATGGCGGTTGAATTCCGGATCCTAAAGGAAAAAGGCATTCCGGAGGAAGTCATTCATACGCTGATAAAAGCCAGGAAAGAAGTAACTGCAAACCATTATCACCGTATTTGGCGAAAATATGTTGCGTGGTGTGAGGCCAGGAAGGCCCCAACAGAGGAATTTCAGCTGGGTCGTTTTCTGCACTTCCTACAGTCAGGAGTGACTATGGGCCTAAAATTGGGTTCCATTAAGGTCCAGATTTCGGCTCTGTCGATTTTCTTCCAGAAAGAACTGGCTTCACTGCCTGGAGTTCAGACATTTGTAAAGGGAGTGCTACATATTCAGCCCCCTTTTGTGCCTCCTGTGGCACCTTGGGATCTCAACGTGGTGTTGAGTTTCCTAAAATCACATTGGTTTGAGCCACTTAAAACTGTGGATTTGAAATATCTCACGTGGAAAGTGGTAATGTTATTGGCCTTGGCTTCGGCCAGGCGTGTGTCAGAATTGGCGGCTTTGTCATGTAAAAGCCCTTATCTGATTTTCCATATGGATAGGGCAGAATTGAGGACTCGTCCCCAGTTTCTCCCTAAGGTGGTATCAGCTTTTCACTTAAACCAACCTATTGTAGTGCCTGCGGCTACTAGGGACTTGGAAGATTCCAAGTTACTGGACGTAGTCAGGGCCTTAAAAATTTATAGTACCAGGACGGCTGGAGTCAGGAAAACTGACTCGCTTTTTATCCTGTATGCACCCAACAAACTGGGTGCTCCTGCTTCTAAGCAGACTATTGCTCGCTGGATTTGTAGCACAATTCAGCTGGCGCATTCTGCGGCTGGACTGCCGCATCCTAAATCAGTAAAAGCCCATTCCACGAGGAAAGTGGGCTCATCTTGGGCGGCTGCCCGAGGGGTCTCGGCTTTACAACTTTGCCGAGCTGTTACTTGGTCGGGTTCAAACATTTTTGCAAAAGTATACAAGTTTGATACCCTGGCTGAGGAGGACCTTGAGTCTCATTCGGTGCTTCAGAGTCATCCGCACTCTCCCGCCCGTTTGGGAGCTTTGGTATAATCCCCATGGTCCTTACTGAGTTCCCAGCATCCACTAGGACGTCAGAGAAAATAAGATTTTACTCACCGGTAAATCTATTTCTCGTAGTCCGTAGTGGATGCTGGGCGCCCATCCCAAGTGCGGATTGTCTGCAATACTTGTATGTAGTTATTGCCTAACTAAGGGTTATTGTTGAGTCATCTGTTGAGAGGCTCAGTTATATTTCATACTGTTAACTGGATATAGTATCACGAGTTATACGGTGTGATTGGTGTGGCTGGTATGAGTCTTACCCGGGATTCCAAATCCTTCCTTATTGTGTCAGCTCTTCCGGGCACAGTGTCCTAACTGAGGCTTGGAGGAGGGTCATAGTGGGAGGAGCCAGTGCACACCAGGTAGTCTAAAAGCTTTCTTTTAGTTGTGCCCAGTCTCCTGCGGAGCCGCTATTCCCCATGGTCCTTACGGAGTTCCCAGCATCCACTACGGACTACGAGAAATAGATTTACCGGTGAGTAAAATCTTATTATTTCAGTCCCCTTAACATTATAAATGCATGCTATATGTGCCCTATAACCTTAGGACGCTCACCTGCTTTTCTGCCTGGTTTCACTCTCTATGTATCCAAATGGAGTCTTCAACCATTCAAGTCCATTCATCGTCTGACGACCCAGTGGAACCTGTGGCAGTTTCATTTCACGGATTTCCTTTGCAGAAAATATCCGGCCTTCAATAATAAAAAAAGAAAGAAAGAAAAAACTCGACACCACGTAGGATTAATTGTCGGCTCACATGATTTTATCCTGTGTTCCTACTACTACTATAAAGTACTTCCTACGTCTTCCACAGTCGCTATAAACAGCAATGAGCAATAGTCACCATCTGCCTTGTTTATTACTACTCCCCTACAAGTTACCCTTGTGAGCCTGCCTTCCCCACTGTCAGTGTGTCTTGTCTATACGCTTAGCCTGCCTTCTCCACTGTCCATGTGTCTTGTCTATACGCTTAGCCTGCCTTCTGTACTGTCAGTGTGTCTTGTCTATACGCTTAGCCTGCCTTCTCCACTGTCAGTGTGTCTTGTCTATACGCTTAGCCTGCCTTCTCCACTGTCCATGTGTCTTGTCTATACGCTTAGCCTGCCTTCTCCACTGTCAGTGTGTCTTGTCTATACGCTTAGCCTGCCTTCTCCACTATCAGTGTGTCTTGTCTATACGCTTAGCCTGCCTTCTCCACTGTCCATGTGTCTTGTCTATATGCTTAGCCTGCCTTTTGCACTGTCAGTGTGTCTTATCTATACTCTTAGCCTGCCTTCCACACTGTCAGTGTGTCTTGTCTATACTCTTCGCTTGCCCTCCGCACTGTCAGTGTGTCTTGTCTATATGCTTAGCCTGCCTTCTCCACTGTCAGTGTGTCTTGTCTATACACTTAACCTACCTTCTCCACTGTCAGTGTGTCTTGTCTATCCTCTTAGCTTGCCTTCTCCACTGTCCATGTGTCTTGTCTATATGCTTAGCCTGCCTTTTGCACTGTCAGTGTGTCTTATCTATACTCTTAGCCTGCCTTCCACACTGTCAGTGTGTTTTGTCTATACTCTTCGCTTAACTCCCGCACTGTCAGTGTGTCTTGTCTATACTCTTCGCTTGCCCTCCGCACTGTCAGTGTGTATTGTCTATACTATTAGTTTCCCTGCCGCACTGTCAGTGTGTCTTGTCTATACTCTTCGCTTACCTCCCGCACTGTCAGTGTGTCTTGTCTATATGCTTAGCCTGCCTTCTCCACTGTCAGTGTGTCTTGTCTATACACTTAACCTACCTTCTCCACTGTCAGTGTGTCTTGTCTATCCTCTTAGCTTGCCTTCTCCACTGTCCATGTGTCTTGTCTATATGCTTAGCCTGCCTTTTGCACTGTCAGTGTGTCTTATCTATACTCTTAGCCTGCCTTCCACACTGTCAGTGTGTTTTGTCTATACTCTTCGCTTAACTCCCGCACTGTCAGTGTGTCTTGTCTATACTCTTCGCTTGCCCTCCGCACTGTCAGTGTGTATTGTCTATACTATTAGTTTCCCTGCCGCACTGTCAGTGTGTCTTGTCTATACTCTTCGCTTACCTCCCGCACTGTCAGTGTGTCTTGTCTATACTCTTAGCCTGCCTTCCGCACTGTCAGTGTGTCTTGTCTATTCTCTTAGCTTACCTTCCACACTGTCAGTGTGTCTTATCTATACTCTTAGCTTACCTTCTAGCACTATCAGTGTGTCTTGTCTATTCTCTTAGCTTACCTTCCACACTGTCAGTGTGTCTTATCTATACTCTTAGTCTGCCTCCCACACTATTCAAGTGTCTTGTCTATCCTCTTAGCCTGCCTTCTAGCACTGTCAGTTTGTGTTTTCTATCCTATGAGCCTGCCTTCTAGCACGGTCAGTGTGTCTTGTCTATTCTGTAATCCTGCCTCTCAGCACTGTTAGAGCATGTATGTCCTATGAGCCTGTCTTCCAGCACTGTCAGTTTGTCTGTCTGCAATGTCTGTGAGCTTATGTTCCAGCACTGTCAGTGTCTGTCTGTCCTGTGAGCCTGTCTTCTGGCACTGTCAGTGTGTGTATGTGTCTGTCTGTCCTGTGAGAGTGTCGTCCATCATTATCAGGGTGTCTGTTTGTCCTGTGATCCTGTCTTCGGGTATGGTCAGTGTCTGTCTATCCTGTGAGCCTGTGTCTTCCAGCATTATCACTGTGTCTGTCCTGTAAGCCTGTCTTGCAGCATTGTCAGTATATCTGTCCTGTGAGCTTACTTCCAGCGCTGTCAGTATATGCCTACCTCCACATTCTGCACACCAATGTCTCCTCATATTTGCCCTATAGTCAAACCCACTATGTCACATGTTCTCAAAACTATGATAATTGCATTTCTGGCCTAGAGATGGCGCTGAGGAGGGGGAGATTTGGGAGTGACAGGTGATAAGTAACTCGTTGGAACACTTATCTTCCCTTAGTCGATGAAAGACAGCTTGCATATTCAACTGTACATCCCATGGAAGTGGTGCCCTGGAATTACGCATTGACCTTGGCCATACAGCTACAAGCCGGATCAAAATTTTACATGGTACCTGTCTGACAGAGCAGGATTATCTTCTTCTCCTCTGTCTGCTCCTCGTACCACTGATGAAGAGGGTCACGCAGCAGTGGGGTGAAAACCTGTCAAGCACAGAAATTAAATAATCCATCATTTGTGATGACAAAATAACACTATAACGCATCATGCACCATTGCACATTTTCCCTGTGTGACTATGCACTGACTGAATGGCACCTATTCTGGTCACACATATGCCAACTGGGACTTTTTATTTGACCCAAAATGATTGTTTTGCCTGAAAAAGTCAAATGGGAAGTTGTGTTCCAAAATCAGATCCACCAGTGATTGTACTGATACGTGCGTGAGGCTGTATGAAGCCTACCGTGATCTGGTCTGTTGGGCTCCACTTGCTCTCCCTATGTTGCAGTCACCAAACCCAGGTTGTTCTCATAGTAAAAGAAAAATGTATCTTTGTTTTGCAAAATGGATCCACACAAAGTCGGTCCTAGGCATAGGCAGTATAGGCAAATGCCTAAGGGCATCTGAAAAGCTTAAGGGCAGGCTGGATATCTAAATTCTAATTAGCAATATTGGGCTGTACTGCAGCTTTATTGCACTGGTGGCGGCTGTTGCAATAATGTTTTTTATTTGTTCATTGTGGTGCAGCGTGTATGACATCATTATGAGACAGGCAGAGCAGAGGAGCAATGGCGGGCAGTCAGAAGACATCACAGGAGGTAAGTGTGGTGGCTGGAGAGACACTTGTGTGGGCTGGGGCTGGACGGACACTTGTGTGTGCTGGAGACTCACAAGGTGGGGATGAGGTGGAGCTCAACACAATGGGAGAAGTGGAGCACAGCACCACAAGGCCCTGCCCTTCCATGAGACCATGCCCTTTGTGTGAGGCCATGCCCCCCTTTTGCTTCTATGGCATGCAGTGCCAAATCAGCAGGACAAGGGACTAATTTAGGCTGGGTCATACACAGGAGCGTAATTAGAACTTTGAAGGTCCCAGAACAAAATCTTGAAAGGCCCCCCCCCCCCCCCCCCCCCCTTCCCATCATTGTCACTACAATGCCCCTTAGTGGAGCAGAGTGAGGTTAGTGGGAGAGAAACAACAAGTGGGGTCGGGGGGGAGAGGAAGGAAGGAAGGGAAGGAAGGGAAGGAAGGGAAGGGAAAGGAAGGGGAAGGAAGGGAAGGAAGGAAGGAAGGAAGGAAGATGCACCGGCGCATCATACGGGTACAAAACGAATCGTTGCTGAGCGATGGATTTAACGAAGAATCCATTTGCACAGCTGATCGCAATGAGATTGACAGGAAGAGGGCGTTTGTGGGTGTCAACTGACCATTTTCAGGGAGTGTTTGGAAAAACACAGGCGTGTTCAAGCGTTTGCAGGGCGGGTGTCTGATGTCAATTCCGGGACCAAAAAGACGGAAGTGATCACAAGGGCTGAGTAAGTCCAGAGCTACTCAGAAACTGCAAAAAACTTTTTCGTCCCGCTCGGCTGCACACATGTTCGCAAACTTGCAAAGCAAAAATACACTCCCCCGTGGGCGGCAACTATGCGTTTACACGGCTGCTAAAAGTAGCTAGCGAGCGATCAACTCTGAATGACCCCCATAGTGTCAGGGAGGGAGGGAGAGCGAAAGAGAGGAGGAGCAAGAAAGAGTGAGCGTGTCAGGGAGAGACAGACAGGGAGAGAGGGAACAAGAGAGCGAGTCAGGGAGAGAGACAAACACTATCAGGGAGAGTGAGACAGTGCCAGGGAGAGAGACAGTGCCAGGGAGAGAGACAGTGGGCCTAATTCAGATCTGATCGCAGCAGCAAATTTGTTAGCTAGTGGGCAAAACTGTGGGCCTAATTCAGACCTGATCGCTGGGCAGCGATTTTTGCTGTCCTGCGATCAGATAGTCGCCGCCTACAGGGGGAGGGTATTTGACCTGTGCAAGTGTGCGATCACATGTGTAGCAGAGCTGCAGAAACTGATTTTATGCAGTCTCTGCGCAGCCCAGAACTTACTCAGCCGCTGCGATCACTTCAGCCTGTCCGGGACCGGAATTGGCGTCAGACACCCTCCCTGCAAATGCTTGGACACGCCTGCGTTTTTCCAGACACTCCCAGAAAACGGTCAGTTGCCAACCACCAACGCCCTCTTCCTGTCAATCTCCTTGCGTTCGCCCATGCGATCGCTTTTTTCGCACCATCCTGTCGCTATGCATCGATGCCTGTTGCAGACATCTTGCGGTGCATACGCATGCACAGTTTGGACCTGATCGCAGGCTGAGAAAATTCAGCCTAGCGGTCAGGTCTGAGTTACCCCCCATGTGCACTGCAGGGGGGGGGGTTTGGGGGCAGATATAACATGTGCAGAGAGAGTTAGATTTGGGTGGAGTGTGTTTAAACTGAAATCTAAATAAAGCAGCCAGTATTTACCCTGCACAGAGTCACTATAACCCACTTAAATCTAACTCTCACTGCAAATGTTATATCTGCCCCACCTGCAGTGCACATGGTTTTGCCCAACTGCTAACAAATTTGCTGCTGCGATCAGATCTGAATTACCCCCCGTGTCAGGGGAAGAGAGGGAGAGAGAAAGAGACAGTGTCAGGAAGAGAGGGAGGGAGAGACAGTGCCAGAGGGAGAGAGAGGGAAGGAGAAAGAGACAGTGCCAGGGAGAGAGACAGTGTCAGGAAAGAGAGAGAGGTAGACAGTGTCAGGGGGAGAGGGAGAGAAATAAGAGTTCCAGAGAGAGATAGTGTTACAGAAAAAGGGAGAGAGAGTATCAGGGAGAGAGAGTGTCAGGGAGGAAGAAAGGGAGGGATAGAGACAGTGTCAGAGCATGAGAGAGAGGGAGAGAGACAGTGTCAGGGAGAGAGACATACAGTGTCAGAGAGAGGGAGAGAGAGACAGTGTCAGGGAGAAAGAGAAGGAGAGACAGTCACAGAGCGTGTCAGGGAGACAGTATCAGGAAGGGAGTGAGTGAGAGAGAGAGAGAGAGAGAGAGAGTGAGTGTCATGGAGAGAGAGTGTAGCAAGAGAGAAAGTCATGGAGAGAGCCAAGGTAGAGAGAGAGAGGGGGGAGCGAGCAGGAGATACATTACCTGCTACAGCAGAGGTCTTTGATGGGGGGTGGGGCTTCACACAGCATTAGGCCCCATCCCCTAAATCACTGCGAATTGTGGCACTGCACTGCTCTGCTGCTGGTGCTCTGAGCCTGCCAGGTAGGGCCTCCTCACTCCCCTGCCACATCCTCTGCAGCTGCAGGGGGTGCTATCAGCGGCGGCCGTTTATTCCGTGGGCCGGAGTGAAGAGTGAACAGTGGGCCTCAGATGTACCCAGTGGCAGGGTGCAGGAGGGAGCAACCCAGGACCCATAGCAGCTTCACCCCTGCACCCATGGTAGTTACGCCACTGGTCATACACAAATAAGGCTGAATTAGCAGGATTTCTAGAGACCAGGTCAGTGAGATAAAATCTTTGGCATCATTGCTGCAAAAATAACATGTTTAAATTGTTTGACATATGTGTGTTCTGCACAATGTTACTCGGTCCCGATGACCCAATATCATGCCACAAATGCAGTGTGTACAGTTCATCCCAACGCAGTGCATTTAAAAAACACTACTGTACATCAACAACCTTTATCTTTCTAATAGGAACAATAATTGTGTAGTGTGTATACAGGAAATCTTCTTTCCATAGGATTATTTTGCTTGCAGCAGAAAGAGCAGGGTTTAACTTTAAACCGTTGCTGATAAGGACAAGTGGGACTTATCCTAAGCACTTCAGAAGTTTAAATGGGGTTGGAAACGTGATGACATCTTTGCAAGTGGGCTGTGATTATGTCATTAAGCCCCACCCCTTCCAGGCAAAATACTGCAGACATTTTGAAAAGCCAGAAAATATGGGAGTGTTCTGTCCCCTCCCCTCCATTCTGGCACACACCAGCAAAGGAGTACCCTTCCTTTGAAAGAGAAGTTTTTCTCTGAAGATCATGAAGTCCAGGAATATTTTCACCTTCCTGTCTACAGTTAATGCAGGGACACCCTTATTTGAGTGATGTGGCCTCTTAATGGTAATTGCCTGGGAATCACCTGTGATGTATGTATGTAACAAATTGTATTTTCTCCTTTGTCCTTATGTTTGAAGTAACATAGTAACATAGTATTTGAGGTTGAATAGAGGCAAACTGCTTTAAGTTGTGATGATTCTACATACTAGCTAAACAATGTTTTATGACTAGTTAGCTACTATAACTCATGTTACCCCCAGATTAACCACGTTGATATTTTAAGTATTATAACCTTGGATAGCTTTTTCATTCAGAAATGTATCCATTCCTTTTTTTAAATCCAATTACAGAGCCCGCCATTACCACCTTCTCTGGCAGGGAATTCCACATCCTGATTGCCCTAACAGTGAAGAACCCTTTCCTCCGTTGCGTTCTGAACTTTCCTCCAGTCGCAGAGAGTGCCCACGTGTCCTAAACTGTGTTCTTTTAATAAATAATTCCTCTGATAACTCTTTGTGATGTCCCTTTACATATTTGAAGATATTAATAATATCTCCTCTTAGGCGCCTCTTTTCTAGTGTATACATATTCAGCCTAGTAAGTCTTTCCTTATAGTACAGTCCTTCTAGGCCTTTAATCAATTTAGTAGCTCACCTTTGAACACTTTCGAGTTTACTGATGTCTTTTTTATACAATGGTGCCCAAAACTGAACACAATATTCCAGGTGCGGACGTACCAATACCTTATACAGCGGCATGATTACATCCGAGTCCCTTGTCTCAATTCCCCTTTTTATGCACGCTAGCACCTTACTTGACTTCTTTACTGCGTTTTGACATTGTGTACGGTTATTTAGCCTATTATCAATGAATACCCCCAAATCTTTTTCTAACTCTGTTTCCCCTAAGTGTTCCCCATTTAATATGTAGGATGCAAGTGAAGTGTTATTTCCTAATTGCCTATGCCCCAAGAGTATAGAAAATGCCAATTATTTCCCACAAACTATGCTTTTGTGACCTGGATAGAGTTATTTTGAAATGTTCTTATTTTCCAGGACATGTGATGTTCCATAATGGGAACAAGTACCAACCAGTCTCTTCCTCTTGCTCATTCGGTGCACCGGATAGAGGATTACAACAGCATAAGACCTTGCTAGAAGCCTTGAAATATTATGAGTATGGCCGGGAGGTCATTGGAGACATCAAAATGGTGGGATTCCTAATAGATCTTCAAGGTGGTTTAACCAAGTTTCCCTGCTTTCATTGCCTTTAAGACAGCAGGGACACCAAGGCACACTACAACAGATGACACTGGCCACAGCAGGCAGAGTTGTGTGTGGGGATGAATAACGTCAAGTGGGAGCCACTGGTGGACTCCTGGAAGGTGCTGATGCCTCTGCTACAAATCACATTGAGCCTTATAAAACAATTTGTTAAATGTGTAGATAAGGATTCAGCAGCCTTCAAGACTTCTTCCCTAAGCTGTCTAAAGCAAAAGTCAAAGCCGGTGTTTTTGTGGGACCACAGATTAGGAAGATCCTGCATTGCAAGGAATTCCCAAAGATACTCGCTCAGAAGGAGGAAGCTGCTTGGACCAGCTTTACTACAATGGTTTGGGGCTTCCTGTGTAATCACAAGGCCAAAAACTACAAGCAGTTATTTGAAACTTTGGGTAAGAATGTCAGCACAATTAGGTCCCTCAAAGTACATATTCTTGATGTTCCTCTTGAGAAATTCAAGGAGAACATGCAAGCGGAACAAGGCGAGCACTTCCGCCAGGATATACTGGAGTTTGAACCAGGGACGGATCTAGACTTTTCTTTAGGGGGGGCGGTTTACTGTTTAATCTTGACTCCTCCCTCTACAGTCCCAACTCCTCTGATCTGCAATCCTAACTCCTCCTCTCTCAATTCTGACTGAACTTTTTGAGTGAAACTGAGATAGAGCTTTCTGAGTGTTCTATGTACATGTGACTGTGCTATGGGGTAATTGTATTTATTAGCCCTAGTACCCACACACCAGCAAGTGAGGGGCAAATGCTCTGTAACTCTTGCTCTCCTGGCTCCTCTGTACTGCTGTGGTATAAGCTGCAGCACATCGTTCTGCCTCAGGCTCTCCCCGTAGAGCTCTCTTCTGCTCAAAAGTGGGTGTGGCTATGACTGTGTTAGGGGGGGGGCGGTCACCCCCTTTGCCCCCCCCCCCCCCTAGATCCGGCCCTGGTTTGAACGCCGCTACCAAGGACCGTATAAAGAGAACATGGGGGCTAATTCGTGAAAGTGACATACTGTATGATTGTAAACCTCGGAAAGCTACTTACATCTAAATCTTTGGTGGTCATATTTGTACAGCTTTATATGTTAATTTTCATGCATACTGTATGTTGATTTTTTTTTTCTCACATTGTGTAAAAGAAATGCAAATTCACCCTTTTCTCATCTGAAATAGGTAAATTTCAAAGTATAAAATGTCCTGGACACAAAGCAAAGGTTGAGCGGAAATAATAAAATTTTCTGTACTTTTGAGACAAAAGCAATTCAGAAATAGCACTAGCCAAGGACAAACTTTTTGTTACATAGTGTTATCATCTTCAAAGTTCAGATTTTATTATATAAAAACCTGCACGTAGAATCCATTGTTTGCCATTTCGTAAAGGAGTATTAATGCTGAAGCAAGAACCACAAAATAGTTCCTGGTGGTGGTAGTTAGAAAAAAAAAAAAAACTCACTTTTGCTCTTATTTCAGTTACTTGCAATCTCAATAAAATAAAACTTTTTGGGACATGTTGGGGCCGATTCAGTTGTTTTGGACATCTAAAAATCCCATCTAAATGGGACTGTTTAGATGTCCAAACAATTATCACAATTCAATTGATGTTTGGGAGCCCACGCACATCGCACATGTCGCGCCCAAACAGACCTAAAGCGGTTAAACCCATCTAAACTCCTGCTTTTGGCCTCCTACACTCCTGTTTGGACGCCGAAAGTGCTGAGTTTGCACACATTTTTCATCGCACCTCAGGAGGCTGCAAGAAAAAAAAAGTGTCCTCTGTGGCTGCTGGGCACCAGAACAGCAGAACAAATGAATTACTGCCACTGGGAGCCATCTAGTGGTGGCCGCAAATAGAACAATTGAATCGGCACCTTTGGAAAGATTGACTGTGCCGTGTGATGAGCACACTTATGCCATTTTCTGTAAATACCAAGTCCTCTAAAACAACAAGGTATAATTTGGGTTGGTTGGTTTTGGCATAAGTAATTACTGATATGGTTGTTGCAATGTGACCTACCCATAAAGTGCCAAAATCGATTCAGTGTTGCCAAATTCAAATCTCATCTGGCGTCAAATTTACATTAGCATGACCACAAGAATAAACGTCCCACAATGCCGAATGCCTACCGCTACACAGAGGAATGGCACTGAAGAGGAGGCTCCAATAAATCTCTGAAGTCCTGAGAGGACCAGGAAGCACCCATAGGGAGCCAGGAATCCGGCTACAGACCCAGTAAGTACATGACAGGTGACAGTGGTGGAGTTTGTGACACATGCCCAGTAATGATCCAATCTATGTAAATCTATTATCAGGTATTGGCTCACATACATGGCGTTGCCATAACAATTATCCAATATGGCATCATGTCTGCCAAGGTTAGGGAAATCAGATTTTCCCACTGTAGGATAATGTCAAGATGTTAGCAGTAACAACCAATCAGAGTCTGACTGTCACTTTATAAACTGTGCTAGATAAAGGACAGTTATAAGCTGAGTGGTTGCTATGGGCAACTTCTCACTTTGTCTCTCTCAAAGGTTTGATTAATCTCCCCTACAGTCATTTAGGCATCTCTTACCCGGCCATACTGCTTGCTGCGGCGATTAGTAAAAGGGTCGTACTCAGATGGATCATAGTCACTCATAAACGCAGTGCCCTAGAGGGGGGTAAACATAACATCAAATGCTTAGCAATGGCCTACTACAAATGTCTTTCATTACACCAGGCAACACTCGCACAACTCACAGCAGTGATGGATTTTATTCCAAGATAAGTTATAAATAGAGAATACTGTATTGTGATATCACATTAATAAGGCAGACATGTCACCAGCAATTAGCTGATTTAAGAACATGGGGGTCATTCCGAGTTGATCGTTCGCTAGCTGTTTTTAGCAGCCGTGCGAACGCTAAGCCGCCGCCCACTGGGAGTGTATATTAGCTTAGCAGAAGTACGAACGAATGCATCGCAGAACGGCTACTAATAAAAATTGTGCAGTTTCAGAGTAGCTCCAGACCTACTCTGCGCTTGCGATCACTTCAGACTGTTCAGTTCCGGATTTGACGTCACAAACACGCCCTGCGTTTTTCCTGCCACGCCTGCGTTTTTCCGAACACTCCCTGAAAACGGTCAGTTGACAACCAGAAACGCCCACTTCATGTCAATCACTCTGCGGCGACCATTGCGAATGAAAAGCTTCACTAGACCTTGTGTGAAACTACATCGGCCGTTGTGAAAGTACGTCACGCGTGCGCATTGCGCCGCATACGCATGCGCAGAAGTGCCGCTATTTCACTTAATCGCTGCGCTGCGAACATTTTTATCTAGCGATCAACTCGGAATGACCCCCATGGTACAAGTATCACTGATGTTAGCAGATGTGGGGGTTTATGTAAATAGGGTCTGAGTACTGTGAAGTAGCGCGATTTCATCGATCTAAAGATTTAAAGAGGCAATCATTTAAAAGGCTAAACCAAGTTGGTGTTGTCTTTTAAATTATTTCCACTTTAAATCTGCGACTGAGATTGCGCTGCTTCACAGAACTCGGACCCGATTTCATAAACCCATTTACATTTGATTAGTGCAAATGAGACAAATGAAAGCAGTAAGGTTTGATAGTGTGCAGGTGGTCAGTACACAGCAATCGGGGCAGCTCCACTGACCGAAATATCCAAGGATAAATCTGTAAATCCCGGGACTGTCCCTAGAAATTAGGGGTATTTGTCACTTTGGATGGGTGTCGTCAGTATAGCGACCTGGGTCTGGTTACTATGAGCAGGTAGTAGCCCACGCTGCAGATCTCTCCCAAATCAAGGTAGCCGGCCCAAGCATTCTATCTCAGGGACTAAGGGCCTAATTCAGACCTGATCGTAGCTGTGCAAAATTTTGTACGGCTATGATCAGCCACCCTGACATGCGGGGGGACGCCCAGCACAGGGCTAGTCTGCCCCGCATCTCTGGCCCTCCCACCGCCGCACGGCGGCGATGCTTTTGTATCTGAAGAGTAGCTCCCTACCAGCGCAGCTCCTGCGTGCTGGCAGGGAGCTACTTGGCACTCTCCGGGTCGCAGCGGCTGTGTGTGATGTCACACAGCCACCGTGGCCTGCCCCCCGCACGGTACGGGCACGCATGCATTGCCCGGACTGCGCCCCCAAAATGGCGGGAAAACGCACAGCAGTGATCAGGTCTGAATTAGGCTCTATGGGGGTAATTCTGAGTTGATCGCAGCAGGATTTTTGTTAGCAGTAAACCATGTGCACTGCAGGGGGGGCAGATATAACATGTGCAGAGAGAGTTAGATTTGGGTGGGTTATTATGTTTCTGTGCAGGGTAAATACTGGCTGCTTTATTTTTACACTGCAATTTAGATTGCAGATTGAACACACCACACCCAAATCTAGCTCTCTCTGCACATGTTATATCTGCCTCCCCTGCAGTGCACATGGGTGGTCATTCCAAGTTGTTCGCTCGGTAATTTTCTTCGCATCGCAGCGATTTTCCGCTAATTGCGCATGCGCAATGTTCGCACTGCGACTGCGCCAAGTAAATTTGCTATGCAGTTAGGTATTTTACTCACGGCATTACGAGGTTTTTTCTTCGTTCTAGTGATCGTAATGTGATTGACAGGAAGTGGGTGTTTCTGGGCGGAAACTGGCCGTTTTATGGGAGTGTTTGAAAAAATGCTACCGTTTCTGGGAAAAACGCGGGAGTGGCTGGAGAAACGGAGGAGTGTCTGGGCGAACGCTGGGTGTGTTTGTGACGTCAAACCAGGAACGACAAGCACTGAACTGATCGCACTGGAAGAGTAATTCTTGAGCTACTCAGAAACTGCACAGAGAAGTCTTTTCGCAATATTGCGAATCTTTCGTTCGCAATTTTGCTAAGCTAAGATTCACTCCCAGTAGGCGGCGGCTTAGCGTGTGCAAAGCTGCTAAAAGCAGCTTGCGAGCGAACAACTCGGAATGAGGGCCATGGTTTTGCCCAACTGCTAACAAAAATCCTGCTGCGATCAACTCAGAATTACCCCCCATGTGCACTGCAGGGGGGGCAGATATAACATGTGCAGAAAGAGTTAGATTTGGGTGGGTTATTTTGCTTCTGTGCAGGGTAAATACTGGCTGCTTTATTTTTACACTGCAAATTAGATTGCAGATTGAACACACCCATACTTGCCTACTCTTCCGGAAGCTGCGGGAGGCTCCCATTTTTTGGGGTAGCACCCCGCACCCCGGAAGAGTGGGCAGGTCTCCCGCATCCTGCTCGCACCCTAGTGATGCGAGCAGGATGGAGAGATAACCTCGGGTGGAGAAGGGGTTAAAATGACGCAAATTGCGTCATTTTAGCCCCGCCCCCTTCCCGCGGACCCGTGAATCGCGGCATTTCCCGAGGCGGGGCTTAGTGATGTCACAGTCCGTCCCCGCCCCCCGATGACACCTGCAGCGTCTCCTCTCCGGGCTTCTCCCGAAGAGGAGAAATAAAATGTAGGTAAGTATGAACACACCCCACTCAAATCTAACTCTCTCTGCACATGTTATATCTGCCCCCCCTGCAGTGCACATGGTTTTGCCCAACTGCTATCAAAATTCCTGCTGCGATCAACTTGGAATTACCCCCTATGTACAGAGGTTATAGAGGTGACATGTTGTCTGCCTATGGTAACAACAGGCCCATGGTAAGGAAGAAGCTCTGTGTTCTATAAATGCCTTACGTAAGGAATTGATACGTGTAACATGGCTGTAATGTAATGAATGTGTTTCTCTCTTGCACAGTGAGAGGTTTGGTGTTGGCCGCTGGACTACTCTGTGGAGCGGTGCTAGCACATGCCCCATCTACTTGTAACTTACTAAGATTATCTACAGATTGTGTTACAGTTTATTTACTAGACGTTATTACAATATTATTTTTATTACCCCATGATATCAGAAGTATATAATCGGTGGCTCTGTGCATGTCCCAGCCCCTGAATTGGTGAGTATGTAGTTATGTAACCTGTGAAATTTATTACCCAAATTGGCTGCACCAACCCTGCATTAAGTTCATTATGTACACTATGTTTTTCAGGTGCTTTTCCTCTCGCTGTAACACTAAAACCTCTGTGATATGTTTTTGATGCCTTTAAAGTGACTTTGGGCCTAATTCACACCTGATCGCTCCTGCTTTTGCAGAGGTCCGCGATCAAAGAGTCGCCGCCCATAGAGAGTGAAAACCCGCCCCGTGCAAGTGTACAAATGCATGTGTACGCCGTGTGAAAACTTCTCCAGACATCTGCAAATCCGTTCGCAACTCACTCACCATCAAATGATTTTTCCAGTCTGTGCAGTGTGTGTGCAGCCCAGGATTTACTACTACAGTGCGACAGAATCAGGCTGTTCGGGGCCGGAGCTGATGTCACACACCCTCCCAGAAAACAGCCAGTTACGACCCACAAACGTCCTCTTCCTGTCAATCACCTTGTGTACGCCTAGCAATCAAAATTTTTGCACCATTCTGTCGCTGTTTAGGCTTGCGTCTGCGCATTATGGTGCATGCGCAGTCGTTCGATAATTGGCCGCGGTGCGATCAGGTGTGAATTAGGCCCTTTAATTTATGCTGGAGAAAAGTGCTATATAAATATAATTATTATTGTTATTATTATTATTATTTTTATTATTGTATTAATTTAGTTTAGGTTGTTTTTTACTTGTATACAGCTAAAGGTCTGTAATATGTTTTAGCGCTAGTATTTGCAATGTTGGGATTACAGAGTTCTATACGCCCCCTAATTCTCCAGGATCCACGTGTGATCTGGTCTTGTCAGATAGCACCTTAAGACCCAGATTTATCAAGCTTTGGAGACTGATAAATTGCACAGTGATAAAGTTAGTACCAACCAATCAGCTCTTAACTGTCATTTTCAAACACAGCCTGTAACATGGTAGTTATTTGCTGATTGGTTGGTATTTTATCACCGTGCTATTTATCACTCTCCAAGGCTTGATAAATCTGGGCCATGTGATATGTGTGCTTTTTTTTATCATCCACTGTCTGTGGTGAAGCTCTTCTGTGGTGGAAAACTTACTTTTACAAATTGCTAATAATAGATTCTACACTTGATCCAAAACAAAAGGAAAAGAGGGTAAGAGGACATTATTCAAGTTTTTGCCCAAGCCCCCCAAAAATGAATAAATGACTGACACTGGAATTGATCATAATAAAGAAGACAGTTATTGATATATCATCTCCCCTCAGACCGTGCTAATGTGTATCTGAAGCACAGCAGCCGGTGTGTACCGTTTTATTGAAGTAATTCAAGTACTGCTCTTGTAGATTTCTTTTCCTTTTATTTAACTCCTCGTCGGATTGGCCATCAACGTAGAGCTGGATGGATCTCTGTAGAGGATCCGCCACACGTTCCGTCCACCTCTTGTGCTGCATCTCCTTCCTGCGCAGCTCAGTGCTCATGGCTTGTGTGAGATACTCATCTATGCTCTGAATAAACACACCACAATATATTATATTATACCTCAATGTCCAAAAAAAACTACCACAAACAATGATTTCTGGAAGCAAAATGAAGAGGAGCGAAGACTGAGTGGTTATTGCAAACAGTTTATTCAGAAAACAGGATTTTGATCCCTACCGGTAAATCCTTTTCTCGTAGTCCATAAGGGATATTGGGGAAATCTAGTACGATGGGGTATAGACGGGGTCCAAATAAGCCAGTGCACTTTAAATTTCTTCAACTGGGTGTGCTGGCTCCTCCCCTCTATGCCCCCTCCCACAGGCAATTTTAGGTAAAAATGTGCCCGAAGGAGAAAGGACATACATTAGATAAGGAACATGATAACAGGAATGGCGGTGAGATTTACACACCAGCACACCACTAACATACAACAACCAGCAACGGCTGGTAACAACAACAGCAACAGCTGAACAGGTAACTATAGAACAAGAACCTGCAGAAAAGTCAAAGCATTGAGGCGTGCGCCCAATATCCCTTATGGACTACGAGAAAAGGATTTACCGGTAGGTATTAAAATCCTATTTTCTCTAGCATCCATAAGGGATATTGGGGGAATCTAGTACAATGGGGACATCCCAAAGCTTTCAGAACGGGCGTAGACTGCTGCAGCACCGCCTGCCCAAAATGGGTATCCTCTTTGGCCAGGGTATCAAATTTGTAGAACTTCACAAAGGTATTCTTCCCGGACCAGGTAGCAGCTCGGCATAGTTGCAAGGCCGAGACTCCATGGGCAGCCGCCCAGGAAGAGCCCACTTATCTTGTAAAGTGGGCCTTTATAGACTTAGGAACAGGTAAGGCTGCCAACACATAGGCCTGTTGGATAGTAAGCCTAATCCAACGAGCAATGGACTGCTTGGAAGCAGGACAACCCTTCTTCCGTGCATCATAGAGCACGAACAAGGAATCCGTTTTTCAGACCCGAGCTGTGCGCTTGACATAGATCTTCAAGGCACGCACAGCATCCAATGCCTCTGGAGGAGCAGAAGTGTCAGAACTAGATGGAACCACAATAGTTTGATTTACATGAGACAACCTTCGGCAGGAACTGCTGTCTAGCCTGAAGCTCCGCTCTGTCCTCGTAAAAGACCAAGTATGGACATTTACACAATAAGGCCTCCAATTCAGAAACACGTCGAGCAGAAGCAAGGGCCAGTAACATCACAGTCTTCCACATGAGATACTTACCTTCTACCATCATCAGAGGTTCAAACAAGAATGACTGTAGAAATGCCAACACTACATCCAAATCCCAGGGTGCCATAGGCGGCACAAAAGTAGGTTGTATATGGAGTACCCCTTGCAAGAAGGTCTGAACTTCTGGCAACACTGCCAATTTCTTCTGGAAGAAAATGGTGAGGGCTGAAATCTGGACCTTAATGGAACCCAGATGTAAGCCCTTATCCACACCAGCCTGCAGGAAACATAGGAAACGTCCCAAGTGGAACTCCGCAGGCGGATATGTGCATTCCTCACACCAAGAGACATATCTCCTCCAGATATGATGATAGTGTTTTGACGTCACAGGTTTTCTGGCCTGAACCATGGTAGCAATAACCTTATTGAAAAGGCCCTTGTGAGCTAGGATGTGCCGCTCAACCTCCATACCATCAAACGAAGTCGCCGTAAGTCCGGGTAGACGAACGGTCCTTGTTGAAGAAGATCTCTTCGTAGTGGTAGAGGCCAAGGGTCTTCGACAGACATGTCCAGAAGATCCGTGTACCACGCCCTCCGAGGCCAATCAGAATTGCCTGGACACCTTGATTCCTGATTCGCTTTAGCACCCTTGGGAGCAATGGAATTGGAGGAAACAGGTAGACTAGCCAGTACGGCCAAGGCGACGCCAGTGCGTCCACTGCCCTCAACTGAGGGTCCCTGGTCTGTGAGCAATACCAGGGAAGTTTCTTGTTGAGCCGAGAAGACATCATGTCTATTTGTGGGCAACCCCACCGGTCGATGATCTGCTGGAACACCAGATGGTGGAGCCCCCACTCCCCCGGGTGGAGATCGTGACGACTCAGGAAGCCCGCCTCCCAGTTGTCCACACTCAGAATGAAGATTGCTGACATTGCTCTCGCATTTATTTCTGCCCAGAGGAGTATTTTGATACCTCTTGCATGCAGGCTCTGCTTTTTGTCCCTCCTTGTCGATTGATATACGCCACAGCCATGGCATTGTCCGACTGTACCTGGATCGCATGATCTTTGAACAGAGGAGAGGCCTGAAGTAGAGCATTGTAGATCGACCGAAGTTCCAGAATGTTGATCGGAAGGAGTGCCTCGTGGGCTGACCACCTGCCCTGGAACTGCGCCCCTTGGGTGACAGCTCCCCATCCCCGTAGACTTGCATCCCTCGTGAGGAGGGTCCAATCCTGAATTCCAAAACTCTGGACTTCTAGGAGATTGGAGGACTATACCCACCACAGGAGGAAAATTCTGGCCTGTGGGGACAGGTGCATCTGGAGATGCGACATGGACCACTTCTTCAGGAGATCCAATTGAAATTTTCTGGCATGGAACCTCCCATACTGGATCGCCTCATGTGAGGCAACCATTATTCCTACCAAACAATAGAAAATAATGAGAATGCGCTTATTCAATCTGATTTAGATTTTAATTTTCAAGGTAAGTATTACACATAAACATTATCGATGCCGGCCAGCATCACATAAAAAATAATAATTAAAAACACACACACAATTAAAGACATACAATAAAAACATATAGTAAAAAGCTCCTTTTAGAATGATAGAACTCACACTATCTATGCATGTATTTTCTTATATGCACCCAATAGTATATTATCTGCTGCTTTATATTAATAATCAAATAAACCATGCAAACATCCTTAGATAGTCCATATAGCAAAATATAGGTTAGTAATGATGTTGAACAATCTTGCAATATGCTTAATGTCCTTTTTAAAATTTTGGTTAGTATCCAGACGAATCATGTAATAATATGATGTTGTTATACTATAATCATCCCTGCACATGCAGCTGCTGTGTTAGTATTCAAGTAATTTATGCAACAGTATGACATTTATAATATAGAGCAGTCCATGTCCTCTTGTACCATATTACTGGCAATGATGAATTTTGACTACCATACAACATGCACATATTAGCCTGTATTATGTTCAGGCAACTTTGTATTCCCCCTCCCGGCTAGCTTGCTCACTCCCAGCCTTATCCGGAGTCCACAGTTCACAGGCAATGGTAGTAGTGTGCTCACCTGATCCCCCTTAGTACTGGGGTTTCAAATCACAGGGCCAGCCAAAGAGCATCAGCTGTAGTCAAAGTAGTGTTTCTTCTGTGGAGATCCCAACAGATGCATTTCCCTGCCTCTTTATACATGTCAGCGGCTTCCTCAGTGTCAAGTAGTCTCCCTCCTCTCTCCTCTGTTTAAATACCGCTTTGCGCATTTACCGCATGCGCAGTAGACGTGCTGTTCAATCCTCTTTCCTATTACACTCCACTGCGCATGCTCCCCGGTGGTTCTTGGTGCGTTCCAACTACACACACCTCGTTTCTGTAATTTGGAAACGGATTTCAACAATCATATACATTACATCTGATCCTCTTTCTTAATTTCATTCTTAGGAGCATAAACAGTTATTTTAGTAGTTTGTGCACCCTAGACAAACTGGTGTCTCTTTCATTTCCCCATTCTATGGGGATTTGATCATATATCGTAACCTAAACCAGTTGGTAGCACCATTTTGAGCCTTCAGCTTCATCAATATGTGGACACACATGTAATTCCTCCCACACACTAGAAAGGTGGGGGTTGTGAATACACACATAGGAGGCAACCCCAATTTTTGTATATACATTACAAGTTAACCTTTGTTCTCGGTGCGGGTTACTCTCCAGGAAGGGTAAGAGCTTTTGCTTTTCCCTATATTGGAACCTGTTGACATACACACAGACAGTTATAATGCAAGCCTGCCCTACTGTATGTGAGAGGAGACACAGAGAGAGAGGACACCAGCACACTCTGAGCTGCACAGACCCAGTGAGGCTGTCAGCTCCCTATAATACAGTAAACACTAACAATTATCAGAGCCGGCCCTAACCAATATGATGCCCTAAGCAAGATTTTGGCTGGTGCCCCAAAGAGCTGCCGCTAGTTGCGCCTCTGACCCTGCACCCCTTTCCCATCACCATCACCCCTCACCCATAGCAGTCCTCATTTTGGTGCTTCTACCCCCTATATTTTAAATAGGAACAGTGCACAGATTCGGCACACAGCTCAAAAAGTGGTGTGTTCTTGCTGGGAAGGGGAACACACACACAATAGTAACCCCAATTAAAATTACACCACACAGTAGTGCAACTTTATTCACATTTTATCAAGCCATAGTGTCCCTAATTCATGTTACTTCACACAGTAGTACCAATTCACCTTGTATACATTACTCCTCACAGTAGTGCCCCTTATTCACATCAAGGGGGACATGTACTAAGCAATGATAAAAGCTAAGAAGTGAGCCAGTGGAGAAGTTGCCCATGCCAACCAATCATCTGCTCTGTAGATTTTTAAAGTATGCAATTATAAATGTTACGTCAATGCTGATTGGTTGCCATGGGCAACTTCTCCATTGGCTCACTTCTCCACTTTTATCACTGTTTAGTACATATCCCCCTAAATCATGCTGAATTGCTCCTTATTCACATAACACCACACCATATTACTCTTTATTCACATCAGACCACACAGTAGTGCCCTTTCTATACATTACGCCACACAGTAGAGCACCTTATACACATAATGCCACACATTAGTAATGCATTTATACACATAATACCACACAGTAATGCCCCTTACACATATGACACACATTATTAATGTCCTTATAAACATAATGTGCCTTACACATTATGCCAACCTTTATTAATGCCCTTATACATATAATGTCCCTTACACATGGCGCACATTAATAATGCTTTTATACACATAATGACACACATAATGTCCCTTTCACATATGCCGCACATTATTAGTGCCCTTATACACATAATGACACACACAGTGCCCCATACACATATGCCCCACATTATTAATGCATTTATACACATGACACACATAATGCCCCTTACACATATGCCGAACACTACTGCACAACCAACCCATTTGCACACAGCACTCACATAGCCGCTAACGCTGTGACCTCTACCTCTGCTTGGATACAGATGTGTCCTCATACATCTTTCCTCAGTACGCCATGCAGCAGGAGACACATAGTAATGCAAATAAGACATTAGCAGAGCTGCTATGTGGCTAGGGCGCACAAGCAGCTTCTGCTGATTAAAATGATATGCAGCATGCCTATATTCTGTGTGTGACGGTGGCTGTATCTGCATACGAAATGCTACATTACAGTGATTTCCAGGAATACACTGTAACGTAGCATTTCATATGCAGATTCAGCCACAGTCACACACAGAAAATAGGCATGCCGCATATCATTTTAATCCGCAGAAGCTGCTTGTGCCCCTAGGCATTTGCCTAGTTTGCATATGCCTAGGGCTGGATCTGACAATTACTGTCCAAGATAGGATCAGGATAGTGAACAAAAGTTGCTCTCCCCCTTTGCTACACCCTGTAGCAGATATCCAGCATGTCTGAGGATCAGGAAGCGCTGTGTGTGCTGTAAATGGCTACAGTAAGCAGAGGAAGGCGTCAAAATGCCTCAGGTCCCACTGTGAGGTAGCTCCGCCCAGTCCAATGGCGCCGGCGTTACATACATTTATTATACTGGCAAAAGTTTTCTTTTGAGCTTAAAACATCACACAAGTGCTAGTCAAGCTCTCTTGTGCCAGTTCTACATGGGGGATCTTAGCGGGACCCCCGTGGGAGGGTCCCGTACGCCACACCCGTGGTCAGCTGCACTTTGAACCCGGTTTGTACTCACCACCGGTGTCACCTTCAGGCAGCGTTAGGGGTGTGCAGCGTACTGCGGCTGTGACAGCCAAGGCGCAGTGCCCCGCTAAACAACAACCCCTCAGGACGGTGGTCCAGCAGCAGGAAAGCGAATCTGCACCTCGTGAGGTCGGTGACTGTCCCCTCCCTAACTCCCAGACAGCACACCGAAAATAATAAAAGATTAAAAGAAATTGAAGGAAACTCTCTGGAGCTGCAGAGTGTGCATCCTCTCCTGAGGGAACTTTTTTCTAAACTGCCTGTGGGAGGGGGCATAGAGGGGAGGAGCCAGCACACCCAGTTGAAGAAATTTAAAGTACACTGGCTCCTTTGGACCCCGTCTATACCCCATCGTACTAGATTCCCCCAATATCCCTTATGGATGCTAGAGAAACTGCATTTGCCTCCTAGGGCACAGTTGCTGTTACAGACTATGGGGGTTATTCAGTAAGGATTGCAGATTCTGCTAAAAAGCATAATCTTCAATCCTTTCTATCGCATGCTGGGGGCCGTCCATCGCAGGGCAAGGCCGCCCAGCACGCTGAATGACCTACACAGTGGCTGCGACCGCAATTTATATGCGGTTGCAGCAACTGTTGATGACCTCCTGCAGCTAAGATGCATATGCAGGCAGTCTGCAGCCATTTTTTTGATAGGAGTGGCTGTTTGTGATGTCACGTAGCCGCCCCTAAAACTGCCATCGACCTGCCACCATTTTGGCAGTGCCGCAATGCTACGTGCATCCCCCCCCCCTCCCTGACCACCCCACGAGTGCCTTTGACTGTCAATCATCAGATCAGATCGCATTGGCTGCTAGCGCACGCGCAGGATGGGACCTGCCAGGACTGGGGTTATTGCACGATGTGACCTGAATAACTCCCTATGTATGTCACTGAGTGACAGGCTGGCTCTCTCTGGCTATGTGGCCACATAATGGAGTAAAAGGGGCCAGACCTAAATTCAGTTAGCTGCAAGGTCCTGTCCAGGAGCAAAAACAATTGCGATATCTGTGCCGCAAGAGCCAGTAACCTGAGCAGTGGCATATGGAGCGCAGTGTGACGTAACCTCACATGTAATTGAATCTGCCCCCATGTCACAGTTTCTGTATCCTCATTATATATATATATACACATCTATATAGGATGAGTCAGTGACCGGCAGATGCAGTGTAAAGTGCACCACATGGGACATCACTTTGATATAAATGTACGGGTGTGGTATGGAAGATCGACAGTAACTAGGTCCACAATGTCTAGGTCGACCACCATTGGTCGACAGGGTGTCTAGGTCGACAGGGTCTTTAGGTCGACATGTTCTAGGTCGACAGGTCAAAAGGTCGACATGAGTTTTTAATGTTATTTTGGTGTCGTTTTCTTCGTAGAGTGACCGGGAACCCCAATTAGTGCACCGTGTTCGCTCGCCATGCTTTGGGCATGGTGCCTTCGCTTCGCTCGGCACAGATTACCGTTCCAATCGGAGTCCACGTGGATCGTTAAGTATGAAAAGGTTAAAAAATAAATAAAAAAAATAAGAATTTACTTACCGATAATTCTATTTCTCGTAGTCCGTAGTGGATGCTGGGGACTCCGTAAGGACCATGGGGAATAGCGGCTCCGCAGGAGACAGGGCACAAAAGTAAAAGCTTTAGGATCAGGTGGTGTGCACTGGCTCCTCCCCCTATGACCCTCCTCCAAGCCTCAGTTAGGATACTGTGCCCGGACGAGCGTACACAATAAGGAAGGATTTTGAATCCCGGGTAAGACTCATACCAGCCACACCAATCACACTGTACAACCTGTGATCTGAACCCAGTTAACAGCATGATAACAGCGGAGCCTCTGAAAAGATGGCTCACAAAAATAATAACCCGATTTTTGTAACAATAACTATGTACAAGTATTGCAGACAATCCGCACTTGGGATGGGCGCCCAGCATCCACTACGGACTACGAGAAATAGAATTATCGGTAAGTAAATTCTTATTTTCTCTGACGTCCTAAGTGGATGCTGGGGACTCCGTAAGGACCATGGGGATTATACCAAAGCTCCCAAACGGGCGGGAGAGTGCGGATGACTCTGCAGCACCGAATGAGAGAACTCCAGGTCCTCCTCAGCCAGGGTATCAAATTTGTAGAATTTTGCAAACGTGTTTGCCCCTGACCAAGTAGCAGCTCGGCAAAGTTGTAAAGCCGAGATCCCTCGGGCAGCCGCCCAAGATGAGCCCACCTTCCTTGTGGAATGGGCATTTACATATTTTGGCTGTGGCAGGCCTGCCACAGAATGTGCAAGCTGAATTGTACTACACATTCAACTAGCAATCGTCTGCTTAGAAGCAAGAGCACCCAGTTTGTTGGGTGCATACAGGATAACAGCAAGTCAGTTTTCCTGACTCCAGCCAGCCTGGAAACCTATATTTTCAGGGCCCTGACAACATCTAGCAACTTGGAGTCCTCCAAGTCCCTAGTAGCCGCAGGTACCACAATAAGCTGGTTCAGGTGAAACGCTGACACCACCTTAGGGAGAAACTGGGGACGAGTCCGCAGCTCTGCCCTGTCCGAATGGACAATCAGATATGGGCTTTTGTGAGACAAAGCCGCCAATTCTGACACTCGCCTGGCCGAGGCCAGGCCAACAGCATGGTCACTTTCCATGTGAGATATTTCAAATCCACAGATTTGAGCGGTTTAAACCAATGTGATTTGAGGAATCCCAGAACTACGTTGAGATCCCACAGTGCCACTGGAGGCACAAAAGGGGGTTGTATATGCAGTACTCCCTTGACAAACTTCTGGACTTCAGGAACTGAAGCCAATTCTTTCTGGAAGAAAATCGACAGGGCCGAAATTTGAACCTTAATGGACCCCAATTTGAGGCCCATGGACACTCCTGTTTGTAGGAAATGCAGGAATCGACCGAGTTGAAATTCCTCCGTGGGGGCCTTCCTGGCCTCACACCATGTAACATTTTTTCGCCAAATGCGGTGATAATGTTGTGCGGTCACCTCCTTCCTGGCTCTGACCAGGGTAGGGATGACCTCTTCCGGAATGCCTTTTTCCCTTAGGATCCGGCGTTCAACCGCCATGCCGTCAAACGCAGCCGCGGTAAGTCTTGGAAAAGACATGATCCTTGCTGAAGCAAGTCCCTTCTTAGTATCTCTTGAAGTTCCGGGTACCAAGTCCTTCTTGGCCAATCCGGAGCCACGAGTATAGTTCTTACTCCTCTCCGTCTTATAATTCTCAGTACCTTGGGTATGAGAGGCAGAGGAGGGAACACATACACCGACTGGTACACCCACGGTGTTACCAGAGCGTCCCAGCTATTGCCTGAGGGTCTCTTGACCTGGCGCAATACCTGTCCAGTTTTTTGTTCAGACGGGACGCCATCATGTCCACCTTTGGTCTTTCCCAACGGTTCACAATCATGTGGAAGACTTCCAGATGAAGTCCCCACTCTCCCGGGTGGAGGTCGTGCCTGCTGAGGAAGTCTGCTTCCCAGTTGTCCACTCCCGGAATGAACACCGCTGACAGTGTTATCACATGATTTTTCGCCCAGCGAAGAATCCTTGCTGCCATTGCCCTCCTGCTTCTTGTGCCGCCCTGTCTGTTTACGTGGGCGACTGCCGTGATGTTGTCCGACTGGATCAGCACCGGTTGACTTTGAAGCAGAGGTCTTCCTAGGCTCAGAGCATTGTAAATTGCCCTTAGCTCCAGTATATTTATGTGGAGAGAAGTCTCCAGACTTGACCACACTCCTTGTAAATTTCTTCCCTGTGTGACTGCTCCCCAGCCTCTCAGGCTGGCATCCGTGGTCACCAGGACCCAGTCCTGAATGCCGAATCTGCTGCCCTCTAGTAGATGAGCACTCTGCAGCCACCACAGAAGAGACACCCTTGTCCTTGGAGACAGGATTATCCGCTGATGCATCTGAAGATGCGATCCGGACCATTCGTCCAGCAGATCCCACTGAAAAATTCTTGCGTGAAATCTGCCGAATGGAATCGCTTCGTAAGAAGCCACCATTTTTCCCAGGACTCTTGTGCATTGATGCACTGACACTTGGCCTGGTTTTAGGAGGTTTCTGACTAGCTCGGATAACTCCCTGGCTTTCTCCTCCGGGAGAAACACCTTTTTCTGGACTGTGTCCAGAATCATCCCTAGGAACAGCAGACGTGTCGTCGGAATCAGCTGCGATTTTGGAATATTTAGAATCCACCCATGCTGTCGTAGAACTACTTGAGATAGTGCTACTCCGACCTCCAACTGTTCTCTGGACCTTGCCCTTATCAGGAGATCGTCCAAGTAAGGGATAATTAAGACGCCTTTTCTTTGAAGAAGAATCATCATTTCGGCCATTACCTTGGTAAAGACCCGGGGTGCCGTGGACAATCCAAACGGCAGCGTCTGAAACTGATAGTGACAGTTCTGTACCACGAACCTGAGGTACCCTTGGTGAGAAGGGCAAATTGGGACATGGAGGTAAGCATCCTTGATGTCCAGGGACACTATATAGTCCCCTTCTTCCTGGTTCGCTATCACTGCTCTGAGTGACTCCATCTTGATTTGAACCTTTGTATGTTCAAAGATTTCAGATTAAGAATAGGTCTCACCGAGCCGTCTGGCTTCAGTACCACAAATAGTGTGGAATAATACCCCTTTCCTTGTTGTAGGAGGGGTACTTTGATTATCACCTGCTGGGAATACAGCTTGTGAATTGTTTCCAATACTGCCTCCCTGTCGGAGGGAGACGTTGGTAAAGCAGACTTCAGGAACCTGCGAGGGGGAGACGTCTCGAATTTCCAATCTGTACCCCTGGGATACTACTTGTAGGATCCAGGGGTCCACTTGCAAGTGAGCCCACTGCGCGCTGAAACTCTTGAGACGACCCCCCACCGCACCTGAGTCCGCTTGTACGGCCCCAGCGTCATGCTGAGGACTTGGCAGAAGCGGTGGAGGGCTTCTGTTCCTGGGAAGGGGCTGCCTGCTGCAGTCTTCTTCCCTTTCTTCTACCCCTGGGCAGATATGACTGGCCTTTTGCCCGCTTGCCCTTATGGGGACGAAAGGACTGAGGCTGAAAAGACGGTGTCTTTTTCTGCTGAGATGTGACTTGGGGTAAAAAAGGTGGATTTTCCAGCTGTTGCCGTGGCCACCAGGTCCGATGGACCGACCCCAAATAACTCCTCCCCTTTATACGGCAATACTTTCATGTGCCGTTTGGAATCTGCATCACCTGACCACTGTCGTGTCCATAAACATCTTCTGGCAGACATGGACATCGCACTTACTCTTGATGCCAGAGTGCAAATATCCCTCTGTGCATCTCGCATATATAGAAATGCATCCTTTAAATGCTCTATAGTCAATAAAATACTGTCCCTGTCAAGGGTATCAATATTTTCAGTCAGGGAATCCGACCAAGCCACCCCAGCGCTGCACATCCAGGCTGAGGCGATCGCTGGTCGCAGTATAACACCAGTATGTGTGTATATACTTTTTAGGATATTTTCCAGCCTCCTATCAGCTGGCTCCTTGAGGGCGGCCGTATCTGGAGACGGTAACGCCACTTGTTTTGATAAGCGTGTGAGCGCTTTATCCACCCTAGGGGGTGTTTCCCAACGCGCCCTAACTTCTGGCGGGAAAGGGTATAACGCCAATAATTTTCTATCGGGGGAAACCCACGCATCATCACACACTTCATTTAATTTATCTGATTCAGGAAAAACTACAGGTAGTTTTTTCACACCCCACATAATACCCTTTTTTGTGGTACTTGTAGTATCAGAAATATGTAACACCTCCTTCATTGCCCTTAACATGTAACGTGTGGCCCTAATGGAAAATACGTTTGTTTCTTCACCGTCGACACTGGAGTCAGTGTCCGTGTCTGTATCGACCGACTGAGGTAATGGGCGTTTTAAAGCCCCTGACGGTGTTTGAGACGCCTGGACAGGTACTAATTGGTTTGCCGGCCGTCTCATGACGTCAACCGACCTTGCAGCGTGTTGACATTATCACGTAATTCCCTAAATAAGCCATCCATTCCGGTGTCGACTCCCTAGAGAGTGACATCACCATTACAGGCAATTGCTCCGCCTCCTCACCAACATCGTCCTCATACATGTCGACACACAGCACACACACAGGGAATGCTCTGATAGAGGACAGGACCCCACTAGCCCTTTGGGGAGACAGAGGGAGAGTTTGCCAGCACACACCAAAACGCTATAATTATACAGGGACAACCTTATATAAGTGTTTTCCCTTATAGCATCTTAATATATTATAATATCGCCACATAAAATGCCCCCCCTCTCTGTTTTAACCCTGTTTCTGTAGTGCAGTGCAGGGGAGAGCCTGGGAGCCTTCCTAGCAGCGGAGCTGTGTAGGAAAATGGCGCTGTGTGCTGAGGAGAATAGGCCCCGCCCCCTTTTCGGCGGGCTTCTTCTCCCGTTTTTCTGACAACCTGGCAGGGGTTAAATACATCCATATAGCCCCAGAGGCTATATGTGATGTATTTTTAGCCAGCATAGGTACTTTCATTGCTGCCCAGGGCGCCCCCCCCAGCGCCCTGCACCCTCAGTGACCGTTGGTGTGAAGTGTGCTGAGAGCAATGGCGCACAGCTGCCGTGCTGTGCGCTACCTTAAGAAGACTGGGAAGTCTTCAGCCGCCGGTTTCTGGACCTCTTCTCTCTTCAGCATCTGCAAGGGGGTCGGCGGCGCGGCTCCGGTGACCCATCCAGGCTGTACCTGTGATCGTCCCTCTGGAGCTAGTGTCCAGTAGCCTAAGAAGCCAATCCATCCTGCACGCAGGTGAGTTCACTTCTTCTCCCCTAAGTCCCTCGTTGCAGTGAGCCTGTTGCCAGCAGGACTCACTGAAAATAAAAAACCTAACAAAACTTTTACTCTAAGCAGCTCTTTAGGAGAGCCACCTAGATTGCACCCTTCTCGGCCGGGCACAAAAACCTAACTGAGGCTTGGAGGAGGGTCATAGGGGGAGGAGCCAGTGCACACCACCTGATCCTAAAGCTTTTACTTTTGTGCCCTGTCTCCTGCGGAGCCGCTATTCCCCATGGTCCTTACGGAGTCCCCAGCATCCACTTAGGACGTCAGAGAAATGTGAAAAACTCATGTCGACCTTTTGACCTTTCGACCTAGAACATGTCGACCTAAAGACCTTGTCGACCTAGACACCCTGTCGACCTAGTTACTGTCGACCAATAGTGGTCGACCTAGACATTGTCGACCTAGTTACTGTCAACTTAGAGACCAGATCCCAAATGTACGACCAACATAGCACGACAGAAACAGAGCCGGCAGGGAACAGAGACATAACCACAGGCCTGGAATAGATGGACAATATATACACAGCCACCCATATTGGGATGTAGTTATGTGACCGACGGTCACAAAAACTCCATATAAGCTGTATCTGCTTTGTGTTTACATTTACAGTAAATGTCCCTCTCATCTAGGCTCCGGCTTCCTTATGTCTGTGAGGCTCACAATGTAGCAGCAGTCTGAATGCTCTGCAATAGTTTCCTGTACCTGCTTCCAGCGCTTCTCCCGGTCCAGCAGCTCCATGGTGTCTTCATCACCTGACAGCTGAGGAATAACATAGCAAATGTCAGAACATCGCACTGATCAGGGGTGAATCCATGCGTGATACATATTTCAGTTACATGTACTGGTGTTGGTGTGTCCTAATGTGCGCTTTTTGTTGGCAGCCCGTCTATATTTGCTAATAGGGGAATTTCTCCCAAACCCCTGATTCTAGAATTGTGTGTGTGGTAAGCAATTAATGTACAGGCGCTAACTCTAAAGAATGGAAGATGGAGACTTCCCTTAGTTCCTATATAACGAGGCGATGTGCAGTCCTTCCAAGGTCCTATCCCGGACGGATCTTCTGCCGGATAAGACTCCGATGTTCCACGAATTTATATAGAAAGGAATAAAAAGAACCATATGGTGTAGTACGCAAAGGAAACAGATAATGAGTATGTAGTAGAATGCCTCGTGCCTCCTCCCAAAAATGACACCCGAACAATGGTGTAAAGGACAGAACAAATGGCTCAATTACCAGATTGTGGACTCGAGATAACGTGTTGCTACTCTCCTTTCAATTATCCCAAGTGTTCACTCCACAAAGCCCACACCTGGTGGTTTTCAGTGCCTCATACCTCTTCCCCAAAGAATATCCATATATTGTCACGATCCGGGTATCTGGACGCCATTTCTTACCCATCAGATGCCTCCTAAGGCTGGCTCAGCGCTCCAGGACCGGATCCCATCTGTTATCCTAATGTTCACATTCCTGCATCCTCTCCTGTCTCTCTGAGACGCTGTCACAGTAACGCCTTATTACATCTGGCATGGCGTCTCCCGCGGCCTCCGCCGCCGTCCCTGAGCTTCTGCATGCAGAGTGTCAGAGTGGCGATTACGTCAGCCGCGGCCTCCGCTGTGTCCGCGTGGTTGGATGTGCACTTGTCAGCCTGGCGTCTCCCGTCTCCAGTGGCCGGCGCCGCCATTACTGTTTTCATTACCACATGGATTACAAACCAAACTTCCCTCCAAGTGTCTGCATGGGCGCAGCCATCTTGGATTCTGTCAGCTGATCATTTCCTCCAATCTGTTGTCAGTATTGTTAATCTGCATAATTGCCTAGCCAATCCCTTCCTTGCTGCAGGTATAAATACACTGTGCCTGAGCAAGGAAGGCGTCAGTGCTTTGGTTGTCAAACCTAGTTCCTGTTTGTCTCTCTCCTGTGATTGTCTTCCAGGTTCCAGCTCCTGTCTCAAGACTTCCACCATAGAGACCCGCACCAGCATTCCACCTGCGGTGTAGCCTGACTCTCCAATCCATTGTGGATTCATCTGTTTCCAGCTACAACATTACCTGCTTCCAGCTCAGCTTCCAGCAGAGTACAGCTTCCCTTAAAGGGCCGGTGTCCTTTCTACACTTTACCACTCTCCACCGGTATTATTATTTCTCCGCTCTCAAGTTCTACATTTCAGTTCATATTTCATCGCTCCCAAGTTCATTTATTATTTAACTGGTTCCAGCCAGTATCCACTCCGTGCTAACAACAGTCTGGTTCCAGCCAGTATCCACAGCAGCTGTTTTACCTTCAGCAACCCAGCTTTTCCTGGAACACCAGCTGGCACAATCCTGGGTTATCTCCATTGCTACAGTCGGGCCTGGTAAGGACTTTCCATCTAGAAGATCATAAGAACTATCTCACACTACCAGTGCCCTGTGGCTCCTGCCATCCTGTAGTACCCAGGAACTGTATTTATTATTTGCTGACTTTTACGTTTTCTTTTACTGCTGCTGTGTTGCGGAGTTGTCATAATAAACATCATTGACTTTTATCCAAGTTGTCGTGGTCACGCCTTCGGGCAGTTATTATTCATGTTACTTATATGTCCAGGGGTCTGATACAACCTCCCAGGTTCCGGTACATCTCAGCCCCTACAACTGAGCCTGCCTCCCGTCAGCTCAGGCCCTCAGTTGTGACAGTAAGCACTGACCTAATGAATCCAGCCGGAGACCAGGATCAAGCGGCCAGGCCGATGCAAGAACTGGCAGCCCGACTAGAACATCAGGAGGCTGCACAGGGCCACATCATCCGCTGTCTCCAGGATCTCTCTACTCGGCTGGATGGGATTCAGACAACTCTCCGTGGATCAGGCGCATCTGGTGCGTCAACCACAGTGACTCCAGCTATAACCCCACCCACCTTACCCATTTCTGCTCCACGTCTTCATCTTCCAACGCCAGCAAAATTTGACGGATCTCCAAGATTCTGCAGGGGATTTCTCAACCAGTGTGAGATTCAGTTTGAGCTACAACCTGGCAATTTTCCCAGTGACCGTACAAAAATTGCCTACATCATCTCTCTTCTCAGTGGCTCCGCCCTTGACTGGGCATCACCGTTATGGGAGAGGTCCGACACCCTGCTATCTTCTTACACTGCATTCGTGTCAACATTCAGGCGCATCTTCGACGAGCCAGGCCGGGTAACCTCAGCTTCATCCGAGATTCTCCGTTTACGCCAGGGGTCACGTACTGTAGGACAATATCTGATACAGTTCCAGATCCTGGCATCCGAACTGGCATGGAACGACGAGGCCCTGTATGCTGCATTCTGGCATGGCTTATCTGAGCTTATTAAAGATGAGTTAGCTACCAGAGACTTACCTTCTAAGTTAGATGAGCTAATCTCACTCTGCACGAAAGTTGATTTACGTTTCAGAGAGAGAGCAACTGAGCGTGGAAGATCATCTGCTCCAAAATCTTCTGCTCCTCCTCCTCATCAACTGTCACCATCTAAAGATGAGCCCATGCAAATTGGCCGTTCCCGTTTAACTCCTGCTGAGCGCCGAAGACGTCTCTCTGAGTCTCTTTGTCTTTACTGTGCAGCTCCGTCTCACACCATCAATGCCTGTCCCGAACGTCCGGGAAAACTCCAAACCCTAGCTCGCCCAGGAGAGGGCCGGCTAGGAGTAATGATCTCCTCTCCATCTCCTCATGATTGTAATCTCCCAGTCTCGCTTCAAGTTGCTCAACGTTATCGGAACGTCATTGCTCTCCTTGATTCCGGAGCAGCTGGGAACTTTATTACTGAAGCCTATGTTAAACGGTGGTCCCTACCCACCGAGAGACTTCCTTCCTCCTTTTCCTTAACTGCCGTGGATGGCAGTAAAATTTTTGATACTGTTATTGCTCTAAGGACTCTACCAGTTCGTCTGAGAGTGGGAGTTCTTCATTCCGAACTTATTTCACTTTTAGTGATTCCAAGAGCCACACATCCTGTGGTCCTGGGCCTTCCATGGCTCCGTCTTCACAATCCTACAATTGATTGGACGACTACGCAAATCCTGGCATGGGGTTCCTCCTGTGCAGAGACATGTTTGTTTAAAGTATTGCCTGTCTGTTCTTCCTCCCCCAGGTCGTCTGATGTTCCACCTCCTCCATATCAAGATTTCACGGATGTGTTCAGTAAAGCTTCTGCTGATACCCTTCCTCCTCATAGAGAATGGGACTGCCCGATTGATCTCGTACCAGGGAAGGTTCCACCTCGAGGCCGAACTTATCCGTTGTCTCTGCCTGAGACGCATTCTATGGAGGAATACATTAAAGAGAACCTAGCAAAGGGGTTCATTCGACCTTCTTCTTCTCCAGCCGGCGCAGGCTTCTTTTTTGTAAAAAAGAAAGATGGTGGTCTGCGGCCGTGCATCGACTACAGAGGTTTGAACGACATTACCATCAAGAACCGTTATCCTTTACCCCTGATTACTGAGCTCTTTGACAGAGTTAGCGGAGCTACCATCTTTACAAAGCTGGACTTGCGAGGTGCATACAATCTCATCCGGATCCGTGAGGGTGACGAGTGGAAGACCGCCTTTAACACCCGTGACGGACATTATGAGTACCTCGTCATGCCCTTCGGATTGAGCAATGCTCCAGCTGTCTTCCAGCATTTTGTCAATGAGATTTTCAGAGACATTCTATACCGTCATGTCGTGGTCTATCTAGACGATATCCTCATTTTTGCCAACGATGTAGAGGAACATCGTTTTTGGGTTAAAGAGATTCTGTCCCGTCTCCGTGTCAATCATCTCTATTGCAAATTAGAAAAATGCGTCTTTGAAGTCAAGTCCATTCCGTTTCTAGGGTACATTGTGTCCGGTTCCGGACTAGAGATGGATCCTGAGAAACTACAAGCAATTCAGAATTGGCCGGTACCCTTAACCCTCAAAGGGGTCCAGAGGTTCTTAGGGTTCGCCAATTATTACCGAAAGTTTATACGAGACTTTTCCACCATTGTGGCGCCTATTACTGCTTTCACCAAGAAGGGTGCTAACCCGTCCAAGTGGTCTGAAGAAGCCATGCAAGCTTTTCATCTTTTAAAACAGAGGTTCATCTCTGCGCCTGTCCTGAAACAGCCTGACATCGACTCTCCTTTCATCCTAGAGGTGGATGCCTCCTCCGTTGGAGTAGGAGCGGTGTTATCTCAGAGGGCTAAAGATGGCCATTTACATCCTTGCAGTTTCTTCTCCCGGAAGTTCTCCCCAGCTGAGCGCAACTATGCCATTGGCGACCAGGAGTTGCTAGCCATCAAGCTCGCTCTAGAAGAGTGGAGGTATCTGTTGGAGGGAGCTTCTCATTTAATCACCATACTTACAGACCACAAGAACCTTTTATACCTGAAGGGCGCACAATGTCTCAACCCTCGTCAGGCCAGATGGGCACTTTTCTTTTCCAGGTTCGACTTTAAACTCCAGTTCTGTCCGGGCTCTCAGAATCGCAAGGCCGATGCCCTTTCCCGCTCATGGGAGCAAGAAAATGAGTCAGAGTCTTCAGACAAGCATCCTATTATAAATCCGTTGGCATTCTCCACGGTAGGGATGGACTCTACGCCCCCATCAGGGAAAAGTTTTGTGAAGCCGATGCTAAGGAAGAAGCTCATGCATTGGGCCCATGCTTCCCGTTTTGCCGGACATACAGGTATCCAAAAAACCCTGGAGTTTATCTCTAGGTCCTATTGGTGGCCAACTCTGAAAAAGGACGTCTTGGAGTTTATTGCATCTTGCCCAAAGTGTGCCCAACATAAAGTATCCCGCCAGTCGCCTGCGGGGCAACTGGTTCCACTATCCGTTCCCCGTCGACCATGGACCCACTTGTCGATGGATTTCATTACAGACTTACCCATGTGCAACAAGTTCAATACCATCTGGGTGGTAGTTGACCGGTTCACCAAGATGGCACACTTCATTCCTCTCACCGGTCTTCCGTCAGCTTCCAAGTTGGCTCAAGTATTCATACAAGAGATCTTCCGACTCCACGGTCTTCCTGAAGAAATTATCTCAGATCGAGGAGTTCAATTCACAGCCAAATTCTGGCGAAGTTTATGTCAAGTCCTCCAAGTCAAGCTAAAGTTTTCCACGGCTTACCATCCTCAGACCAATGGTCAAACCGAGAGGGTGAATCAGGACTTGGAGGCCTTCCTCCGCATCTATGTGTCCTCCTCTCAAGATGACTGGGTTCAATTACTTCCCTGGGCCGAGTTCTGTCATAACAACCAGTATCATTCTTCATCTGCTTCAACACCATTCTTCACTAACTTTGGATTCCACCCTAAAGTTCCTGAGTTCCAACCGCTTCCAGCAACTTCTGTTCCCGCAGTGGATATCACCTTGCATCAGTTTGCCAATATCTGGAAGAGCGTACGATCAGCTCTGCTCAAGGCATCGTTCAGGTACAAGAAGTTTGCGGATAAGAAGCGTCGAGCAGTTCCTGCTCTCAAGGTGGGTGATCGGGTATGGTTATCCACGAAGAATTTGAGGTTAAGAGTTCCCAGTATGAAGTTTGCACCTCGCTATATCGGTCCTTTCAAGATTGAACAAGTCATCAATCCTGTTGCTTACAGACTCCAGTTGCCTCCCTTCTTAAAAATACCCAGGACATTCCATGTTTCCCTGTTGAAACCGCTGATCTTGAATCGGTTTCATTCCTCACTTCCTCCAACTCCGAAAGTCCAAACTCAACGAGGCGTTGAGTATGAAGTGGCCAAGATCCTGGACTCACGTCACCGTTACGGTCAACTACAATATCTTATTGACTGGAAGGGTTATGGTCCTGAGGAACGTTCATGGACCAATGCTTCTGATGTCCATGCTCCTGCCTTGGTCCGGAGATTCCATTCCAAGTTTCCTCAAAAGCCAAAGAAGTGTCCTGGGGCCACTCCTAAAGGGGGGGGTGCTGTCACGATCCGGGTATCTGGACGCCACTTCTTACCCATCAGATGCCTCCTAAGGCTGGCTCAGCGCTCCAGGACCGGATCCCATCTGTTATCCTAATGTTCACATTCCTGCATCCTCTCCTGTCTCTCTGAGACGCTGTCACAGTAACGCCTTATTACATCTGGCATGGCGTCTCCCGCGGCCTCCGCCGCCGTCCCTGAGCTTCTGCATGCAGAGTGTCAGAGTGGCGATTACGTCAGCCGCGGCCTCCGCTGTGTCCGCGTGGTTGGATGTGCACTTGTCAGCCTGGCGTCTCCTGTCTCCAGTGGCCGGCGCCGCCATTACTGTTTTCATTACCACATGGATTACAAACCAAACTTCCCTCCAAGTGTCTGCATGGGCGCAGCCATCTTGGATTCTGTCAGCTGATCATTTCCTCCAATCTGTTGTCAGTATTGTTAATCTGCATAATTGCCTAGCCAATCCCTTCCTTGCTGCAGGTATAAATACACTGTGCCTGAGCAAGGAAGGCGTCAGTGCTTTGGTTGTCAAACCTAGTTCCTGTTTGTCTCTCTCCTGTGATTGTCTTCCAGGTTCCAGCTCCTGTCTCAAGACTTCCACCATAGAGACCCGCACCAGCATTCCACCTGCGGTGTAGCCTGACTCTCCAATCCATTGTGGATTCATCTGTTTCCAGCTACAACATTACCTGCTTCCAGCTCAGCTTCCAGCAGAGTACAGCTTCCCTTAAAGGGCCGGTGTCCTTTCTACACTTTACCACTCTCCACCGGTATTATTATTTCTCCGCTCTCAAGTTCTACATTTCAGTTCATATTTCATCGCTCCCAAGTTCATTTATTATTTAACTGGTTCCAGCCAGTATCCACTCCGTGCTAACAACAGTCTGGTTCCAGCCAGTATCCACAGCAGCTGTTTTACCTTCAGCAACCCAGCTTTTCCTGGAACACCAGCTGGCACAATCCTGGGTTATCTACATTGCTACAGTCGGGCCTGGTAAGGACTTTCCATCTAGAAGATCATAAGAACTATCTCACACTACCAGTGCCCTGTGGCTCCTGCCATCCTGTAGTACCCAGGAACTGTATTTATTATTTGCTGACTTTAAGTTTTCTTTTACTGCTGCTGTGTTGCGGAGTTGTCATAATAAACATCATTGACTTTTATCCAAGTTGTCGTGGTCACGCCTTCGGGCAGTTATTATTCATGTTACTTACATGTCCAGGGGTCTGATACAACCTCCCAGGTTCCGGTACATCTCAGCCCCTACAACTGAGGCTGCCTCCCGTCAGCTCAGGCCCTCAGTTGTGACATATATAAAGCACAATAGTGACAGGATTAGCTTAATTACCAGACTCAAGTGTTAATCAGCATGTGTCTATATCCTCTATGGTGGTCACGGGTAGAAGCTCTTCAAACAAATCGGCCCAGATGTATCATGGGTTTATGCAAAGAAATATATGAAAAACGCATAGCATAATACGTCTTTTATTTTTAAAACAAGGTTAAAAACCTATGGATTGATCCCTTGCTGGAATCTTAAATAAGTAATAAGTTTATACTATATATTTAAGATTCCAGCAAGGGATCAATCCATAGGTTTTTAACCTTGTTTTAAAAATAAAAAACGTATTATGCTATGCGTTTTTCATATATTTCTTTGCATAAACCCATGATACATCTGGGCCGATTTGTTTGAAGAGCTTCTACCCGTGACCACCATAGAGGATATAGACACATGCTGATTAACACTTGAGTCTGGTAATTAAGCTAATCCTGTCACTATTGTGCTTTATATATGGATATTCTTTGGGGAAGAGGTATGAGGCACTGAAAACCACCAGGTGTGGGCTTTGTGGAGTGAACACTTGGGATAATTGAAAGGAGAGTAGCAACACGTTATCTCGAGTCCACAATCTGGTAATTGAGCCATTTGTTCTGTCCTTTACACCATTGTTCGGGTGTCATTTTTGGGAGGAGGCACGAGGCATTCTACTACATACTCATTATCTGTTTCTTTTGCGTACTACACCATATGGTTCTTTTTATTCCTTTCTATATAAATTCGTGGAACATCGGAGTCTTATCCGGCAGAAGATCCGTCCGGGATAGGACCTTGGAAGGACTGCACATCGCCTCGTTATATAGGAACTAAGGGAAGTCTCCATCTTCCATTCTTTAGAGTTAGCGCCTGTACATTAATTGCTTACCACACACACATATTTCAGTTACAAACTCCAGTTTGTCATCTGAACCCCAAGTCCAGCTCTAGAACTCCGATAGTAAGGTGTAGTACACATAGAGACGGTGGTTACTTTTGGTTGGATGCCTGAGAAACACTAGTGTAATAATGCATAGTTGTCTGTTCTCCAGCAATTTCTGGAGTCCACCCTGACTCTTGAGAGAGCTGGACACCTGCCTGGATCCCTCTTTCCTTTCTGGATAAGTGAGCGGGGAATGGGTCATTGATGATGCTAATTGCTAAGAAGGGCATCATCACAGCACTGTGGCTGGGCATTACTGTCCAGCTGGGTAGGGTAATGATGACACAAATTTGCATCATCAAGTAAACACTTGGACCGTCAACTTCCCCCATTTAACTTCATCATTACCGCCAAGTTACAAAATACTGTCAATTAGGCTACATATAGGGGGTAATTCCAAGTTGATCGCATCAGGAATTTTGTTAGCAGTTGGGCAAAACCATGTGCACTGCAGGGGAGGCAGATATAACATGTGCAGAGAGAGTTAGATTTGGGTGGGTTATTTTGTTTCTGTGCAGGGTAAATACTGGCTGCTTTATTTTTACACTGCAATTTAGATTGCAGATTGAACACACCTCACTCAAATCTAACTCTCTCTGCACATGTTATATCTGCCTCCCCTGCAGTGCACATGGGCCCTCATTCCGAGTCGTTCGCTCGGTAATTTTCTTCGCATCGCAGTGAAATTCCGCTTAGTACGCATGCGCAATATTCGCACTGCGACTGCGCCAAGTAATTTTACAATGAAGATAGTATTTTTACTCACGGCTTTTTCTTCGCTCTGGCGAACGTAGTGTGATTGACAGGAAATGGGTGTTACTGGGCGGAAACACGGCGTTTTCGGGGCGTGTGGATAAAAACGCTACCGTTTCCGGAAAAAACGCAGGAGTGGCCGGAGAAACGGGGGAGTGTCTGGGCGAACGCTGGGTGTGTTTATGACGTCAAACCAGGAACGACAAGCACTGAACTGAACGCAGATGCCGAGTAAGTCTGAAGCTACTCTGAAACTGCTAAGTAGTTTGTAATCGCAATATTGCGAATACATCGGTCGCAATTTTAAGAAGCTAAGATACACTCCCAGTAGGCGTAGGCTTAGCGTGAGCAACTCTGCTAAATTCGCCTTGCGAGCGATCAACTCGGAATGAGGGCCATGGTTTTGCCCAACTGCTAACAAAATTCCTGCTGCGATCAACTTGGAATTACCCCCATAGTTCTGTCTATTAGGAAGCCAATTTTTAAAATAATTCAAAAAGTAGTTTGTTAGGATTAGAGCTGTGCCACAGATAAAAAATAAAATATAGAGAGTGTATAGTAGGGTCAGACGGGCCCACAGGGGTACAGGGGAATACTTCGCCCTAGGAGTCTATGCACTCAAATTATACATTGTTACTCTTTTAGAAGGTCAGTTACCCATACCTCCCGACTGTGTAGGTTATAGCGCCCCTTCTCGCTAGGCCAAATCCCCCTTCTGTGTGTGTGACAAATCCTGACTGCTGACTGCATAATGGGCCTAATTCAGACCTGACCGCTCGCTAGCTATTTTTTGCAGCGCTGCGATCAGATAGTCGCCACCTATAGGGAAGTGTATTTTCGCTTTGCAAGTGTGCGATCGCATGTGCATCCGAGTGGTACAAAAACGTTTTGTGCAGTTTCTGAGTTGCCCAGGACTTACTCAGCCCTTGCGATCACTTCAGCCTGTCCAGGCCCGGAATTGACGTCAGACACCCGCCCTGCAAACGCTTGGACACGCCTGCGTTTTTCCAAACACTCCCAGAAAACGGTCAGTTGCCACCCACAAACGCCTTCTTGCTGTCAATCTCCTTGTGATCGGCTGTGCGAATGGATTCTTCGTAAAACCCATTGCACAGCAACGATCCGCTTTGTACCCGTGCCACGTGCCTGTGCATTGCGCTGCATACGCATGCGCAGTTGTGACCTGATCGCAGTGCAGCGAAAAAACCTAGCATGCGATCAGGTCGGAATGACCCCCAATGTTAGGAGGTATGGCTGACTAGTGGAAAAGGGGCATGGACATGGGTGCTTGGTTGGCTTCTATAGAAACTACAAAATATAACAGAGAAACTCTGCTATTTTTCTCGGCGCTGATAGCAAAATCAGAGTTAATAATAATAGGTATCACCAGCAGTGTATGAAAAAAGCCTGGTGAGGGCTCTAACAACCAAATAGAATAAATACCAAATCCAGGTCTCCCTGGAATTCACTGCGCTAGATGATTCCAATAGATCACTTTACTATTATTACATTTGCTTCCTATTAAACCAAATATGAGTCTTGCAAAACATGTGGTATTTATTCAATATATTAAAAGTAGTGTAATCACAAACGAACATATATAAAACATATGTAAAAGATTATGGAGTCTATTCATGAAGCAGTGAAGAGTGGAGAAGTGAGCCTGTGGAGAAGTTGCCCAAGGCAACCAATCAGCTGCTCCGTACAATTGTATAGTATGCAAATTATAAATGTTACTTCAATGCTGATTGGTTGCCATGGGCAACTTCTCCACTGGTTCACTTCTTCACACTTTTAACTGCTTCATGAAAAGACCACTATTACAGTAAAAGGTATATTACATAAATACAGCTTTAAAATAGCCTTCTTAGAGATCTATTTATGAAGCAGTGAAAAAGGTGGAGAAGTGAGCCAGTGAAGAAGTTGTCCATGGTAACCAATTAGCTTTTAAGTAACATTTGTCAAGTGCATTCTTTAAAATTATACCTAGCAGCTGATTGGTTGCCATGGGCAACTTTTCCACTGGCTCACTTCTCCACTCTTTTCACTTCTTCATGAATAGACCCAATAGTGCTTTATCATTTCATACATTTAGACACAGAATCATTTTGTAGCAATCCATGTTGCAAACTGTAACTGGCTCAGTAGATTATTCTATTTGTAGAGCTCTAATCAATCATTTAGGTCTGTCTATTTAGATACGTCTGTGCTGAAGGCAAAAATATTTTGCACTTTATGGTATATATAGTAACAGGGTGTGGATCATTAGTTCGACAGTGTCTAGGTCGACAATAATTAGGTCGACCACTATAGGTCGACAGGGTCAGAAGGTCGACAGGGTCAGAATGTCGACATGTTCTAGGTCGACTAGTACTACAGCCCGACGGCCGTTTCAACTCTGAGTTGAAACGACCGTCGGGCTGTAGTACTAGGATCATGTCCAGATGTTTCTTCTGTAAGGAATAAACACCTTTTTTCTTTTCATCATCAAAACGTGAGTGCTGGTCTCTTTTTCTTTTCTTTTACAAAAGTGAGTGTTAGTATCAATTTCCAGGACCCTGCACCACCATGTCAATTTTATTTGATTTTTACTGAGTGCTGTCATTTTGCTATGTTTTATCTCCTATATATTAGCCCTGTGACTCTGTGTCTGCATTTCTAACGCTGGGTGTAGTCACAGACCCTGCCCTGTACCAGTGTCAGCACACATGGGTGGAGTCACGGACTCTGCCCTGTCCCAGTGTCAGCACACTAGCAGAACGGACCACTAGCCAGACACACCACACTGCCAGGTAAGCAAGGAGACCCACACACCCCTCCCCTGCAAACACCCACCACCACCTACTACACCCACCTTACCCTCCACGGCGCCACACACAGCCGCTACCCAGTCTGCCGCTAGGCCGCCCCCCCTTCCATCTCTTACAGTGCAGCCGCGCCGCGGGCCGCGGACATACACTCACGGCTACACGGCCTCCACACATCGCTCCCCACTACCGCTGCACACACACTCACTCACGGAGCCAGACCACACCGCACAGCCTGGCTCCCTCACTACCACGCCAGCTCCGATTCACGCTGTCACAAGACAGCCGACAGGAGCCTACCACACCAGCTCCCTCCGGCCTTCCCCAGCCCCATTACCCGCAGCTGTCTTCCGATGGACCATAGCATCGCACATAACGCTCCTCCCCTCCCCACTACCGCTGCACACCCTGTCTCACGGAGCCGCGACACACCAGCCTCCCTCACTACCACGGCACCTGCGCTTCCCTTACCTCCATAACCCACACCGTTCTGCCTGCGCCCGCCAGCCCTGTCCCAACTCCAGCATCACCCCGCACAAATCCACCCCCCGCACCCACCACCATCAGTATAGCAGCCAGTAGTAGCGAACGCACCCCGCACCCCTTCCCCAGTTTGGGAGTAAAGCTGATATTGGTCGTCGTGGTGGTGCTGGTGGGGGGGGGGGGGGGTTTCTATTACTTAATGGCTGCTATTGTGCTGGAAGGGGGGGGGAGTGGAATGGCTTAGAAAGGGGGGAAGACACAACGCACTCTAAAAAACACCATCACCTATGCCACCTTACAACAAGTCTCACAAACACACACATACAACTGTAACACCTCATAACCCCTCACCACTACACCAAGTTATACAGTCCCCACACCACATCCACCCTCCAAACTCACTGTAATCACCACCCCAATCACACATTTTTCTATACACCATGCACAATCTACATAGCCCTTTCCCAGCACACAAACAAAACACACATTGATCCTTCACCCCCTCCACCATGCAGCATCCACTAAATACAACACATACCACGTCCACACTCACCCTCAACACACATTATCTTTAGCCATCACAAGCACACAAACCCCACAATACTACACCTTTACCCTACACACTAACACATTGACAACATACACATTTTCACCCCCCCCCCTCCACAACATCAACTTCACACGCCCTACCACCACTCCAAATCTTTCTTCACCCTGCACACACCCTAGCACAACCCACCAACCACCTACACGCATCACAACGATGCCCCTACCCCTAATACACCTACCTACGTTAGACAGGCAGCCACATAATCACAACCCTCATATATATGTCCCGCTAGACACAGGAGTACCAACACTCCTGTTGACCAAACCCAGCAAACTGCGGATGGCCGTGCGGTGTACATGCACTAACTACCGCCTTTGCCCTCACGGGGGAAACCGGTACCAAACCTTGCACACGGCAACACACACTCACTCACTCACTCACTCACTCACTCACTCACTCTACCACCATTTCCTCTCTAACATTATCATCCTCCACACAGGACACCCACCACCACTGACAACAGCTACATAAGGCATTTTACACTCCAACTCTACCATAACATCCACATATCCCCTTCTTAAACCACACACACACAACACAGGCACAACCTTCCCCACCATCTAAACACACTACGTGTCATAACCAACATTTACATCCCACATCCAACACTTAAGACAACTCATCCACCCAAAACCACACCCCCAACAACCATGCATATGCCTCTCCAACAACACCTCACAAGTACAACCCTCAAACACACTAACACCTTATTTCAAAACCAACCTTCACACATACACTACCACTACAACATCCCATTTACAATAACACAACTTTCAATATCTCTACACAACACTCACCCACAAACACCACCAGTGACCATAGCACACCTTACAATACCCAACACATAACACACTCACAACACACGTACACCTCAACCACACATAACCACTCACCCCTACGAAAAAACATCTACACACACCAGTACACATACACACCCCTGACCACACCCGCACATCCACAACCCACACCAGCTTTCCCTCCCCTACCTCTATCCCCTCACCCCTGTACATCAACTGGACACCATCCACAACACTTTCTACACCCTGTCCACTCCATTACATCACCAACCAACCACAAAGACATACACACCATGCCCCTACTCAAACCTAACCATCCCCCAACTACCTCTACCTATATACTACCTCTGCCACACAATGCACCCTCTGCAAACCTACCTTCCACAAAACATTTCCCAATTATCACACACCACTTCCATTACCCAGTACCATTTCCTAAAGGCCCTTTAACAACCCACCTACAGTACACACCATCTTCAACACCAAAAGGACACCGTACAACAAACCTTACACCCCCCCCCCCCCCCCCCACACACACACACACACATTAACTCACTCACTCAACCACCATTTCCTCTAAAAAAAAAACATCCTGCATACAGGACACCACCACCACTCACAACAGCTACATAAGCCATTTTAGACCCCAACTCTACAATCACATCCACATATCCCCTTCTCAAACCACACACACAACACACGCACAATCCTTCTCCACCAACTTTCAACACTATGTGTCACAACCAACATTTACATCCCACATACACACCTTAGCACAAGCCCTCCAACCAACACCACACCCCCAACAACCATGCACATGCCTCTCCAACAACACCTCACAAGCCCACCCCTCAAACACAGTAACACCTTATTTCCAAACCAACCTTCACAAATACACCACCACTCAAACAACCCATTTACAACAACACAACTTTCACTATCTCCACACAACACTCACCCACACACACACCACCATTCACCATAGCACACCTTACAATACCCTTCTAATACATCACACAAAACACATGTAAACCTCAACCACCCATAAACTCTCACCCCTACTACACAACATCTACACACAACAGAACACATACACACCCCAGCCCACCCCCGCACATCCACACCCCACACCAAATTTCCCTCACCACCCCTATCCCCCTACCCCTGCAAATCACCAGGACACCATCCACAACACTTTCAACACCCTACCCACCCCATTACATCACCAACCAAGCAGATCAACATACACACCATGCCCCTAATAAAACCGCACCTACCCATCCCCCTCCTACCTCCACCTATCTACCACCTGTGACACACAATGCACCCTCTTCAAACCTAACTTCCACAAAACCTTTGACAATCATCACACACCACTTCCATTACCCTACACCATTTCCTAATGCCCCTTTAACAATCCACCTACAGTACACACCATCTTTAACACAAAAATTTTACACCACACCTACACACAACCAGCCTAGCCACAACACAGCTTTCACACCAAACCCACTCCACTTACGGGTGACAGGCCTCTCGCCACTCCCGCATCACCCAGCGCAACCTTCAACCAACACCCTCCCCAACCACCCGCAGCCCTCACCACCATCAACCACACAATAATATATATGGCTTATATACGAGCCAGCAGCAGCGCACCCCCCCCCCCCTTCCCCACCTTGGCACACAGCTTATACTAATACACCACCCCTGCAGCTCACACGAAACCTCGACAAAACCATCAACCTCCCCCTACCCTACTCTCCACCCCTCCCATGAACACTACAAAGCCCACCATACCCTTCACCATCCACCCACACACCCCATGTGGAACTCCACCACCTATGGCAGCCTCGGACATACCCTCCCTAATCCCCCTGTCACACCCACCCACAACTCCAACAAGCCCAACACCTCCTGCCCCCTCCACCATCCCTCAGCCCACAGGGGCGTAGCCCCTTACGACGGTGTGAAGAGCGCCCGTAGGGCGCGATGAATCACCTAGTATATATATATATATATATATATATATATATATAGTTTGTGAAAAATCTGCGGCACTCAGGGACTTGTGAAAAGACGATTGTATTAGAACATCAAAGAAATATCCATCAACGTTTCGGGGATTTGGACCCCTTTGTCAAGATGTGTGAGAGTGTGCAGAGAGAAAATAACTCACCTTAAGAAGAAAGAAGCCGGCCAAACCAAGAAAGAGAAGCCACACCGGAGCCCGCCGTGAGCGCTGAGTCACACTGGAAGATGACGCATAGAGGCGTACGAGCGGTGTCAGAGCCGGCCCGTTGCTAAGCAACGCCGGGAAAGCGTAAACACCGGGAACTGTGCAGCTAAAAAAAGAACTGGTGAAATGGGATCACAAGACAGGACTGGGCTGCATGCATGCAAACATAATAAATAGATGGATGTGTAAATAGAGGAACCACAGATCGTAAATAAAGGAAACATGCAGTACAGTAGACAGCGGGTGCTGTGTTTAACCCGTGCTAGGAGCCAATTGGTATTATATATGGCACTCCAAGTTATAAGCTTGGTAAAGAGAAAGGTGCCCACCAGGTACCTAAAGGTGCATGAACCAAAAAAGGAGGAAAGGGAAACATGGATAAACAAAGAAGTACAAATATATAAGAGCAATAACAGAATATGATGTCCAGTGCGAAAAGGCCTGTCTAGGGCACTAGGTTCATCCATGTTGGAGCCATGAAAAAAGATGTACTGGATAGTTGTAGCTGGACAAAAGTCATTGTAGTTCAATTGTATTCTAACCAAAAGTCCTCCACACAATCCTCTCGTTCAGACCAGTGGGATGTATAGTGCCAAGCAGGGCCGTTTCTTGGGGCAGGCGAGCAGTGGGCGCCCGCCGTGGCACTAACTGTGGCTCCCTGCTTCCCCCTCCTATTTCTCCCCGAGTAACCCGCTCGGAGGGCGGAGTTTCACGGAATGACGCGGTTGCGTCGTTACGTCACGACGCAACTCCATCACTCCGCGAAACTCCCCCCCCCCCCGAGCGGAGTACAGAGGGGGATCCAAGTTAGGAAGAGGGAAAGGCTGGCGCGAGGAGAGACTGGTGAGGTGGTCCGAAGAGCGGTAATCGCCTCTGTAAGTATTCTCTCTCTCTCTCAATGTGTAAAATGGGGACACCTGCCGTAATGTGTGAAATGGGGACTCTTGCCTGCCGTAGTGTGGGGATTTAATGTATCAAGGGCATTGCGATGTGTGGCATAATATGGTGCAGGGGGCATTACTGTGTGGGGCTTAATATGGTAGAATTTTTTTTTCCTGTGGTGGTCGTGATCTGTTGGAGCAGGGTCAAAAACTGGATTGTGAGCTAGTCTTTTCAGACGAGGCCACACCCATTTAGATGAAGCCACGCCCCCTTGCCGGGTGCGCGCGCAAGGTTTTTTTTTATTAATCTGGGTGGGGGGTGGGCACATTTTTTATGTCATGGGGGGGCGCATTTTTAATTCTCGCACTGGGAGCCAAATTGGCTAGAAACAGCCCTGGTGCCAAGATTGAAGATCCAGGACGCTTCTTTCCTGAGGAGTTGACCCTCCCGGTCACCTTCACGCAAAGATTTTGGAACGTGCTCAATTATGATATGTTTAAGGCCAACTAGGAGATGATGTGCTCCATAGAAATGTCTGGCCACTGGTTGGTCAGACAATTTTCCAGCTATCGCCACCTTAATTGCGGAGCGGTGTAGGGCCATGCGTTCACGTAAGTACCTTAACATCAATAAAGGGGACCTTTACAGCTTTACTGACGAGGATGCTGATACATTACGCTTTAAGGAACAATTATCCTCTACAGAGCAACCCTTTGGACCAGACGATTTGTATCAGCAACTGTACAAACTGAAGCGTAGAGACATCGATTTCTTACTGCACGGCATTTCCCTTTCCGATTACCATAGGGAATGCATGATCCCCAGAGGTTTCAGGGTTAAAAACGCACCCACCATAGGGAGGTTTAACCCTGACTTCTGCAAGAAATGGCTAGGGATCACTAACAAATGCAGTTTAGATCTTATGCTGTTGGTGATAGAGGAGGCGGGCAGCGAGCTAAAGGTGGTTAAGGAGAAAATTGTTTCCTTCCAAACTGAACATCTGATTTCCCTGCAACAGGATGAGTCCCACGATTGGTTATCCAAGTTGCGAACCCAATGTGACAACTACCGTAGGGACCTAATTAAATTAAAGAAGAACAAGCATAACATCGTCCAAGACGACTATGAGAACAACAGGGTATTTCGATGGTTGATGGGAGGAGGACCCAACACCTTTCAAAAACCCTACTCAAAACCCAGACAGGGTTGACGTCGACGCAGGGAAAACATATCCAGGTCAGCAGCCTCGTCCAATAGCGACAGTGAGTTTGCCTTAGCCGACTCAGATGGCTCGCAAGAAGTACACGCTGTCCCTTTAGATCAAACAGCCCCTTCATCTTCAAAAGCAAGAGGGCGGCCACCCGTCGGGGCGGCCAGAACACGAGACTCAAAAGATCGTGCTGCAAAAAACAAGACCTAGGGGTATATTTACTAAGGTCCCGATTTTGACCGAGATGCCGTTTTTTCTTCAAAGTGTCATCTCGGTCATTTACTAAACTCAAATCTCGGCAGTGATGAGGGCATTCGTATTTTTTTTGAAGTCCAACAAAAAAAATACGAATGAATACACCATCGGTCAAAACGCGGCTGTTTAAGTATGAATCTCGGTCATTTACTAAGAACTGCAAAGCAAAAAAAAAAAAAAACACTGCCGTGAAAAAATACAACTCGTAAAAAAGTGCTAAAAAAAAACAGACCTGCTTTTTTGAGCCGTGATTGGATAGGCATGCACGGATCCATGAGATCCGTGCATGTATATCAGTGGGAAGGGGTGGGAAAGTGTTAATTTTTAAAAAAAAAAATTGCGTGGGGTCCCCCCTCCTAAGCATAACCAGCCTCGGGCTCTTTGAGCCGATCCTGGTTGCAGAAATATGGGAAAGAAAATGACAAGGGTTCCCCCATATTTAAGCAACCAGCATCGGGCTCTGCGCCTGGTTCCAAAAATACGGGGGACAAAAAGCGTAGGGGTCCCCCGTATTTTTAAAACCAGCACCGGGCTCCACTAGCTGGACAGATAATGCCACAGCCGGGGGTCACTTTTATACCGTGCCCTGCGGCCGTGGCATCAAATATCCAACTAGTCACCCCTGGCCGGGGTACCCTGGGGGAGTGGGGACCCCTTCAATCAAGGGGTCCCCCCCCCCAGCCACCCAAGGGCCAGGGGTGAAGCCCGAGGCTGTCCCCCCCATCCAATGGGCTGCGGATGGGGGGCTGATAGCCTTTTTGTAAAAGTGTAAGATATTGTTTTTAGTAGCAGTACTACAAGGCCCAGCAAGCCTCCCCCGCATGCTGGTACTTGGAGAACCACAAGTACCAGCATGCGGCGGAAAAACGGGCCCGCTGGTACCTGTAGTACTACTACTAAAAAAATACCCAAAAAAAGACAATACACACACACCTTGAAAGTAAAGTTTTATTACATCCATCCACACAAACATACATACATACATACTTACCTTATGTTCACACGCAGGTCGGTCCTCTTGTCCAGTAGAATCCATGGGGTACCTGTTGACTAAATTATACTCACCAGATCCAGGGTACCAGGCTCCTCGGATAATCCTTTTGTAATCCACGTACTTGATTAAAAAAATAAAACGGAGACCCGAGCCACGCACTGAAAGGGGACCCATGTTTTCACATAGGTCCCCTTTCCCCGAATGCCAGAAACCCACTCTGACTTCTGTCTAAGTGGGTTTCTTCAGCCAATCAGGGAGCGCCACGTTGTGGCACCCTCCTGATCGGCTGTGTGCTCCTGTACTGACTGACAGGCGGCACACGGCAGTGTTACAATGTAGCGCCTATGCGCTCCATTGTAACCAATGGTGGGAACTTTCTGCTCAGCGGTGAGGTCACTTTCGGTCAACCGCTGAGCAGAAAGTTCCCACCATTGGTTACAATGGAGCGCATAGGTGCTACATTGTAACACTGCCGTGTGCCGCCTGTCAGTCAGTACAGGAGCACACAGCCGATCAGGAGGGTGCCACAACGTGGCGCTCCCTGATTGGCTGAAGAAACCCACTTAGACAGAAGTCAGAGTGGGTTTCTGGCATTCGGGGAAAGGGGACCCATGTGAAAACATGGGTCCCCTTTCAGTGCGTGGCTCGGGTCTCCGTTTTATTTTTTTAATCAAGTACGTGGATTACAAAAGGATTATCCGAGGAGCCTGGTACCCTGGATCTGGTGAGTATAATTTATTCAACAGGTACCCCATGGATTCTACTGGACAAGAGGACCGACCTGCGTGTGAACATAAGGTAAGTATGTATGTATGTTTGTGTGGATGGATGTAATAAAACTTTACTTTCAAGGTGTGTGTGTATTGTCTTTTTTTGTGTATTTTTTTAGTAGTAGTACCACAGGTACCAGCGGGCCCGTTTTTCCGCCGCATGCTGGTACTTGTGGTTCTCCAAGTACCAGCTTGCGGGGGTGGCTTGCTGGGACTTGTAGTACTGCTACTAAAAACAATATTCATAACTATCAACAAAGGCTATCAGCCCCCCATCCGCAGCCCATTGGATGGGGGGGGACAGCCTCGGGCTTCACCCCTGGCCCTTGGGTGGCTGGGGGGGTGGGACCCCTTGATTGAAGGGGTCCCCACTCCCCCAGGGTACCCCGGCCAGGGGTGACTAGTTGGATATTTGATGCCACGGCCGCAGGGCACGGTATAAAAGTGACCCCCGGCTGTGGAATTATGTGTCCAGCTAGTGGAGCCCGGTGCTGGTTTTAAAAATACGGGGGACCCCTACGCTTTTTGTCCCCCGTATTTTTGGAACCAGGACCAGGCGCAGAGCCCGATGCTGGTTGCTTAAATATGGGGGAACCCCTGTCCATTTTTTTACCATATTTCTGCAACCAGGATCGGCTCAAAGAGCCCGAGGCTGGTTTGCCTTAGGAGGGGGGACCCCACGCAATTTTTTTTTAACATTTAAACTTTATTTATTTTTTAAACAAAGTGCACAATGAAGCCCAGCACGGATCTCTCAGATCCGGCCGAGATTCATTGTATTAAAGTCGGCAGTGTTTTACAAGTCACTCACGTAAAACACTGCCTAAAAAAACGAATGACATCGACATCGGAAAACCAGAAAATGCAGAATACGGCAGCTTAGTAAATTAGTCGTAATAAATTCAAAAAGTTGCAGTTTTACACTTTCGATGTCATTCGTGATTATTCTCCCACCAAATCTGGAGAATTACGAATGTTAGTAAATATACCCCCTAGTGTACAATCTGTCCAAGCGCACCATTACCCCAACGGAGTTGGGTGTCCTTAACAATGGACTTTCTTTTGTTTCCACCAACCCGCATAACGAGCTCACTTGGAAAATAGATCTCTATCAATTTGCCAGAAAATTACGTCGGCAGGAATATTTTTCCACACATCCAACGTTGAACTCCTCACCGGCACCCATTTTCCAACCTTTCTTGAATAAAAGAAGTCAATCCATTTTTGATCCCCAATCCATGAACTCCTCCATTAAATCATATATACGTCTGGTGGATGAATCTGTCGACAAATATACCAAGGCTGATCATCGAAAACATCACAATCTATCCAAACAAGAATGGGTGGCCCTCAAAAACATGGGTTCATACACCGATATAGTGATCCGCCCCGCAGATAAAGGGGGCGGGGTGGTCGTATTGGATCTTGCTTACTACAGGTCAGAAATCCTGGCCCAGCTATCAGATGCCAGCACATATAGCTTATTGAGCCTTGACCCCACCACAGCTTACAAGCAGGAATTGGACACCATCTTAGCAACAGCACATTCACAAAAGCTGATTTCGGATAAATTACACAAGGCCCTCTTGCAGAAACACCCAGTGGTCCCCGTCCTTTTCACGGTGCCCAAGATACATAATAATCTGCAGGCGCCTCCTGGCCGCCCCATCATCTCGGCCCGGCAGTCGTTGTATCAGCCCATTTCACAGTTTTTGGATAGCATTCTGCAGCCCCTGGTGCTCAAACAGACCACCTGCTTGAAGGACACCACCTCTTTCCTCTGCACATTGGAAGCATATGGCCCGGTCCCTGAAAGTGCGATTCTCTGCACAGTCGACATTTGTAGCTTGTACACCAGTATACCGCATGCAGACGGTCTTGCAGCAATGAGATCTTTTCTGATTGAAGAAGAAATGGCTGATGTAGATCTCGACCTCTTCATGACGCTTCTAGAGCTGACCCTCACTAGGAACTATTTCCTATTTGACGCCCAGTTCTACCAACAAAGAACCGGTTGTGCGATGGGCAGCAACGTGGCCCCGTCTTATGCCAACGTATATATGCTTAAGGAGGAGACTCAGATGTTCTTCCATGATAAGGCTTTGTCTCAGTTCATCGCACTTTTCACCAGGTACATTGACGACCTGTTCATCATCTGGACAGGGGACGAATCTGCTTTAAGGGCCTTATTGGAATCTATCAACTCCAGATCCTCTCCGATCAGAATTACCTATCAATGGTCCACCTCAACCATTAATTATCTGGACGTTCAAGTTACAGTTCATGCAGGTAAACTGCATACAAGCATCTACCATAAACCCACGGATAAAAATACCCTTCTTCGAGCTAACAGCCTTCATCCTCAGTCATTGAAGCAGGGATTTCCCAGGTCCCAATTGATAAGGGTAGCCCGCATACACAGTCAACCTGAAAATGTGGAGAGGGAACTGGACAAGATGATTCTTAAGTTCATCGCCAGAGGATACGAGTGTACATCCTTGGAGGCTATCAAGAGAGAGGTTCTACAGATTCCACAAAGCACTTTAATGCAGTCCAAGTCCAGAACAATTGATAACAGAATTCTCTGGACCACATCCTACGACACCTCAAGTCCCGTGCTGAATCGAGCGAACAGGGCACTTTGGCCTATAGTCTCCACAGACCCTCATCTTCCCTTCAGGCACAAAACTCCAATGATGTGTTACAGGGTCGGAACATTAAAGATATGTTGGTACATACCGACATTTCGGACATCCCCAAAGTTCCAGATATGCCCTTGAAGGACACGTTTATGACCAAGAAACCTGGCTGCTACCGGTGTCTGGGATGCACAACGTGCAGCCATATGTTGACGGGTTCAGTGTTCAAATTACCTCTAACCGAAAAGAAGATCTTCATCCGCCATACTTTGACCTGTACATCCAGGTACATTATCTATCTGATAGTATGCCCGTGTGGCTTGTGCTACGTAGGCAAAACTCAGAACTTTACGTGAACGCATGGCCCTACACCGCTCCGCGATAAAGGCGTCGATAGCTGGAAAATTGTCTGACCAACCAGTGGCCAGACATTTCTACGAAGCACATCATCTCCTAGTTGGCCTTAAACATATCATAATTGATCACGTTCCAAAATCTTTGCGTGAAGGTGACCGGGAGGGTCAACTCCTCAGGAAAGAAGCGTCCTGGATCTTCAATCTTGGCACTATACATCCCGCTGGTCTGAATGAGAGGATTGTGTGGAGTACTTTTGGTTAGCATACAATTGAACTACAATGACTTTTGTCCAGCTACAACTATCCAGTACATCTTTTTTCATGGCTCCAACATGGATGAACATAGTGCCCTAGACAGGCCTTTTCGCACTGGACATCATATTCTGTTATTGCTCTTATATATTTGTACTTCTTTGTTTATCCGTTTCCCTTTCCTCCTTTTTTGGTTCATGCACCTTTAGACACCTGGCGGGCACCTTTCTCTTTACCAAGCTTATAACTTGGTCAGTAGCGGATCTTGCCACGGGCAAGCAGGACTTTTGCCAGGGGCGCCGCCTTCCGGAGGGCGCCGGCACCTTCCGGAGGGCGCCGCACCATGGCAAGATGTCTGCTGTCAGTGCTGTGCCCCCGCTGCCGCCCGCCGTGAAGGGAACTAGACGCGTAGCGTCTAGTTTCCCTTCGTGGAGAGGACCTTTGTTGTGCGGTGAGCGATGACGTCATCGCGCACTGCACATCATTTCAGCCACGCCCCTATTGCCCGCCCGGGGTGCTGAAGACCCTGGAGCCGGCCCTGAACTTGGAGTGCCATATATAATAGCAATTGGCCCCTAGCACGGGTTAAACACAGCACCCGCTGTCTACTGTACTGCATGTTTCCTTTATTTACGATCTGTGGTTCCTCTATTTACACATCCATCTATTTATTATGTTTGCATGCATGCAGCCCAGTCCTGTCTTGTGATCCCATTTCACCTGTTCTTTTTTTAGCTGCACAGTTCCCGGTGTTTACGCTTTCCCGGCGTTGCTTAGCAACGGGCCGGCTCTGACACCGCTCGGACGCCTCTATGCGTCATCTTCCAGCGCGACTCAGCACTCACGGCGGGCTCCGGTGCGGCTTCTCTTTCTTGGTTTGGCGGGCTTCTTTCTTCTTAAGGTGAGTTATTTTCTCTCGGCACACTCTCACACATCTTGACAAAGGGGTTCAATTCCCCGAAACGTTGATGGATATTTCTTTGATGTTCTAATACAATCGTCTTTTCACAAGTCCCAGAGTGCCGCAGATTTTTCACAAACTGTCTGATGTTACACTGAGGGCACCGGGGCGATTTTGTCATCCAGAGGAGTGCCGGGCTTTATCTACGTTTTATATATATATATATATATATATATACATGAAAAGAGGAGGCACTTTTCGAGGGTATATCCCCCTTCATCAGGATCCTGTGTGTATATATATATGGTAATGCAGCACGAGGCACAGATATGGAAATGCGGCAGCGATGCACAGATATGGAAATGCAGCAGCGATGCACAGATATGGTAATGCGGCAGCGATGCACGGATATGGTAATGCGGCAGCGATGCACAGATATGATAATGCAGCACGATGCACAGATGTTTGAAAAAAAATGTAAAAAAATCAGGATTTTGGTACTTACCGATAAATCCCTTTCTCCGATTCCACAGGGGCCACTGGAGCGTAGTTACAATGGGGAAATAGTAGGCAGTAATTGGGAGCTGGCACTTTAAAATTCTAACACTGTGGCTAGCTCCTCCCCTACTATCTCCCCTCCAAGCCAGTCTACGTAAAACTGTGCCCGAGGAGAGCTGGAATAAACAAACCTTAAGGTAGAGGAGGTTAATGACGCCCTGTAAACCAGGATAACACAAACTAAACCTGGAACAGAACCTAACAAAAAGCAGGTTATCCTGAACTGAACAAGCAGGCACATAGTGATCTGCAAACCTTTAAGCAAAAAACAAGGAGGAAACAGCGCTGGGCGGGCGTCCAGTGGCCCCTGTGGAATCGGAGAAAGGGATTTATCGGTAAGTACCAAAATCCTGATTTCTCCTTCATCCACTAGGGGCCACTGGAGCGTAGTTACAATGGGGACGTCCCAGAGCTCCCAAAACGGGTGGGAGAGCGCTGAGAGTCTTGTAAAACCACTCGGCCAAACTGTGATGCAGAGGCCGCAAAAGTGTCAAACTTATAGAATTTGACAAACGTATGTCGGCCCGACCAGGTAGCCGCCCGACATAAAGTAGTCATGGAGACTCCACGGGCAGCCGCCCACGAAGGTCCCACAACGCGCATAGAGTGCGCTGAAATGGAAAACGGAGGCTCCCGAGCAACCGCTAATAAGACTGTCTGATGGTCAGATGTATCCAACGGCCCAGCTTATGCTGGGACCCCGGTTATTTAGTACGGGAGCATCGTACAGAACAAAGAAGAAAACACTTTGTCGAATAGCCGAAAAACCTCTGTAGAGAGAGTTGGTGAGCCCCGACAACATTCAAAGAGGGCCGAAAACACCAGTGTCAGATGTATGTGAAAAACAGACATCCCCCCTGAAAGAAACGACCGCTGAGTCTGAAACTTAGCCATAACCCCAGTCGAAAAAGGGGGAGTTGCCAATAGAGTACTCCCTGAAAGAGAGCCCGAACTTACGGCCACCAGGCTAATTTCTTAAATTTCCTAAATTTCAGGCCAACGTAGTCTGAAGCGCAGCTGAGTAAACCACCCAGAGAAAACCAAAGATGACAGCTGAATGGCAAATCAAAAGGGGAAAACCCCTATTACCCACACTATGCCCCTTAAAGCTTCCCAAAGTGGCAAAAGCGAGAAGAGGTAACCGACTTCCGAAATCGGGGCCCAGTAGGCATAACCGAACTAGGGAACTTCTCCCCATACGCGCACGCAGGGGGGGTTTCCGAGTACCTAGAAACCCCCCCTGGCCGCCGATCCATCAGTGCTGCTGTCCGTTTTTTTTTAGCATTTATTTTTAATTAGCAGCAGCAGCTCCCTCCTCCTTACACTGTCCGAGTGACAGTGAGAACCTGGCTGCTGCTGGCTGCCTGTAGGGGGAGCTGCAGCAGAAGCGCATGGGACAGCTCCTCTCTCTGCTGTCTTTCGGCTCCCACTGTGTGTGACTCTGCAGAAGCAAGGTGCGTGTCTCACATACTGTATGTGTGTGGGATGGAGGGGTAGTTTATAATAAATTGTACTGCAGCAGTTTGTGAGTAGCCATGTATGTGTATAAGGTGCGGGGATGAGGAGGGGGGTGTTGTGTCTACTATTAATGGGTGTGTACATGGCTATGTACATGGATACTATGTGAGTAACTAAGTATGTATGCTGTGTGCATGTATAGTGTGTGTGTGTGTGTGTGTGTGTGTGTGTGTGTGTATGCTGTGTGCATTTATTCTGTGTGTGTGTGTGTATGCTGTGTGCATTTATTCTGTGTGTGTGTGTGTATGCTGTGTGCATTTATTCTGTGTGTGTGTGTGTATGCTGTGTGCATTTATTCTGTGTGTGTGTGTGTATGCTGTGTGCATTTATTCTGTGTGTGTGTTTTTATGTATGCTGTATGCATGCCTGTGTACTGTGTGTGCATGTATACTGTGTGTGTGTGTGTGTGTGTATGCATGCTGTGTGCATCTATTTTGTGTATGTAAGTATGCCTGTGTGCATGTATACTATGTATGTATGTATGTATGTATGTATGCATGCTGTAAGTATGTGTGCATGCATGTGTACTGTGTGTGTATGTGTGTATGCTGTGTGCATGTATACTGTGTGTGTATGTATGCTGTGTGCATGTATAGTGTGTGTGTGTGTGTGTACGTATGTATCCAGTGTGCATGTACACTGTATGTATGCTGTGTGCATGTATGCTACTGTACAGTATGTGTGTGTGTATATGTACAGTATGCCTATGTACAGATGTGCGGTATGTAATATATATATATATATATATATATATATATATATGTACATAGGTCGAGCAGTGTGCTGGCTACTCAATTACACACACACGTACGGAAACCCCCCTGTGAAAATCCTGCGTTTGCCACTGCTCCCTTCTGAGGTCTCGTGAACAGTCACGCCGTTAAACGAAACCAGTGTAAGATTGAATAAAGAAAAAGGACCCTGTTGAAGTAGACAGTCCTGCAGAGGTAGGAGCCAAGGCTCCTCTACTGACAACAGGTGCAGGCTGGATCTGTAAGTCATGCGCGGCCAAACCGGAGCCACCGGGAGGACTAGCACGCATTCTCCCCTCCTGTGTTACCGAAAGTGAGGTAGATAATAGAAAAGAAGGCAAGATAGACTAACCAGAAACTCCAAGGAGCCCTGAGGGCATCCTCGGCTATTGCCGCCAGAGCTCACGTCCGAGAGTAGTAAAGGGTTAAAGAGTCAGTCAGAACGCCCTGAGGTCGATCCGGGATCTCCGCCAACAGCGGACCAGCTAACAAAACTCCGGGAAATGTCCCCTCACCCGGGAGTCTGACCTGGCGGCTTGACCTGGAAAGAAGATTGTTGTCCTCCGCTCAGAGGGGAATGTAAGCGACCACTCATCGTGTCGCAACTTGACTGAAGAAAGAAAGTACCTGGTCCAGAGGAAGGAAAAATCCTCTGACGGACCGAGTTGAGAACCGTTTACGAGGAGCATAAAGTGGACCCGTGACGAACCAGAAGCTCCTGGATCCTCCGGATATTCAGAAGCAACCTAATCTGCAGAGTGGGATTCCAGCAGTAGATTGTCCAATTAGGGAACAAACGTCACTCCCTGCCTTTGAAAAAGAGGTATTCTGTGATCTTCCTAAACCCTGTGGGAGCGGAAAATGACCGTGAAAATGAGTATCCTGTAATGCGAATATGAGAAAAGCACGATGAGGAAACCCAACGGAGTTCAGTAAACAGGCATCCTTGAAGACAAGCAACGCGTAAAACCCCCTTTCTTTTTCAAACTAGCAATCACAGACTGAAAAGATTCTAAGGCCAGAATAGGCCTGGCCGAGCCATCTGGCTTTGGCACGGGAAAAGAAAACAAAGGCCTGAGAAATGCCCCGATTCAAATGATATGTAAAAACAGGGATCAACACCCTTTGCGGTTAGAAGCATCTGGAGCGCCGCCTGCAGTATGACTGTCTTGTCATCGTAAACCGGCTGACCCATGCCGAGGGACCCCTGAGACGGTTGGACTCCCAAATCGAGTCTATAAACGCCCAAGCCTTCCCAGTGTGTTGGATGACCTAAAACAGACTGGACTGAGGATGCTGAACCTCTGCTTCAGCCTGCTACCATGAGATGAGATCCCTTAGCGACGGAGATACCGCCCCTGACCTGGAGTCAAAAGCCTGAAAGGGCACGGAAAGATCTAAAGGAAAGACCGGTAAAGGATCCGTCTTGGAGCTGGAGCAGCAGTAGGGGAAAGAAAAATGGACTTACCCCCAATGGTTCGAGAAATCATGCAGGAAGTTTCTTCCCCTGAACCAGCTGCCCCTTAGGATTCCCTGTTCACCTGTCACTGGCGCAGCCCCAGAGGTCGTCGGGTTAAGACAGCCCAAGCGAAAATGCAGGTTCCGAGTATACAGACGTGTAGACCTCAAAAGAATATAAAGCAGAATCGTGATTCTGATCTGTCCCAAAGCATCAGTTGATCCTGATGCGAATTATCCAGTAACCTAGAGGACAATTGTTCCACAACCTACCTGCTCTGGATAAGGTCGAACCCCTGCTGTCGCATATGACTCACAGATGGATCCCTCAGCAAGGCTGCCCCAGGAAAAACGGCAGCCTGTTGGACCAACGATACATTGAGGGATATACCCTGTAGAGGCCTGATATTGTTTCCTGCTATCTGCGGGAAAAGGATAGGCAAACAAACATTGTTCGATACCTGAAATTGTGAATTCGGATGTTTCCCGGCCGCCTACCGGAGCATGCCCAGCTCATTCAAAACTGAACAAGTCGCTGTCATTTCTTCCTTGGCGTCAAACCCAGAGGGACCTGAAGTGTCCGACCTCTTTACCTGCAGCACCAGACGAACTGCTGTACAATACGCCTCAATATCCTGAGATACTGGTTCAGACTCCACCGAAATATAATTAGTATCTCCTGTAACATGGAGGTTAGCAAGATCCTTTTAGAAACCTGAAAACGTGCAGTCGGATGTCTCCAGGACCCAGAGACACTGGTTCGGACTCCACCGAAAACAGACATCCTCAGTATCCCGGACATCCATTGCCTCCTTCCAGAGAGGTCTGTCATCCGCAGCGTCGTGTAACACTGAGGTTAGCAACCTCCTTTTATAAACCTGGGGAGAAGAAATGACGGACGGGGTCTCTGGTAACGGTGACCTTACCTGCATAAGCTGAGCTGATCAAACAGGAACGTCCTGCAGCTGCATTGAGGGCTAAGCAGATGGCTCCACCGCACAATCTACACATAACAGGGAATTCTCTGTCCTGGGTGTTACGTTTAATTAAACGAAAAGAGAAAGAACTACAAGCTCCACCGACATTTATTATAATAACACAGACCTGGGTTCACGTCCCACATATCTTCACCCTGCCACATTGATTTTTCCCCCGGCTTTACTCACAGGCTGCCCGCCATTTTGGGCAACCAGCGGAGCTTACTAAATTAGCAGTACACTACATACAGGGCGGGGGTTGTCACCCCTTTATTACTCTTTTGTTTCACTTGGTAATAATACTGTGTGTAATTTGGGGGACTGTGTGTGGTGTCAGCCAAATAGCTGCAGTGGCTCGATACGCTTGGGACATCTGAACGCAGATTGAATTCCATCAAACACCAACTTTAAGGGATATGTGCCTATCACTGCACGTTATAGTGCAGAGTTTATAGAGGGTTACACCTCTTTAACCTGTCTTATATTATTGTAAAAATTCAGTGAGCCTAACTGTGCCCTGACAAAGAGCAGTAGTGAGCTGACTCCATATTCTATAAACAGGGGACTCCGTGCTGAATTAACAGCCGTAGCCCCCCTGACAAAGGGGCACTGACCTGAGCGTTAGGTTTAAGCCCCCCCCACTATGGCGCCTAATTTTAAAATCGACGGCGCTAGTTGATTATATATGCATATAGAGATATAATCCAATATAATATTATATATATAACAAACTCTATAAAATATAATATACATACAACAAGATATGTATATATATATATATATATATATACAGTACAACTATATACATTTATATATCATATATATATATGTGTGCCACAGGAGGAACACATTAAGAAAAAACTACTCACTGCAGTGATAAGAAGATCCTGACACTCACAGCAAGCAGTGGAGTCCGGGTAGAGGTTTCCCCTGCAGAGAGGAAATGGCCGCCAGCACCAGCAGAGCCGCAGGTAGCCGCCGGGAGCCGAGGTCCAAGACGGGAGGAAGCCCCGCCCCCCGTTATGGCGTCCAAATTTAAAAACTCTAGCCTTCCCATACTAAGTCAGCGGGGAGCGTCCTGCCTCCCCCGCCGATCACACAAGCCGCTGCCGGGGAGCTGAGCCCGCCGAGCAGAGCGGGAGACAGCTCCGCCCCCTATGTTCCGACTGTGCTCTGTACCAAGCGCCCGCGCAAACTTAGCGGGGAGCGCCCTGCATCCCCTGACGGCCCTGTGAGCCGTGGCCGGGGAGCGGGGGCGCTTAGCCCGCCGTGTCGAGCGGGATTAAGCTCCGCCCCCCTAGTAATGGCGCCTAAATATAAAAGTATAAAGGTGCAATCTAAAATATCTTTTTTTTTTTGTCATGCATTACACAGCCCATATATGAGTGGAGGGGGGTTAGACCAGGGACCCTGAGCGTGGCCCCCATGTATGGGAGCAGGGAGCGGGGATTGAATAAAAGACACAGCACACATCATCACAGTTTCAAATTGGTGTCTGTACTCCCCGCTATTGCAGGATTCCTGATGGAGTGGCCCCGACACGCGCCGCACGCAGCGGTGTCCGACCACTTATACTCACCGCTGCCATGCTGCCGGAATCTTCTGCTGGTGGAGCGGCCCCGACACGCGCCGCACGCAGCGGTGTCCGGCCAACTCAGGAGAGCTCAGTGTCTCCCTCAGCCGAGGCCCATCCCGAGCCGCACGCAGCTGCGATGGGACCCCGCCGGCAGCTCCCGCGGTGCAGACTGGCAGTGGCAGAGCTGCCAGTCTGTGTGTGTAAGAAAGAAAAATAAAAATAATAAAGAAAAAAGAAAAAATTCTTCAGCTAAAACCCAAGTGAACCAGCTCCCTCGGGCACTAACTAAGACTGGCTTGGAGGGGAGATAGTAGGGGAGGAGCTAGCCACAGTGTTAGAATTTTAAAGTGGCAGCTCCCAATTACTGCCTACTATTTCCCCATTGTAACTACGCTCCAGTGGCCCCTAGTGGATGAAGGAGAAATATATATCTTTTTAATTATTTTTTTAACTAAAATCATTTGGGATAGGTTTAAATTCATATTCTTCACCTAATTCACTCATAAAACCCCCCGACAATTTCGGATTCGTTTTTGGCGAAATAAATAGTTAGTTAAGTGGTTAATGGGTGACCAGATTCTGATACCTGAGTGTCTACACAGAGACAATACATCATAGTCACCCAGAAACATCGCTGACCGTAAAACTGCCACTGGTGCAGTGTTCTGGACACACTTATAGGAGTGATTCAGATTTGGTTACTTGGAAGCAGCACGATGCACAGATATGGTAATGCAGCAGCGATGCGCAGACATAGGTGTGCGCAGGGGGGGTGCCTGGTGCGCACAGGCACCCCCTAATGTCTGGCACCCCGATCTCACGTGCCTGATGCAGCGATCGCCGAGCAGGCTGATTACTGTCCCCTCTGTCTACCCTGTCAGGACTGCATTACTGACCGGACGCCTGGGTTAATCAAGGATGCTACCGCCCACCCGCCACATGCCCACCTCTCTCCTTCTATGTTATGCCAACGCCAGACACTGATGAGGATCAGCATGCAGCCAGCGTTCCTCTTAGGAAGACAAATTCAAATCTGGCAGGCGGCCGGCAAGCAGCATTGACACGTCACTCGTTTTTCCAGCAGCAGCAGTACTAGTCTGCGACTGTCAGTGTCAGTGAGTGACTGACTTGTAAGTAAGCTGCTGCAGCTTGCAGGGGAAAGAGAGGGGGAGCCAGACCAGGCTGAGGAGGAGCAGTGTAATTGCAGTGAGTGCCATCAGGGGTGTTTGTTTGGTGCACACCACATCTGAAAATGTATCTGCTTTATTAGGATTGGCACAAGGGTGGATATTTTATATTGCGTTGACGTCAATAGATGGTGCTAACACGCCCAAAAGGTGGTGCTAGACACACCCCTCCGACGGTGCACCCCCTAATAAAATGTGCTGCGCACGCCTATGTGCGCAGATATGGTAATGCAGCAGCGATGCACAGATATGGTAATGCGGCAGTGATGCACAGATATGGTAATGCAGCACGATGCACAGATATGGTAATGCTGCACGATGCACAGATATGGTAATGCAGCAGCGATGCTTAGATATGGTAATGCGGCAGCGATGCACAGATATGGTAATGCAGCACGATGCACAGATATGGTAATGCGGCACGATGCACAGATATGGTAATGCGGCAGCGATGCCCAGATATGGTAATGCGGCACGATGCACAGATATGGTAATGCGGCACGATGCACAGATATGGTAATGCGGCACGATGCACAGATATGGTAATGCGGCACGATGCACAGATATGGTAATGCGGCACGATGCACAGATATGGTAATGCTGCACGATGCACAGATATGGTAATGCGGCAGCAATGCACAGATATGGTAATGCTGCATGATGCACAGATATGGTAATGCGGCAGCGATGCACAGATATGGTAATGCTGCACGATGCACAGATATGGTAATGCGGCAGCGATGCACAGATATGGTAATGCTGCATGATGCACAGATATGGTAATGTGACAGCGATGCACAGATATGATAATGCGGCAGCAATGAACAGATATGGTAATGCTGCATGATGCACAGATATGGTAATGCTGCATGATGCACAGATATGGTATTGCAGCAGCGATGCACAGATATGGTAATGCTGCAGCGATGCACAGATATGGTAATGCAACAGCGATGCACAGATATGGTAATGCAACAGTGATGCACAGATATGGTAATGCTGCAGCGATGCACAGATATGGTAATGCTGCACGATGCACAGATATGGTTATGCAGCAGTGATGCACAGATATAGTAATGCACCACAATGCACAGATATGGTAATGCAGCACGATGCACAGATATGGTAATGCTGCATGATGCACAGATATGGTAATGCGGCATCGATGCACAGATATGGTAATGCAGCACGATGCACAGATATGGTAATGCAGCAATGATGCACAGATATGGTAATTCAGCACGATGCACAGATATGGTAATGCAGCACGATGCACAGATATGGTAATGCTGCATGATGCACAGATATGGTAATGCGGCATCGATGCACAGATATGGTAATGCAGCACGATGCACAGATATGGTAATGCAGCAGTGATGCACAGATATGGCAATTCAGCACGATGCATAGATATGGTAATGCTGTACGATGCACAGATATGGTAATGTTGCACGATGCACAGATATGGTAATGCAGCAGTGATGCAGATATGGTAATGCAGCACGATGCACAGATATGGTAATGCAGCAGTGATGCACAGATATGGTAATTCAGCAGGATGCACAGATATGGTAATGCTGCATGATGCACAGATATGGTTATGTGGCAGCGATGCACAGATATGATAATGCGGCAGCGATGCACAGATATGGTAATGCTGCAGCGACGCACAGATATAGTAATGCGGCAGCTATGCACAGATATGGTAATGCTGCAGCGACGCACAGATATAGTAATGCGGCAGCGATGCACAGATATGGTAATGCAGCATGATTCACAGATATGGTAATGCTGCATCATGTACAGATATAGTAATGCGGCAGCGATGCACAGATATGGTAATGCTGCAGCGACGCACAGATATAGTAATGCGGCAGCGATGCACAGATATGGTAATGCAGCATGATTCACAGATATGGTAATGCAGCAACGATGCACAGATATCGTAATGCAGCATGATTCACAGATATGGTAATGCAGCAGCGATGCACAGATATGGTAATGCTGCATGATGCACAGATATGGTAATGCTGCATGATGCACAGATATGGTAATGCAGCAGTGATGCACAGATATAGTAATGCACCACGATGCACAGATATGGTAATGCAGCACGATGCACAGATATGGTAATGCAGCACGATGTACAGATATGGTAATGCGGCATCGATGCACAGATATGGTAATGCAGCACGATGCACAGATATGGTAATGCAGCACGATGTACAGATATGGTAATGCTGCATGATGTACAGATATGGTAATGCAGCAGTGATGCACAGATATGGTAATGCAGCAGGAGGCATCTGGTATATGTAGATTCCTCCTGCATACCTACTGTATGTGATCCAGTGCTGCATCCGAGAACACAGCATCAGATCACCTGTGACACCATTGGCCGGCTGAGTGAACCCAGAAGTGACGTAGAGCGGCTGCCGCAGATCCGTCCTTGAGGCACTCCCACAAACCACAGGCGACACGGAGAATCCGCTGTATCACTTTACCTGGACGTGTGGCTTCTGTGCCAGCCAGCCTTTGGTCTTCTTCAGGGAAATGGCAGAGAGTGCAGCTGGACGTGATGGCATCGTTCTTCTTGTCTTCCTGACTGTTACACCCTGTGGAATAATGTACAATCATAAATAAGGAAAAGAGAGGAATGAGGCTGTAAAATACTGTTCTGCCATGGCTTTTACAGGGAACTATACTGAGAAATGATTTGACAAAACTGAAATCATTATCGTGGGTACTGGGTTCTATAAAGTACTGGAACAAGCAGGGCCGGTGCTAGGGTGTTCGGCTCCCTCTGCAAACTATAATCTTGCGCCCTCCCTCCCTTAACTCATAAGGGGACAGCGCGTGCCGAAGGTGTGCATCACAAAAAGGGGCTGTGGTCTCACAAGGAGGAGGGGCCACATAATAGCACCTCACAATAGTACCTCCAATTCAAATTACACCACACTGTGTAGCACAATCTTACATTACTCTGCACTTAGTCCCCATGATTCATATTACACCATACACTAGTATCCCTTATACACAATGCCGACAGGAGTACCCCTTATACGCAATACCTTTATGGGAGTATAGGGCCCTGGGCAGTATAGGCTATGCAGAATTCCACCATAGAACGCAAGCCAGAAGAGGCTGAATACCTAGAAGGTATTTTTTCTTCTCTTTTTCCTCCTCTCTCTCGACACCCCCTTCCCCCTCCTATTTTCCCTCCCCTCTTTCCCCTTATTACTCCCACTACTTTGGGAGTTACAGGAAGGATGAGGGCAGGAACGCTGAGGGGCATTTAGAGGGAACCTGAGGGCACGGGCACTGGGGGGATTTACAGGGAGGGTGAGGGTAGGGACATTGAGTGGGAGATAGAGGGAGGGGTGAGGGCAGGGACGCTGAAGGGGAGTTACAGGGAGGGTGAGGGCAGGGACGCTGAGGGGGAGTTAGAAAGAGGGTAAGGGCTTGGACAGTGACTGGGGGTTAGAGGGAGAGTAAGGGCATCGAAGGTGACTGGGGGCTAGAGAAGCGTGAGGGCCTAGGCGGTGACTGAGGGGTTAGAGGGAGGGTGAGGGCATGTACGGTGATGGAGAGTTAAAGGGGAGGGTGAGGGTAGGAATTCTGAGGGGGAGCTAGAGGGAGAGTGAGGGCATGGATGGTGACTGGGGGTTAGAGGGAGCGTGAGGGCATGGACGGTGACGGGGAGTTAGTGGGAGGGTGAGGGAGTGTGTGTGTAAGACATGTTCCTGACAGACAGCATGCCTTCTGCATAATTTTATTTAAAATTGTGTATATAAACATATGTATGTGTGCGGGGGAAATATACAAAAATGGCTTTATTAGAAAAACAAATACTCTAAATGTCAGTGTGGGGTTCCTGACAACTAGACTTCATATGCCCCAACAACCCCCCCCAATCAATTGTCAAATACCTGATTTTTGCTTAAGAAGTGCCTCCTCTCTTCTTTAGGGAGAGACAGCTGTCACACATGGGGCTGAGTCGTTCAGTCAGCAGCTATACCTTAGAGTTAAAGCAGCCCCCAGGGGAGGCAGAGCTCAGGATGTGACTCGGAGCAACTGCTGTACTGTAGTCGTGTTCTTGGTTTTCACTGGGCGGACGGCTGATGTTAGTGATATGCCTAACGGGTGATCCTGTACACATTCGGACCACCCCTTACTTTCACCTATGAGCACAATCAAGAATGCAGGAAGCCAGAAAAGAGGAGATGAGCACCGCTCTTCATTCTGTCGGTGCTGCTGCTGCCCGTCACACAGTATGACAGGCACAGACAGCGGCAGTTGGCAGCAACAGCATACAGAATCAGCAAGGATGCAGAGAGGAGAGCGCCTCTCCAGGCCGGCGCCCACCTGCTTTGCACACCTTGCTGAGCAGGTAGCGCCGGGCCTGAGTGACAGGACCGGGGGGGGGGGGGGGGGGAGTGTGTGTGTGACAGAACCTGGGGGGGGTGACACAGTGACAGGACTCGGAGGGGAGGGGGGCAGTGACAGGGCTCGGGAGGGTGGCAGGGCACGGGGGGGGGGGGGTGACACAGTGACAAGACAGGGGGTGACACAGTGACACGACGGGGGTGGGGTGGGGGTGACTTTGACAGGACACTGGAGGGGGGAGGGAGAGACACAAGGCTGGGACAGAACAGAGAGGAAGGGGGGTGACTAATTAAGAAGAGGGCGGGGGATCCGCTCCCCTCACGATTATCAATGTAATGGAGACTGGAGTGGTACCTGCCAGGTACTGGACTTCTGGGTGCCCTCTTTCCCACCCTCTGCCCAGTGACCTCACCTGCTGTGCAGATCAACTCAGAGCCAGTATGCAGAGTTTCTGTCTCCGGCGCGTCCTGTCTGTGTCCTCGGCGGCCACGAAGCTGAGGACCACAAGAGTGCATTTCCACCCGCAGCTGGGGGCTTCCTGGCCACCGGGGGGAGGCCAGCCGCAGCAGCAAGATGAGGAGCTGCGGATCTTAATGAGGTGGAGCTTTCTGCTATTACACTGGATTGTGGGCATTTGGTTTGCCACTGCTCTATTGCCACTTTGTTATTTTTAGTAATTACCCGTGCCGTGGTTCATTCAGCTGCTGGCGCCGTGTGACAGGCGCGGCAGCATCAGGCAGAAACAGTCATGTATAGAAGGAGGGATGCAGAGCAGGGAGTGCGCCTCTCAGGTCCGGCGCCTACCTGCTCTGCATCCCTTTGGGCTGAAACACACGCGACGGTTTTCCCCGGATGGCAAAAAGCTTGCCATCCGGTAAAGTCTTTCACACACAATAGCTTTGAGGCGTGTGAAATTCTGTGCGCATGTGCAGCAGCAGACATGGCTTGAAAAAAAAAAAAACGTTGTGTGTGAAAGCTCCCCTTCACACACATGGTCCACTGCCTTCAAAGACGGCACGGCCCCGGCCCGGCAGCCGGACCTTCCAGTGGATATTTCCGGCTGCAACCCGGCAGCCGGGCCGGGGCCGTGCAGTGTGAAAGGCCCCTACCCCTCACACTGTTAACTATAATACCGGCACAGGAAAAAGCCATACAGCTTTTTCCCGGCCGGCAAAAGCCGGCGTGTGTGTTTCAGCCCTTAGGGCTTATAGGAGGAATGTCTCCCATGCTACACCAAGTGCTGACCGGATGCATGTAAAGTATATTACGCTGCCTTAACTTCAGCATCTGTATGATGTCAGATCGTTTTATGGATTAAAACTTTTTGCACTTGCATTTAAAATAAAGCCAGTGCGCACCGTACAAAAAAATAAGGGGCGTGGCTTCATGGGGAAGGGGCGTGACCACAAAATAATACAAATTCATATTACGCTGCACAGTAGTCTCTATTATTCAAATTACTCTGCAAAGTAGCACCACTTACACACATTACACTAGGTAGAGCCCCTTTTACACATTACGCCAGGTAGAGCCCCTTTTACACATTACACCAGGTAGAGCCCCTTTCACACATAACGCCAGGTAGAGCCCCTTTTACACATTACGCCAGGTAGAGCCCCTGTCACATATTACGCCAGGTGGAGCACCATTTTACACAGTACGGCAGGTAGAGTCCCCTTTTACACATTACGGAAGACAGAACACCTTACATCCCCCCCCTACCCTTAGGGTGTAGTGTAGTGTACTGTAGTGTAGGGTGTAGTGTACTGTAGTGTTGTGTATTGTACTGTAGTATAGTGTAATATAGTGTAGAGTAGTGTGTTTTATATTGTCAATTATATTTGACTGAGGGGAATTTTAGCACAGCGTACACATACAACTGCACACCTGCATGGGGTGAATTTACAGGGTGTGGTTCATCAAATCGACAGTGTCTAGGTCGACAATGTTTAGGTCGACCACTATAGGTCGACAGTCACTAGGTCGACATGGATGGAAGGTCGACAGGGTTTCTAGGTCGACATGTGCTAGGTCGACAGGTCTAAAAGTCGACATGAGGATTTTTTTTTTTTTTTGGTGTCGTTTTCTTCGTAGAGTGACCGGGATCCAAATTAGTGCACCGCTTCGCTCGCCATGCTTCGGGCATGGTGCCTTCGCTCCGCTACCGCTTCGCTCTGCACACTTTACCGTTCCAATCGTAGTCCACGTGGATCGTTAAGTATGAAAAAATTCAAAAAAAGATTTATTTATTTTTAAACTCATGTCGACCTTTAGACCTGTCGACCTAGCACATGTCGACCTAGAAACCCTGTCGACCTTCCATCCATGTCGACCTAGTGACTGTCGACCTATAGTGGTCGACCTAAACATTGTCGACCTAGACACTGTCGATCTTCAGACCGGATCCCGAATTTACACTACCCCTGGGCAGCAACTATTTGATCACCGGACAGTGTAATTTGCAGCACAGCAATCAGGTCTGAATTAGGCCCCATGTGCACTGCATGGGGGGCAGATGTAACATGTGCAGAGAGAGTTAGATCTGGGTGGGTTATATTGTTTCTGCTGCTGCGATCAGGTCTGAATTAGGCCCCATGTGCACTGCATGGGGGGCAGATGTAACATGTGCAGAGAGAGTTAGATCTTGGTGGGTTATATTGTTTCTGCTGCTGCGATCAGGTCTGAATTAGGCCCAGTGTACTATTCCAGTGTTTCAGTATTAAAGGTTGATTCAATTGCCACACCCCCACGAGTCCATGCAGGAAGGGAGACTTTATGCTACACTTACAGTAGCTCCGAACTCGCTGATTTTTGATAGCAATCCTATGGCGTACAAAAATGAGCAAGTCCAGTGCGAGAACAGCCAGTGATGGGCGGCAGCTAATTGAATTGACCCCTTAGTGACAAATCATAGGGTAAATAGGGTGTTCAATTCTGTAAATAAATAAATACAGTACATTCCCAATCACTGGGGTAAATGTACTAATAGATAGACTCTGATTCACTGGCGTATTTATAATGGGTGCAGTGCGTGCGGTGCACACGGGCCCCCGGGGTCTAGGGGGGCCCACACCACACACCCTGCACCCATTATTTTAATACTCACTCTCCAGAGTCCCACGGCGCAGTAGAAATCACTGGGAAAATGGTGCAGTGACATTTTCCCAGTGTTTTGTGCATGTGCAGTAGGAAAATCACTAGGAAAATGGCTGCCGCACCATTTTCTTGGGAATCTGCGCATGCACTCTAGGCTCTGGGTCATGGCAGAGCCGCATGGAGACTGCAGAGGTGCATGGAGACGGCAGAGGCGCACGGAGATGGCCACATACTAAATATTCTGGGTGTCAGTCAAGACAGCTGAGGCACGTGGCACTGTTTGTGGAGGAGCATAAGTTTGCACAAACTGATAAGAGAGAACAGGGATACTGTAGTATGGAGTACAGGATTGGTGGGAGTGCTTTCTATGTCTGTTTCATTCTGCTAAATCAGTAGAATTGGACACTAGAGTTGACCATCGCAAAATTGATCGCTAGCAACAATCGATGGTTTGCTGTTGATAGTCGATAGTTTTACTATTGAAAGGCTAATGGGCCCTACACACTGGCAGATTTCACTGAACAATATGAACATTCTCATTCATTAATGAACGAGAACTCATTCATATCGTTCAGTGTGGAGGCACCAGCGATGAACGATGCGCGGTCCCGCGCTCGTTCATCGTTGGTGCCCCGTCGCTTATGCATGCAGGCCAATATGGTCAATCTCGTCCATATTAGCATGCAGTGCTATGGAGCTGGGTGACGTGGGCCGTATCAGCCGTCGGGCACCTCGGCGGCACATCGCCATATGTGTAGGGCCCTTAAGTTTATCACTTTCTGCATTGCACATGCACAGTCTGCTTTCCTCTGTGCCTGTAACCATAAGGATGGACAACCCTGTGGCTCTGAGCTGGCAGAGATCAGGTTGCAGCCCCATCTGTGCACTTTCACCAATGTAAAGAAAAACGTCAAATACACAAACAGTCCTGATATCCCCTCACTTACATGATTCATGTAAGCCTTGGATGAGACTGTCAGACAGCATTTCAGGAGGGGAGGAAGGGGATTCAATTATCAGCAAGGTTTGGCACGTTATCGGGGAAGGAAAGTCTTGCTAGATTTTGTTAGCGCTCCATAGAGGTGGGAGCAACACCCCATAGAGCTGCGACAGCACCACATAGAGGTGCGACAACACCCCACAGAGATGCGACAACACCACACAGAGGTGCGACAACACCACATAGAGGTGCGGCAACACCCCATAGAGGTACGACAACACCACATAGAGGTAAGACAACACCACATAGAGGTGCGACAACACCCCATAGAGGTACGACAACACCACATAGAGGTAAGACAACACCACATAGAGGTGCGACAACACCACACAGAGGTGCGACAACACCACACAGAGGTGCGACAACACCACATAGAGGTACGACAACACCCCATAGAGGTACGACAACACCACACAGAGGTAAGACAACACCACATAGAGGTGCGACAACACCACACAGAGGTGCGACAACACCACACAGAGGTGCTACAACACCACACAGAGGTGCGACAACACCACATAGAGGTACGACAACACCCCATAGAGGTACGACAACACCACACAGAGGTAAGACAACACCACATAGAGGTGCGACAACACCACACAGAGGTGCGACAACACCACACAGAGGTGCTACAACACCACACAGAGGTGCGACAACACCACATAGAGGTGCGACAACACCACACAGAGGTGCGACAACACCACATAGAGGTGCGACAACACCACACAGAGGTGCTACAACACCACACAGAGGTGCGACAACACCACACAGAGGTGCGACAACACCACACAGAGGTGCGACAACACCACACAGAGGTGCTACAACACCACACAGAGGTGCGACAACACCACATAGAGGTATGACAACACCCCATAGAGGTACGACAACACCACACAGAGGTAAGACAACACCACATAGAGGTGCGACAACACCACACAGAGGTGCGACAACACCACACAGAGGTGCTACAACACCACACAGAGGTGCGACAACACCACACAGAGGTGCGACAACACCACACAGAGGTGCGACAACACCACATAGAGGTGCGACAACACCACACAGAGGTGCTACAACACCACACAGAGGTGCGACAACACCACATAGAGGTGCGACAACACCACATAGAGGTGCGACAACACCACACAGAGGTGCGACAACACCACACAGAGGTGCTACAACACCACACAGAGGTGCGACAACACCACATAGAGGTATGACAACACCCCATAGAGGTACGACAACACCACACAGAGGTAAGACAACACCACATAGAGGTGCGACAACACCACACAGAGGTGCGACAACACCACACAGAGGTGCTACAACACCACACAGAGGTGCGACAACACCACATAGAGGTGCGACAACACCACACAGAGGTGCTACAACACCACATAGAGGTGCGACAACACCACACAGAGGTGCTACAACACCACACAGAGGTGCGACAACACCACACAGAGGTGCGACAACACCACACAGAGGTGCGACAACACCACACAGAGGTGCGACAACACCACACAGAGGTACGACAACACCACACAGAGGTGCGACAACACCACACAGAGGTACGACAACACCCCATAGAGGTGCGACAACACCACACAGAGGTGCGACAACACCCCATAGAGGTGCGACAACACCACACAGAGGTGCGACAACACCACACAGAGGTGCGAGCAAAATACACACAGAGGCCGAGCGATTATGGGCCAACTGCATATGTGTCGCAATCGCACTGCACCCGCGCTAAGGTACTTTTGAAAGGACTCTCGCAGTGATTAATCAATCGCAAATGACTGACAATAGGAGGGCATGTCGCGGCCTACATCTGCAATCTCGTAAGCAGAAAACATGGCGCCAGTGTGTCAGTTCCCGCAGCCATTTTGCGTGACCATAGTCACTCGGATGGTGGATTAACGAGGGATCTGCGACCACCGCTAAGTGTGTGTACACAGTTACTGATATTAGCGAGGCCGCCGGTGGGCGTCTCATTACATTTCCAGGCGGCAGCATCAGCGTATTTTCACACATCCTGTGCGTACGGAATTGCAGAACCTTTGCCTGATCCCTGCAAATACCGAATGCAGAGTGGTGTAAATGTATATAATCTCCTGCACTACCACAGGTACTTACCAGATAGACGGGCACATACCAGCTGTACGCTCTCCGTGCTCTGACTGTGCGGTCACTGGCTGGCTATCCATCTGCGACCTGTCCGTCACAATCGTCAGGCGGTGTGGTCAGTGTTTCCACTTTCAGATTTCCTGCTCGCAACCTGTTCTATTCCTGGTCAGAATTCCCAGTCACAATTTGCCCCTAAAGTGATGCGGTACATACATAACATGATAGCCAACAAGGAAATAAAGCTGAAAAGGGGATTTTACCAGATTTTAAGGGTTGTCCTGATCAGAATCAGATCTCCCCGTACTCAGGAGGAAATAGCAGTAAGTGTAACCACGGCTCCAGAACATGGGCCCTCATTCCGAGTTGTTCGCTCGCAAGGCGAATGTAGCAGAGTTACACACGCTAAGCCGCCGCCTACTGGGAGTGAATCTTAGCTTCTTAAAATTGCGACCGACGTACGCGCAATATTGCGATTACAAACGAGTTAGCAGTTTCAGAGTAGCTCCAGACTTACTCTGCCTGTGCGATCATTTCAGTGCTTGTCGTTCCTGGTTGTCGTCACAAACACACCCAGCGTTCGCCCAGGCACTCCCACCGTTTCCCCGGCCACTCCTGCGTTTTTTCCGGAAACGGTAGCGTTTTCAGCCACACGCCCCTGAAACGCCGTGTATCCGCCCAGTAACACCCATTTCCTGTCAATCACATTACGATCGCCGGAGCGAAGAAAAAGCCGTGAGTAAAAATACTTTCTTCATAGTAAAGTTACTTGGCGCAGTCGCAGTGCGAACATTGCGCATGCGTACTAAGCGGATTTTCACTGCGATGCGATGAAAAATACCGAGCGAACAACTCGGAATGAGGGCCATGGTCACATTTCCAGAGGAAATAAATCTGTAAGTGGAAACCCTGTGTATGTGGTTACCGCAGCAACGCATTGTTATAGTTACTATTGTCTCCTGACTGATTGGCAGGCGCAACGGCTAATCAGCAACGTGAAAATGTACAAAGGCGAAGTTATGGCAGCCAAGGCCAGCCAATGGGGTTTCTGTACCCAGCAGCCCCTCCTGCTCTTGTGCAGAATGCATGCAAGTGTCACACACACTAATACAATGTATTATGCTGGATAGGAGCAGAGCAGGGAGAGGTGAGACAGAACTTTGGTGGTTACTTATATACTGAATATCCATTGTGCTGTGCAGAGCTACTTATGGCTGGAATTCTGATACTAATGCGTATATCTACTGCAGCCAGCACACATGTTCCGGTGTGTGCTGCACAATGTTTGCTTCAGTCATTAATGTGCCACACATTCCCATTGTGGAGTTATGGGCTAGGCCTATACTAATGCTGCTTTGTCTTGCCACCATGTAATTCATAGGCTGTGTCTATAGCAGGCTGCCTCCTAGAACAGGGGCATATGCATCAATGCTTGGAGAGTGATAAAGTGGAGAGAGAGATAAAGTACCAACTAATCAGCTCCTGTCGTGTTACATGCTCCTGTAGCTGTAGCTTCTGTGCTTAAAGGATTATCTGATGCATACACACAAGTAGAGGAAAACATTTGTTATGGGGGGTGAGGGGTATGAAGGCATGAACGCCGATCTTGGCTGCGCACAAGACTTCCATAAAAGCCGGTGTTGTGTGCAAAGTCAGGGGCTGGCCGTAGGGCCGCCATCAGGGGGACTGCCCAAACTGCAGTCCAGAGCCCGGACAAAGAACGGGGCCCGGGAGGTAGCGGGGTGGATTTTCTTTGGGGTAACAGCTGCACCAGCGGGCAGCCTTGGATAGGCCGTGTCGGCAGCAGACGCTCCTGATTGGCTGCCAGTACACAAGCTGTGATTGGCTTGCAACCGGAGCCATATTCAAAATGTTGTCTGCGCTGTCTTTCCACACCGCTGTCACTCGATTAAATTGCTTTTCAGCGTCACACACCACTTGCAAAAGCTCCCTTATTGACAGTAGTCATCTATAAATCTATACAGTATTGGCCATCAGACCCTCACATGCAGCAGCCAGCAGAGTCTCATACTACATGACCGGCTCCCAATCACACTGGGCAGATCGGGGACATGGTTCCCTGGCATGGAAGAGCCACCAGCCAGGAAAAGGTTGCAGTTAGTCGATGAAGTTCTGCACAATAGCCACCCTCTTCCAGAGGGAGCCGTAGCAGTCTCTGTGTCTGAGCTGGTGCATACAGAGGGGCCTGGGGACAGGGAATGATGTCCCTACTGCCAAGCAAAGATGGCTGAGCTGAAGAAGCAAGCACAGAGACTGGCCATCCCTGGCTCCATTATGGTAAGAGCACCTGGCATCCAGTGTTGGTGCATTGATTGCACTAGCACTAAGGTTTTGCAGTTGTGCTTTGTCGTAGCAACTAGAAGTAGTGGAATTTGCTTTTGTATCATAGTAGAGCTGCAGCATCACCTATTTGGACATTAACAGCATAGCAGTAACATGGGTGGTCATTCCGAGTTGATCGCAGCCAGCAACTTTTTGCTACTGCTGCGATCAACTAGTCCACGCCTATGGGGGAGTGTATTTTAGCTTAGCAGGGCTGCGATCGCTTGTGCAGTAAACAAGACCAGCCCTGGACATACTTACCCTGTGATGCCCAGGTACACTTTCTTTCTGTCAATCTTCTTGCGGTCGGCTCAGCGACCGCTTTCTTCGTAAAACCGCGACGTAACCCGGCGACCCCTGTCACCGGGCAACGTCGCGCATGCGCAGTGCGGCCGCTGCACATGCGCATTCTGGACCCGTTCGCACCGTAGCGACAAACCGCTGCGTGCAAACGGGTTGGAATGACCCCCATCATTCTAATATTTGCTACATTAATAGTTAATAGCCATTTGTTGTTAAGTTCGATAAGGATTGGGCAACCTGTGGTTGGCTCTCCAGCTGTTAGTAAAGTACAAGTCCCAGCATATCTTGACAGATTTCTACCAACCTTGTTCATTCTGAATCCTGATTCATGTATGTATAATTGATGTTACATTGTAACTGTGTGGAGTTTGTAGTTCTCCATGTGCTTGCGTGGGTTTCCCCTGGGTATTCTGGTTACCTCCCACAATTCAAAAACTACCGGTAGGTTATCTGCCCCCCCCCCCCCCCAAAAAAAAAAAAACCCACTACTGTCTGTGTGAGTGTACATGGGCAGACTTGTAATTACTTACAATCCATTTTCAGACAATAAAAAAGCCCTGATATAACGATTTTTCGAAAAATGGTCATTAATGCGGTATCAATTAGAGGTCGTTTTTTTATCGGACGAAAACAGACCCGCGATCGTGTGATAACACATGGGATCCGGGATAAGTTCCTGATCCCATGTGTTATTGCGGCTTTGACGGCCACTTATTGTGGATTATGCTTCGGGTGCCTGAGACCAAGGGGGCTGCTGAACTAGGACACTCATTTGGTAGAGATTTGCTACAGTCACTGCTGACTCACAACCCCCTTTTGCAGCCCCCTTGAACTGAAGAGTCTCGGAATGTGTGATAACAAAGTGTGTACAGTGTAGTGAGCTACAGCTCTGCTGTTGTGTCTTTATTGGCAAAAGAAAGGAGAACAGAAGGTTTTTAAGCAAATGCACAAATTATTATAATAAAACTTTTAAGGGAGGGGGGGTTTATCAAAGCTTGGAGAGAGATAACATTGTGAGAGATAACATACCAACCAATCCGCTCCTGTCATTTTTCAACCACAGCCTGTAAAACGTAAGGCAGAAGCTGATTGGCAGCTACTTTATCTCTCTCAGTTTTATCTTTCTCCGAGCTTTGATAAAACCCCTCCGCAGGGCTCTACTTATTATCATTTGCAGCCAGCACCCAAAAATAAAGATTCCTTATCACCACAATTAGCTGCAATAAGGAATCGTGATGTCAGCACAGGCATAAGCCAGAGCCACTGGGGGGGTGGGGGGAGGGGAGGAATGATGTGATTTTGCAGCCATGCCCCCACCCACAGTTTGCCCCCTATGCCAAGCCACGCCCCATCATCGCCCACTGCTGTGTTGAGCTGGCTGCTGCTTCCCAGAAGGGGCAGCCAAAAAGTCAACAGCTATGGTGTTGTTGTTGCCCATAGCAACCAATCAGCTTTTGCCTATCATTTTCTAGGATGCCATAAAGACATTATCTGATTGGTAGCTTTGGGCAACACCCCTAATTTTAATTTTAGAAGCATTAGTAAATCTACCCTTTAATCCACTGGTAACCTGCTACAGCATCTCTGTACTTCCTAACCCCTGATAATATCATTTATTTTATTTTTCAACAGGTGTAAGCAGCAATGACCCAGATCCAGAACTTACTGTATGATTCACTGATAGGGACTCAGCATGTGGACTGTGCAGCACTTATCAAGATAAAAGAAGGAATTGCACTAACGTCACCCCCGAGGTTTCATGTAAGGCCCCTTTGTGCTTATACTGGATCATTTATTCCACTGACTTGCTATTTTGGGGACATCTATGATTTTGAAGAGTCCTTGAGGAATTGAATCAGCAGTAAATGTTGTTAAGTTCGATTATTTTACAAGGAAAAGCAATACCTTAACACACTGTTGTACGGGCCGCTGCAGCCGCTAAACATAAACAAATAACCGCTAAGATATGAATGCATGTTGCGTACACACGCTGACACGCTATGCGCACAATGCAGCGACACGTGTGGCTGAATACACCTTATACCCCAAACAAGAATGGAATGCGACACCAGTAGTTAAATGTAATGTTGTGGTCCAACGCATCAACAATATTTACTCAAAAGATACAGGTAATTTGTCTCCCATCGTGGGCCTTTTAACACGACCACCAAATGAACAAGCGAGATGACGGTGAAAAGTCCTTTGAGCGCTTTTCACCCGCTGGAATGTACCACGACTCACTCCTATAGTGATTTTCCACGAACCCAGTGAGGATCCCTACTAGACCCCTCAGCACTGGAAGTATGAAGTATTAACAGAATTAATACCTCACCGTTTTCAGTGGAGGTTGAAAGCCTGCTGGAATGTTTCCTGAGAGAGAGTCAGCGAAACTCCCTTTTCTTTACACAAATCACGTCTGCGTATGCTATCACAGCGCGTATGATGACGCAATTGTGCAAAATAACGCAAATGATATCACATTGCGTTCCCGTACGCACGCTTCACGTACTTTTCTACCGTGACACACGTACACAGTGCGTTCGCAACTAAATATTCCACACTTTTCTCGATCAATGTAAGTAATGCAGCAGATTTGTGTTTCTAGTTTCTACTGCTTTTGCTTAATACACAATACACCTTTGTTCCTCACACACGTTGGAAGTCACCCACGAGAATAACTTTCGTTGAGTGTAGAGATGAGCGGGTTTGGTTCATCGAGATCCGAACCCCTTCGAACTTCACGTGGTTTACACGGGTCCCAGCCAGCCTCGGTTCTTCCCGCCTTGCTCGGTTAACCCGAACGAGGCCGAACATTATCATCCCGCTGTCGGATTCTCGCGAGATTCGTATTCCATATAAAATTTTCACTCGTGCATTGTAGATTGAGCGGAGAGGACGTGGCTACGTTCTCTGCCTGAAAAGCTCAATATCTGTGCTCAGTGTGCTGCATTGGGGTGACCACCAGTATATAGTAGTACAGTACAGTAGGCCATTGCTGTATCTTGCAGCTCCGTGTCAGACTCAGTTCTAGTATCCTGATCAGTGCTCAATATCGTTGCTGCATTGTTGTGACCAGTATATAGTAGTACAGTGCTGCATTGTGGTGACCACCAGTATATAGTAGTACAGTACAGTAGGCCATTGCTGTATCTTGCTGCTCTGTGTCACTTCTAGTATCCTGATCAGTGCTCAATATGTGTGCTGCATTGTGGTGACCAGTATATAGTAGTACAGTGCTGCATTGTGGTGACCACCAGTATATAGTAGTACAGTACAGTAGGGCATTGCTGTATCTTGTTGCTCTGTGTCACTTCTAGTATCCTGATCAGTGCTCAATATCTGTGCTGCATTGTGGTGACCAGTATATAGTAGTACAGTGCTGCATTGTGGTGACCACCAGTATATAGTAGTACAGTAGAGTAGGCCATTGCTGTATCTTGCAGCTCCGTGTGAGACTCAGTTCTAGTACCCTGATTAGTGCTCAATATCTGTGCTGCATTGTGGTGACCAGTATATAGTAGTACAGTGCTGCATTGTGTTGACCACCAGTATATAGTAGTACAGTACAGTAGGCCATTGCTGTATCTTGCAGCTCCGTGTCAGACTCAGTTCTAGTATCCTGACCAGTGCTCAATATCTGTGCTGCATTGTGGTGACCAGTATATATAGTAGTACAGTGCTGCATTGTGGTGACCACCAGTATATAGTAGTACAGTACAGTAGGCCATTGCTGTATCTTGCAGCTCCGTGTCAGACTCAGTTCTAGTATCCTGATCAGTGCTCAATATCTGTGCTGCATTGTGGTGACCAGTATATAGTAGTACAGTGCTGCATTGTGGTGACCACCAGTATATAGTAGTACAGTACAGTAGGCCATTGCTGTATCTTGCAGCTCTGTGTCAGACTCAGTTCTAGTATCCTGATCAGTGCTCAATATCTGTGCTGCATTGTGGTGACCAGTATATAGTAGTACAGTACAGTAGGCCATTGCTGTATCTTGCAGCTCCGTGTCAGACTCAGTTCTAGTATCCTGATCAGTGCTCAATATCTGTGCTGCATTGTGGTGACCAGTATATAGTAGTACAGTACAGTAGGCCATTGCTGTATCTTGCAGCTCCATGTCAGACTCAGTTCTAGTATCCTGATCAGTGCTCAATATCTGTGCTGCATTGTTGTGACCAGTATATAGTAGTACAGTGCTGCATTGTGGTGACCACCAGTATAGTAGTACAGTACAGTATGCCATTGCTGTATCTTGCAGCTCCGTGTCAGGCTCAGTTCTAGTATCCTGATCAGTGCTCAATATATGTGCTGCATTGTTATGACCAGTATATAGTAGTACAGTGCTGCATTGTGGTGACCACCAGTATATAGTAGTACAGTACAGTAGGCCATTGCTGTATCTTGCTGCTCTGTGTCACTTCTAGTATCCTGAACAGTGCTTAATATCTGTGCTCAGTGTCAGTGCTGCATTGTGGTGACTAAAAGTCCAGTGTCTGTTGCTGCTGTAGGGTGCTGTGGTAGTGTTCTGTCACTGTGCATAGGTCATCATCATTCCAGTCACAGTGGTATCTGGTATCTATTTTGGTATCTAATTCCAGACATTACTGCCGTCTAATTCCAGATATATTACTGGCATATAATTAAACACATAAAAAAATGGAGAACAAAAATGTGGAGGGTAAAATAGGGAAAGATCAAGATCCACTTCCACCTAGTGCTGAAGCTGCTGCCACTAGTCATGGCAGAGACGATGAAATGCCATCAACGTTGTCTGCCAAGGCCTATGCCCAATGTCATAGTAGAGAGCGTGTAAAATCCAAAAAGCAAAAGTTCAGTAAAATGATGACACAAAAATCTAAATTAAAATCGTCTGAGGAGAAGCGTAAACTTGCCAATATGCCATTTACAACACGGAGTGGCAAGGAACAGCTGAGGCCCTGGCCTATGTTCATGGCTAGTGGTTCAGCTTCACATGAGGATGGAAACACTCATCCTCCCGCTAGAAAAATGAAAAGAGTTAAGCTGGAAAGAGCACAGAAAAGAACTGTGTGTTCTTCTAAATCACAAACCCCCAAGGAGAGTCCAATTGTGTCGGTTGCGATGCCTGACCTTCCCAACACTGGACGGGAAGAGGTGGCTCCTTCCACCATTTGCACGCCCCCTGCAAGTGCTGGAAGGAGCACCCACAGTCCAGTTCCTGATATTCAAATTGAAGTTGTCACTGTTGAAGTACACCAGGATGAGGATATGGGTGTTGCTGGCGCTGAGGAGGAAATTGACAAGGAGGATTCTGATGGTGAGGTGGTTTGTTTAAGTCAGGCACCCAGGGAGACACCTGTTCATTGTGGGATGAATATGGCCATTGACATGCCTGGTCAAAATATAAAAAAAATCACCTCTTCGGTGTGGAATTATTTTAACAGAAATGCAGACAACAGGTGTCAAGCCGTGTGTTTCCTTTGCCAAGCTGTAATAAGTAGGGGTAAGGACGTTAACCACCTAGGAACATCCTCCCTTATACGTCACCTGGAGCGCATTCATCAGAAGTCATTGACAAGTTCAAAAACTTTGGGTGACAGCGGAAGCAGTCCACTGACAACTAAATCCTTTCTTCCTCTTGTACCCAAGCTCCTGCAAACCACCCTACCAACTCCCTCAATGTCAATTTCCTCCTTAGACAGGAATGCCAATAGTCCTGCAGGCCATGTCACTGGCAAGACTGACGAGTTCTTTCCTAACTGGGATTCCTCCAATGGATCCGTGAGTGGAACGCCTACTGCTGCTGTTGTTACTGCTGGCGCTGCTGTTGTTGCTGCTGCTGGGAGTCGATCGTCATCCCAGAGGGAAAGTCGGAAGACCACTTGTACTACTTCCATTAAGCAATTGACTGTCCAACAGTCCTTTGCGAGGAAGATGAAATATCACAGCAGTCATCCTGTTGCAAAGCGGATAACTCAGGCCTTGACAACTATGTTGGTGTTAGTGCGTCCGGTATCCGTCGTTAGTTCACAGGGACTTAGAGAATTTCTTGAGGTAGTGTGTCCCCGGTACCAAATCCCATCTAGGTTCCACTTCTCTAGGCAGGCGATACCGAGAATGTACACAGACGTCAGAAAGAGAGTCACCAGTGTCCTAAAAATGCAGTTGTACCCAGTGTCCACTTAACCACGGACATGTGGACAAGTGGAGCAGGGCAGACTAAGGACTATATGACTGTGACAGCCCACTGGGTAGAAGTATTGCCTCCCGGAGCAACAACAGCAGCAGCGGCACCAGTAGCAGCATCTCGCAAACGCCAACTCGTTCCTAGGCAGGCTACGCTTTGTATCACCACTTTCCATAAGAGGCACACAGCTGACAACCTCTTACGGAAACTGAGGAACATCATCGCAGAATGGCTTACCCCAATTGGACTCTCCTGGGGATTTGTGACATCGGACAACGCCACCAATATTGTGCGTGCATTGCATGTGGGAAAATTCCAGCACGTCCCATGTTTTGCACATACAATGAATTTGGTGGTGCAGAATTATTTAAAAAAACGACAGGGGCGTAATGGAGATGAATTGTGGGCCACTTTCGGCATTCAGCCATCGCGTGCCGAAGACTGGAGCACCAGCAAACACTCCTGAACATGCCCTGCCATCAGCTGAAGCAAGAGGTGGTAACGAGGTGGAATTCAACCCTCTATATGCTTCAGAGGATGGAGGAGCAGCAAAAGGCCATTCAAGCCTATACATCTGCCTACGATATAGGCAAAGGAGGGGGAATGCACCTTACTCAAGCGCATTGGAGAACGATTTCAACATTGTGCAAGGTTCTCCAACCCTTGCCACACGTGAAGTCAGTTCAGACACTGCCAGCCTAAATCAGGTCATTCCCCTCATCAGGCTTTTGCAGAAGCAGCTGGAGAGATTGAAGGAGGAGCTAAAATGGAGCGATTCCGCTAGGCATGTGGGACTTGTGGATGGAGCCCTTCATTCGCTAAACCAGGATTCACGGGTGGTCAATCTGTTGAAATCAGGCCACCGTGCTCGATCCTAGGTTTAAAGCCTACGCTGTATCTCTCTTTCCGGCAGACATAAGTCTGCAGATGTTCAAAGACCTGCTGCTGAGACACTTGTCAAGTCAAGCGGAACGTGACTCGCCAACAGCTCCTCCTTCATTTTCTCCCGCCACTGGAGCTGCCAGGAAAAGGATCAAATTTCCAAAACCACCCGCTGGCGGTGATGCAGGGCAGTCAGGAGCAAGTGCTGATATCTGGTCCGGACTGAAGGACCTGCCAACGATTACTGACATGTCGTCTACTGTCACTGCATATGATTCTGTCACCATTGAAAGAATGGTGGGGGATTATATGAGTGACAGCATCCAAGTAGGCATGCTGGCGTATACTGGCAGGAAAAAGAGGCAATTTGGAGGCCCTTGCACAAACTGGCTTTATTTTACCTAAGTTGCCCCCCCTCCAGTGTGTACTCCGAAAGAGTGTTTAGTGCAGCCAGTCACCTTGTCAGCGATCGGCGTAGGAGGTTACTTCCAGAAAATGTGGAGAAGATGATGTTCATCAAAATGAATTATAATACATTCCTCCGTGGAGACATTTACCAGCAATTGCCTCCAGAAATTACACAGGGACCTGTGATGGTGGATTCCAGTGGGGACGAATTAATACTCTGTGAGGAGGGGGATGTACACAGTGAAAGGGGTGAGGAATCGGACGATGAGGAGGAGGTGGACATCTTGCCTCTGTAGAGCCAGTTTGTGCAAGGAGAGATTGATTGCTTCTTTTTTGGTGGGGGCCCGAACCAACCAAATATTTCAGCCACAGTCGTGTGGCAGACCCTGTCGCTGAAATGATGGGTTAGTTAAAGTGTGCATGTCCTGTTTATACAACATAAGGGTGGGTGGGAGGGCCCAAGGACAATTCCATCTTGCACCTCTTTTTTTATTTATTATTTGCATCATGTACTGTTTGGGGACTATTTTTTTAAGTGCCATCCTGTCTGACACTGCAGTGCCACTCCTAGATGGGCCAGGTGTTTGTGCCGCCCACTTGGGTCGCTTAGCTTAGTCATCCAGCGACCTCGGTGCAAATTTTAGGACTCAAAAAAATATTGTGAGGTGTTCAGAATAGACTGGAAATGAGTGGAAATTATGGTTATTGAGGTTAATAATACTATAGGATCAAAATGACCCCCAAATTCTATGATTTAAGCTGTTTTTGAGGGGTTTTTGAAAAAAAACACTCGAATCCAAAACACACCCGAATCCCTCAAAACTTTTAAGGGAGGTTTTGCCAAAACGCGTCCGAATCCAAAACACGGCCGCGGAACCGAATCCAAAACCAAAACACAAAACCAGAAAAATGTCCGGTGCAAATCTCTAGTTGAGTGCTGCCTAAACTTTTAGGCCGGAACTGAGTGTTGTATGTGTTTTACAATTACCCACTTAAACAAATACACCAAATGTATAACAAATAAACGTATCCGATTCTATGCAGATCTATAATGACTATTACAACCTATGGCAACAATATATGAGAATATATGCAAAATATTAGTACACTTGTGTGCGTTTTCACGCCAAAAGTAACACACACAAAACATTAATGGTTAATAGCTGTTCCTTGCTGTCACTCGGTTCGCACCAGCACCTCTGAGACTATACAGGACAGACGTGGTTTAACAACATTAGGTAGTTTTAACACAAGACAAAATGACTTTAGACACGTCTCAACCCTTTGTTGTTAGACCAAAGTCTGTTAGGCCCTGTAAGTCCGCGAGTATGTGGTGAACCGGATGAGCCGCCAACTGTTAAGTTCGATTATTTTACAAGGAAAAGCAATACCTTAACACACTGTTGTACGGGCCGCTGCAGCCGCTAAACATAAACAAATAACGTCTAAGATATAGTAACATAGTATCTAAGGTTCAAAAAAGACAATTGTCCATCGAGTTCAACCTATTTGTCGACTCCTATGCAGGATTATTTGGTCTAAAATTTTGACTGATGCTGATGTCTGCCATTAAGTTTTATCGCTCTTATTATAGTAACTATAATGCGTGACTAAGGACCATAACTCTGGATATCCTTATCCATTAGGAATTTATCTAACCCTTTCTTAAAGGTGTTGACTGAGTCCGCCATTACAACTCCCTCAGGCAGGGAATTCCAAACACGTATTGTCCTTACCGTGAAAAACCCTTTACCCCGTATTGTGCGAAATCTCCTCTCCTGAAACCTGAGCGAGTGTCCACGAGTCCTCTCTGTTGATCTAACCAAAAACAGGTCCTGCGCAAGATCTGTGTATTGTCCCCTTATATATTTGTAGATGTTGATCATGTCCCCTCTTAGTCTCCTCTTTTCCAGTGTAAACATGCCTAATCTTGCAAGCCTTTCCTCGTATTCCAGTGTCTCCATGCCCTTAATTAGTTTGGTCACCCTCCTCTGAACCTTTTCTAGCTCCAGGATATCCTTTTTGTAGTATGGTGCCCAGAATTGTACACAGTATTCAAGGTTTGGCCTCACTAGTGATTTATATAACGGGAGTATAACACTCTCGTCCCTTGCATCGATTCCCCGTTTTATGCATGCTAATATCTTATTAGCCTTCTTTGCTGCAATCCTACTTTGGGTACTGCTGCTTAGTTTGCTATCTATGAGGACACCTAAGTCCTTTTCCAGTACAGAATCCCCTAATTTTACCCCATTTAGTATGTAGGTGTTATTTTTGTTCTTGTTACCACAGTGCATTACCTTACACTTGTCTGTATTGAAGCGCATTCTCCATTTCGCTGCCCATGCTTCTAATTTAACGAAGTTGTTCTGAAGCGACTCAGCATCCTCCTCTGTATATTTATAGCCTTACACAATTTGGTATCATCTGCAAAAATTCACACCATGCTCTCTAGACCTTCTGTTATGTCGTTAATGAAAATATTGAACAATAGCGGTCCTAATACTGAGCCTTGTAGCACACCACTTAGCACTTCAGTCCAATTTGAAAAAGATCCATTAACCACAACGCGCTGCTCCCTATTATCTAACCAATTTTTGATCCAAGTGCATATTGTGCTTCCTAGCCCTATTTCTTTTAGCTTGTAGATAAGTCTCATGTGCTGTACAGTGTCGAAAGCTTTGGCAAAGTCTAAAAAGATTACATCTACCTCTTTACCCTGATCGAGGTTTGCACTTACTATTTCATAGAAGCCAAGTAAGTTGGTTTAACAGGATCTGTCCTTCACAAATCCATGTTGATTCCTTTTAATGACCTTATTGACTTCAAGGAACTTCTGAATACTATCTCTTAATATACCTTCCAATACTTTCCCCACTATAGATGTAAGACTAACTGGTCTATAATTACCCGGTTTAGCTTTACTTCCCTTTTTGAATATAGGCACTACTTCCGCTATACGCCAGTCTTTGGGAGCCATACCTGATATTACTGAATCCTTAAAGATCAAAAATAGCGGTTTTGCAAGTTCAGAGTGAAGCTCCATTAGAACCCTTGGATGAATTCCATCGGGACCCGGTGACTTATTAATCTTTAAATGTTTTAATCGGTCACAGACTACCTCCTCGCTTAAATAAGTACCTATCAGTGGGATATTCTCATTATTGAGATTGTGTGTTAGTCCCTGAATTGGGTCCTCTCTAGTAAATACTGTTGAAAAAAACTCATTTAGTGTGTCCGCTATGTCATTATCATTTTGCTTAAGACTCCCAACTTGTCTTTTAAAGGGCCTATACTCTCCTTCTTTAATCTCTTGCTATTAATGTATTTAAAGAATTTTTGGGGATTCGCTTTGCTTTCCTTTGCTACTAGTTTTTCAGTTTCTACTTTAGCCGCTCTTATTTCCTTTTTGCATATTTTGTTAGTTACAGTCCTTATAGTGCTGAAATGACTCAGCTTCCCCGTCAGATTTGTATTTTTTAAATGCTCGTCTTTTCTTGCCCATAAGTTCCTTTATCTTTTTGTTAAGCCACATCAGTTTATGATTATTACTCCTTTTTTTGCTGCTCGTAGGAATAAATTTATGAGTATTTTTAGCTAGCAGGGATTTTAGTACATCCCATTTCTCCGTAGTATTTTTTCCTAGAAACAAACCTTCCCATTCAATATCCCTGAAAAATACCCTCATCTTTTCAAAGTTGGCTTTGCTAAAGTTTAGAGTCCTAGTTGTGCCAGTATAGGACTGTTTATGAAAACTAATATTGAATGTGACCATATTGGGGTCACTGTTTCCTATGGGTTCCCCTACAATAATACCTGATACCAAATCCCCATTGTTTGTTAATACCAGGTCTAAGATTGCATTGGGGGTCATTCCGAGTTGTTCGCTCGTTATTTTTTTGTTGCAACGGAGCGAATAGTCGCTAATGCGCATGCGCAATGTCCGCAGTGCGACTGCGCCAAGTAAATTTGCTATGCAGTTAGGAATTTTACTCATGGCATTACGAGGTTTTTTCTTCGTTCTGGTGATCGTAATGTGATTGACAGGAAGTGGGTGTTTCTGGGCGGAAACTGTCCGTTTTATGGGAGTGTGTGAAAAAACGCTACCGTTTCTGGGAAAAACGCGGGAGTGGCTGGAGAAACGGAGGAGTGTCTGGGCGAACGCTGGGTGTGTTTGTGATGTCAAACCAGGAACGACAAGCACTGAACTGATCGCAGATGCCGAGTAAGTCTGGAGCTACTCAGAAACTGCTAAGAAGTGTCTATTCGCAATTCTGCTAATCTTTCGTTCGCAATTTTAATATGCTAAGATTAACTCCCAGTAGGCGGCGGCTTAGCGTGTGCAAAGCTGCTAAAAGCAGCTTGCGAGCGAACAACTCGGAATGACCCCCATTGTACCTAGTTGGTTCCTCAATTAGTTGGACTAAGTAGTTATCATTTAGCAGTGTCACATGAATCGTTTTTCCAGTTTATCTCTGGATAGTTAAAATCTCCCATCACTAATAAGTCTCCTACTCCTGCTGCTCTTTGAACTACAAATGTGCCCACATACATCTTTGCTATATCCCACCATGTATGGAACGGTTTTGCATGCATTAGATTCAGAGATTTAGCCATGCCTTGTCATTTTTCTTCATTTGCTTCTTTAGTATGTTACTTTATACACATTCTATTATGGCAAACAAAACTTTTAAAATTCATCCACTTGCTACTTGTGAAAAACAGCTTAGCCGTGTTTTGCATGTTGTGCCAAATTTGTAAAAAAGCAAAGATGTAAGTGGACACATCTGTATGTTACTATGTTCCATACGTCAAGGGGCAGGTCATTTACAGTACATGAGGGGTCATAGGTTGATTTGAATGAATGGGCAATGCTTGGTCCAGGTGTGCTTGCAGGTGTTCGCCACTGGGTTCCGGCCGAATATCCTGAGTACACTATCATAATAGTTTGCTAATATTATATCTCTGCGTATATCTACACTCAGATACATGTGATCAACTGCAAATAGCAACCGGAATGTAGATCACAAAATACTGCACATCTGGACAGGGGCAGATCCAGAAGAAAATTAAAGGGGGGGCACCATGATAGGGGAACGGTAATAGTTATATTTATATGCACCTAAGGCACGCGTGCTCCCAGATAAGGGGTGTGGTATCACAGGGGGCGTGGCCTCACAGAATACGCCATCGGGTAATGATTGGCTGTAGGAGAGCATCCTGGTTTATTGCCAATGTTTCACCCTGATGAAAAGGCTGATTGGGCCTTGAAATGTTGGTCACCTGTTCCATTAGTTATGGGAGCCTGGAAGGCACCCCAGCACAACATAATTATTATAGTTTTTATTTGGTGGTGGCAGGTGCAGCATACCGTGTTTTTGGCACTGCACTGAGACTCAAACTGCAGGACACGAACTGCCCATCTTTGTAGAAGCAGCCAGATGGATCTCCAACAAGCAGCATAAGACATCTGCAGGACAGCCCTGTCACAATCACACGGGCCGCCTTCTCAAAGGTGAGCTGAGTTTGACTGCACCTAGCATGGTGGTAAAGGAAGTGGAGCAGGAAGTGCTGGGAAACTGTGTGGTGCAGTGAGGGCTAATGAAGCCTTCTGCGCCGTCATAAGTAACAGTCTTACTCGATGCTGGCATTTGAACCGCGCACCTGGGCTGGACTCTGGCCGGCTGGCAGTGGGGGAGGTAGGTTGCGGTGTGAGCAGGGGGAGGCTGAAGCTGCAACTCCAGCCTCCCCGTTGGTTACCATACCACACGACTGGCTGTTAGAGCCGCAGCGGGTCCTAGCGCCTGCCGGCTCTTTTATCAAATCTGACTGCTGGAAATAACAGTAGTGCTGCTGCTGTTCTCCTTTTGAAAAAAAAAAAAGAAGTCAGAAATGACAGGGGGGCACTGGCCCCCGCCCCCCCCCCCCCCGGATCTGCCTATGCATCTGGATACCAAACACTAAGTCCTAACCTTGCCCTGACCCCTCACATCCTGTAAAGCTGAATAACTCTATTGTTCTACCTTTTAAGTGTATGTAACTTGCTGGCAAAGTGTGTGAAGACTAGGGTGGTCATTCCGAGTTGTTCGCTAGCTGTTTTCGGTCGCAGCGCAGCGTTCAGGCAAAAAAAGCGGCACTTCTGCGCATGCGTATGCGGCGCAATGCGCAGCGCAAGCCGTTCTTTCACAACGGCCGATGCAGTTTCACACAAGGTCTAGTGAAGCATTTCAGTCGCACTGCTGACCGCAGAGTGATTGACATGAAGTGGACGTTTCTGGGTGTCAACTGACCGTTTTCAGGGAGTGTTCGAAAAAACGCAGGCGTGCCAGGAAAAATGTAGGCGTGCCTGGAAAAATGTAGGCGTGGCTGGCCGAACGCAGGGCATGTTTGTGACGTCAAAACAGGAACTGAATGGTCTGAAGTGATCGCAAGCGCTGAGTAGTTCTGGAGGTACTCTGTAACTACTCAAAATTATTTTGCAGCCGCTCGGCGATCCTTTCGTTTGCACTTCTGCTAAGCTAAGATACACTCCCAGAGGGCGGCAGCTTAGCGTTTGCACGGCTGCTAAAAACAGCTAGCGAGCGAACAACTCGGAATGACCACCTATGTGTAAATTATGCACTATATGAATAGAATATGGAATATGACTTTGTGGCTTTTCTGTGCGAATGCGTATGCTACCGTATATACTCATACCACGTGCCAATATGCAAGGCTCGTGAACCAGTGTACGATGCGTACGCACGGTGAAAACGCGCACGCACAGAGGCCGCTCTGTTTGGTGTTGACATGTGGTGTGTGTGTAATATTTTCGATTTCGACAATGTACTAAGCTGTCTAATTTTCACTTCGCAGCTGCAGCCTCAGCAAATCCAAGCGATTCTTGGTGCTTTCAGTAACCTGTCAGCTTTAAGACGAGAAGGGCTTCATTTCCTTGACAAGAACTACAAATGCATCCGCGCGGATAAAGGCTCTGTCTATGCTAAATGTGTGAGTTATAGCGGAACCTGTGCCGGCGTCCTGCAGTCATGTGACCTCAGCTGAAATCTGCTCTAAACCTACAAATGTTGTCCCCTGTATTTTACAAATGTGTCACAGTGGTTCTTCTAATCCACAAGTCCACTGTTCTGGTTGGTCTATTTTGCAAGAAAGGCCAGTGACTGTAACTTCTTCAGCACACTTACTCTCCCTCAGTGCCGCCTGCGGCACCCACTTTGTGACTGAAGTGGTAGGTCCAAGCGGCTTGATGACACAATTTGCTTTGATTGTGTCATCGGGACCACCATCCCTCCCCCACACTTTGCACCTTGCTAAAATCATATTGCACAGCAGATGGGCAGATTTATAATGTGCAAAGAGATTTATTGTTGGGAAGGAGCGTGTCCTAGCTTACGCCTAGATTTCAGTGTAAAAATAAAGCTGCCCAGTATTTGTTTCCTATAAAAGCAGCCAGTATTTACCCTGCATGCAGAAAAATAAATGTACACCTCCCAACTGTCCCGATTTTGGTGGGACAGTTCTGTTTTTCTGGGACTGTCCAGCTGTCCCACCTGGGAGACCTCTCTCACCCGCTGCGAGAAGCAGTGAATAGATGCTGTGTGCATGTGCGCAGCGTCTATTTGCCGTGAGAAGGGGTCTGGGGGGTTATTCCGAGTTGCTCGCTCGCTAGCTAGTTTTAGCAGCCGTGCAAACGCTATGCCGCCGCCCACTGGGGAGTGTATTTTAGCTTAGCAGAAGTGCGAACGCATGTGCAGCCGAGCTCTGCAAAAACAGTTTGTGCAGTTCCGGAGTAGCTCTGAACCTACTCAGCGCTTGCGATCACTTCAGCCTATTCGTGTCCGGATTGAACGTCATACACCCGCCCAGCGAACGCCCAGCCACGCCTGCGTTTTGCAAACACTCCCTGAAAACGGTCAGTTGACACCCAGTAACGCCCACTTCCTGTCAATCTTCTTGCGGCCGCCAGTGCTAAGGAAAACTTCGCTAGAACCTGAGCACAACCACAAAGAGCGCGTTGCGCGTTCGCATTGCGGGGCATACGAATGCGCATAAATGCCATTTTTTCACCTGATCGCTGCGCTGCGAAAAACGTCAGCGAGTGATCAACTCGGAATGACCCCCCCTGGTCAGCAGCTTACAGAGCGCTGATCATGCCCCCACGTAGGCAAAAACAGAGGTGTGGCCTGCGATTGCTGCCATGCACCCTAACCAAGATGCCACGCCCCATTATTTCAGTGTGCATCTGTGTCCCACCTCCCAACTTTAGAAAGTTGTGAGGCATGTAAATGTATTTGCACCCCACATATGCATTGCAACATGGTGTGTTCCTGAAGCAAACTGCTCCTTTTTTTTTTTTTACTCCAATTTTGATTTGCTTAACTTTGAATATGCAAATGAAACCAGCATTAAAGTATAGTATATCTTGGCTATTACATACATGTCCTCTAGTCCCTTCCTTGTAGAGTTAGTGCCCTCTAGTGGCTGATGCTGTTCATTGAGCATTAATCATATGCTTAATACAGAAAACTACCTGTGCCACCATAGGGGGTCATTCCGAGTTGATCGCTCGCTAGCTGTTTTTAGCAGCCGTGAAAACGTTAAGCTGCCGCCCTCTGGGAGTGTATCTTAGCTTAGCAGAAGTGCGAACGAAAGGATCGCAGAGCGGCTACAAAAATAAAATGTGCAGTTTCAGAGTAGCTCCAGACCTACTCCTAGCTTGCGATCACTTCAGACTGTTTAGTTCCGGATTTGACGTCACAAACACGTCCTGCGTTCGCCCAGCCAAGCCTGCGTTTTTTTGATCACTCCCTGAAAACGGTCAGTTGACACCCAGAAACGCCCCCTTCCTGTCAATCCCTCTGCGGCCAGCACTGCGACTGAAAAGTTTTGCTAGACCTTGTGTGAAACTTCTTCGGCCATTGTGAAAGTACGTTGCAAGTGCGCATTGCGCCGCATACTCATGCGCAGAAGTTACATTTTTTTGCATCATCGCTGTGCAGCGAACATTTTCAGCTAGCGATCAACTCGGAATGACCCCCATAGAGAGCTTTCAGTTCGCACTCAGTCTTATGTTTTCTTTCTCCAACCAGGATAACGAGGGAATCGTAATGGTAAAAGCAAAGTCCAACATTCTGCTGGCTACATACCGGGAAGGCATGCGCCCCAGTGTGTGTGTAGAGGCTACTGAGACGCTAGGTAGGTGGGAAGGGGGAACAAAGGCGCTGCCTCTACTATTATATATATAATTCCAACAGCGCAAATCAGTGGCACTCAGAGACATCTATAATAAGCAAAAAGTGTGTATTTCACATCAGAAACCAACGTTTCGGGGCTCGCTGGCCCCAATGCCCGACATGAGTGTGTGTGTGTGTGTGTGTGTGTGTGTGTGTGTGTGTGTGTGTGTGTGTGTGTGTGTATATATATATCCCGGCGGCGAGCACAGCGTGTCCCCTCATGGGCAAATAAGATATACAGTAGATAGTAGAAATGCAGAGATTTTGTGTTACGCATATTTGCAATTGCAGAGATACGATTTAGCCACCAGCCACTTCACGGCATCTCTGATATGGTGGTCCTATCCAGTGGCAGCGCTACGGGGCTGCAGGCTGCTCCCGGGTAAGCGTGTGACACCAAAATGCTGACTCCTCTCCAGTTACAGGAGCTGGGCGCTGCACTGTAACATTATGTGCAGCACTCGTCTCTTGTCACAGTGTTGGTGTCGGCTCTGCAGAGGGCAGACAGTCTCCGGGAGCAGTCCAGCATCTCCGTAAGTGGGGTTTGGGCCGTTAGGCCACGCCGGCGCCTAATGAGGCAAACTCCCTTTTTTGCCGGGATTCAGTCTGGGAGGTGTCACAAAGGTTAGTGATGCCCCTGGTCCTAACACTACACAATGATACTGTAGTACCCACTTTGTGTCATACCTTTGTGTGTTGCTATGTGATAATATGTTTATACATTTCTAAATTGTGCGCTAACTCACATGGAGGCACCCCAAGATCCTCCGAGTGTTCTACAAGAACCAACATGCCCTCCAACTACTGAACCCATACATGCCTCTCAGAGCAATGATACACAAAAAAGGCAAGCTGCTCAAATCAATGTATTAGTCCATTACAGGTGCTTGCAGGGGAGGGGCTGCTGGTTCTTGTAGTGCCATTTGGAGGATCTAAGGGTGCCTCCAGGTGAGTTAGTTATCAATTTAGAAATATATAAATGTATGTGCTATTATCATGTAGCAATACACAAAGGTATGATCCAAATTGGGTACTATTATCATGTAGCATTAGGACCTCCATATCGGAGACACCATGTAGTGGCTGGTGGCTTAATATATTTTTGCAAATATATGTAACTACGATCTCTTCATTTCTACTATTGTATAGGATGTAAATCTTATTTGCTGGTCATTATAGTATGCTGGTTGTTTAAATTAACCCCTTCCATTGCAAGCACCTGTAATGGACTGACACATTGATTTGAGCAGCTTGCCATTTTTGTGTAAATCGCAATTTACTTAAACAGAAAACTGCTGCATTTTGCACTTTTGTTCCTCAAGACAAACACTTGTATAGTAATAATAATATTTCTGACATTCTTTCTGTAGGCCGTTATCTCCGGGAGGAGTAATTGTGATCTAGAGACATGTTCCCATGGACAGAGAGAGATATGGGAGAGAACGGCATTGAGATAATATGAGGAATCGCTGCACGCCAGTACATTGTAATAAATATACATCATACTGTACATGAGACGTATGTATGGCGTGAGCTCCCGTCTGACATATACTGTCTCATGTAATACTTGCAAATAAAGATTTTATGCACATGCAATGGAAACCGGCCTTTCAAAGCAGCGTAAAATGGGCAGTACTGAGGTTGAGGGTGCCCCTTAAGCTGGCAGCTGCATCACTAATCATTAAAGGTGTTTCCAGCTGTTACACACACAGTGATATTATCTTACAGTCCTGCAGGGGGCACTCTAGTCATATTATCCTACAGTCCTGCAGGGGGCACTCCAGTGATATTATCTTACAGTCCTGCAGGGGGCACTCCAGTCATATTATCTTACAGTCCTGCAGGGGGCACTCCAGTCATATTATCTTACAGTCCTGCAGAGGGCACTCCGGTCATATTATCCTACAGTCCTGCAGAGGGCACTCCGGTCATATTATCCTACAGTCCTGCAGAGGGCACTCCGGTCATATTATCTTACAGTCCTGCAGAGGGCACTCCGGCCATATTATCTTACAGTCCTGCAGAGGGCACTCCGGCCATATTATCTTACAGTCCTGCAGAGGGCACACCAGTCATATTATCATATAGTCCTAATAAGGGCACTCCGGTCATATTATCTTACAGCCCTGCAGAGGGCACTCCAGTCATATTATCATATAGACCTAATAAGGGCACTCCGGTCATATTATCTTACAGCCCTGCACAGGGCATTCCAGTCATATTATCATATAGTCCTAATAAGGGCACTCCGGTCATATTGTCTTACAGTCTAGTGGTGGGCACCCCAGTCATATTGTCTTAAGGGGGGGTACACAATATGTGATTTCAGCCTAAAAAATAAACGATAACAACATATATGTCGTTATTGTTTATTTTTAGGCTGAAATTGCCCAGTGTGTATGGGGGCAAATATTGGTGACCGATGAATGATGCGTGTTCCCGCACACCGTTCAGCGATCACCAAAATTGAGCTGACATGCAGCTCAACCCGTCAATGTCGGGCTGAGCTGCATGTCCGGGAATGCTGGCGGTGACGTCACTGAACGTTATCATTAAACGATAATGTTCAGTGTGTACGCACTATATCATTGAACGCTATACCATTCAACTATGTAATTGTCCATCGCGGGCAATCCCGAATCGCGTAGTGTGTACCTGCCTTTGCAGTCCAGCAGGGTGCACTCCAGTCATATTGTCTTACAGTCCAGCAGAAGGGTACTCCAGTCATATTATATTACAATCCAGCAGGGCGCACTCCAGTCATATTATCTTACAGTCCAGCAGGGGGCACTCCAGTAATATTATATTTAGTAATGAGCGGATTCGGTTTTACTCGGTTCTCAAAAATACAGTCCAGCAGGGTGCACTCCAGTCATATTGTCCTACAGTCCAGCAGGGGGCACTCCAGTCATATTGTCCTACAGTCCAGCAGGGGGCACTCCAGTCATATTATCTTACAGTCCAGCAGGGGGCACTCCAGTCATATTATATTACAGTCCAGCAGGGCGCACTCCAGTCATATTATCTTACAGTCCAGCAGGGGGCACTCCAGTCATATTATATTACAATCCAGCAGGGCGCACTCCAGTCATATTGTCTTACAGTCCAGCAGGGTGCACTCCAGTCATATTGTCCTACAGTCCAGCAGGGGGCACTCCAGTCATATTGTCCTACAGTCCAGCAGGGGGCACTCCAGTCATATTGTCCTACAGTCCAGCAGGGGGCACTCCAGTCATATTGTCCTACAGTCCAGCAGGGGGCACTCCAGTCATATTATATTACAGTCCAGCAGGGGGCACTCCAGTCATATTATCTTACAGTCCAGCAGGGTGCACTCCAGTCATATTATCTTACAGTCCAGCAGGGGGCACTCCAGTAATATTATATTACAGTCCAGCAGGGGGCACTCCAGTCATATTATATTACAGTCCAGCAGTGCGCACTCCAGTCATATTATATTACAGTCCAGCAAGGGGCACTCCAGTCATATTGTCTTACAGTCCAGCAGGGGGCACTCCAGTCATATTATCTTACAGTCCAGCAGGGGGAACTCTAGTCATATTATATTACAGTCCAGCAGGGGGCACTCCAGTAATATTATATTACAGTCCAGCAGGGGGCACTCCAGTAATATTATATTACAGTCCAGCAGGGGGCACTCCAGTCATATTATAGTACAGTCCAGCAGTGTGCACTCTAGTCATATTGGGCCTAATTCTGAGTTGATCGCAGCAGCAAATTTGTTAGCAGTTGGGCAAAACCATGGCCCTCATTCCGAGTTGTTCGCTCGCTAGCTGTTTTTAGCAGCATTGCACACGCTAAGCTGCCGCCTACTGGGAGTGAATCTTAGCTTTGCAGAATTGCGAACGAAAGATTCGCAGAATTGCGAAAAGAAATTTCTTTGCAGTTTCTGAGTAGCTCGAGACTTACTCCTACACTGCGATCAGTTCAGTCAGTTTCGTTCCTGGTTTGACGTCACAAACACACCCAGCGTTCGCCCAGACAAACCCCCGTTTCTCCAGCCACTCCCGCGTTTCTCCAAGAAACGGCAGCGTTTTTTCGCACACACCCATAAAACAGCCAGTTTCCGCCCAGAAACACCCACTTCCTGTCAATCACACTACGATCACCAGAACGGAGAAATTTCATCGTTAAGCCGTGAGTAAAATACCAAACTTTTTTGCACATTTACTTGGCGCAGACGCACTGCGAACATTGCGCATGCGCAGTTTGCGACTAATCGCTCCATTGCGAAAATAACTAACGAGCAAACAACTCGGAATGAGGGCCCATGTGCACTGCAGGGGGGGGGGGGTAGATATAACATGTGCAGAGAGAGTTAGATTTGGGTGGGGTGTGTTTAAACTGAAATCTAAATTGCAGTGTAAAAATAAACCAGCCCGTATTTACCCCGCACAGAAACAAAATAACCCACCCAAATCTAACTCTCTCTGCAAATGTTATATCTGCCCCACCTGCAGTGCACTATGGCCCTCATTCCGAGTTGTTCGCTCGCTAGCTGCTTTTAGCAGCATTGCACACGCTAGGCCGCCGCCCTCTGGGAGTGTATCTTAGCTTAGCAGAATAGCGAACGAAAGATTAGCAGAACTGCTACTAAATAATTCTTTGCAGTTTCTGAGTAGCTCCAGACCTACTCCTAGATTGCGATCAGCTCGGTCCGTTTAGTTCCTGGTTTGACGTCACAAACACGCCCTGCGTTCGGCCAGCCACTCCCCCGTTTCTCCAGACACTCCCGCGTTTTTACCTGGCACACCTGCGTTTTTTAGCACACTCCCGTTACCACCCAGAAACGCCCCTTTCCTGTCAATCATTCACCGATCAGCAGTGCGACTGAAAAGCGCCGCACGAACACCAGCAAATCTACTAAGTTTTGTGTAAAATAACTCTGCGTACCATGCGCATGCGCATTTAGCAACAAATCGCAGCATAGTGAAAATCGGCAACGAGCGAACAACTCGGAATGACCACCATGGTTTTGCTCAACTGCTAACAAGCTTGCTGCTGCGATCAACTCAAAATTACCCCCATTGTCTTACAAAATACAAAAGGTATCCACTTTCACAGCGCATATAGGCTCGTCCCACCCTTCTGGTGTACACCTGCACCAATTAGTCACACACAAAAAACAAATGAGGTTGAGCACACAGCGCTGAGCTTTACAATAGAAACAAAGTAGCCTTATTATTCAAGAGTTTAAGGTATGTTACAATCTCCACAATATCAGGAATAATTGGCTTCAGATGATTACCAGCAAATAAAAGATGTCTTTTCCTTTTCTTATGGGCTGACACTTGCTTTAAAAATACTTGTTACATTCATCAAAAGGTATCTTTTCAGTTCTCCCGGCCTGTCAATCACACTCTCAAAGTAAACACCCGTCTCATCATACCAGCGATGACATGAACACCATGCAGATGAAAGTTGAAAAAATTCCCACCAGGGATTTTAATAATAGGATTTTAATTAACTACCGGTAAATCCTTTTCTCGTAGTCCGTAGAGGATGCTGGGGTCCACATTAGTACCATGGGGTATAGACGGGTCCACCAGGAGCCATTGGCACTTTAAGAGTTTGAGAGTGTGGGCTGGCTCCTCCCTCTATGCCCCTCCTACCAGACTCAGTCTAGAAACTGTGCCCGAGGAGACGGACATCTTCGAGAGAAGGATTATACACAGATAGTGGCGAGATTCATACCAGCTCACACATACAAGGCACATCAAGCTAACTAGCTTGAAAAACTCAGCAACCGCTGTACTGAACTAGAACAATTGCAGGAAAACGAAGCGCTGGGCGGGTGCCCAGCATCCTCTACGGACTACGAGAAAAGGATTTACCGGTAGGTAATTAAAATCCTATTTTCTCTTAGGATGCTGGGGTCCACATTAGTACCATGGGGTTGTAAAAAAGCTCCCAGAACGGGAGGGAGAGCGCGCAGGCTCCTGCAGAACTGCTTGACCAAACTTGAGGTCATCAGAGGCCAAAGTATCGAACTTGTAGAACCTTGCAAACATGTTCGACCCTGACCAAGTAGCTGCTCGGCAAAGCTGTAAGGCCGAGACACCCCGGGCAGCGGCCCAGGAAGAACCCACCTTACGAGTAGAGTGGGCCTTAACAGATTTTGGACATGGCAATCCAGCCGTAGAATAAGCATGCTGGATAGTGAACCTGATCCAGCAAGAGATCGTCTGCTTAGAAGCAGGACACCCAATTTTCTTGGGATCATACAGGACAAACAGAGCATCCGATTTTCTGTGATGAGCAGTCCTCTTCACATAGATCTTCAGAGCCCTTACAACATCCAAGGACTTTGAAAAAATTGAGGAGTCAGTAGCAACTGGCATGACAATAGGTTGGTTGATATGAAATGCAGACACAACCTTCAGAAGAAACTGCTGACGTGTCCGAAGCTCAGCTCTATCTTCATGGAAGATCAAGTATGGGCTTTTACATGACAAAGCCCCCAACTCCTACACACGTCTAGCAGAAGCTATGGCCAACAAAGTGACAGCCTTCCATGTAAGAAACTTGACCTCTACCTCTTGTAGAGGCTCAAACCAGTCAGATTGGAGAAACTGCAACACCATGTTAAGATTCCATGGCACCGTAGGCGGTACAAAGGGAGGTTGGATGTGCAGGACTCCTCTCAAAAAGGTCTGAACCTCAGGAAGGGCAGCCAATTGTTTCTGGAAGAAAATGGATAGGGCAGAAATCTGGACCTTTACGGATCCCATCCTCAGGCCCCCATATCCACACCTGCTTGCAGGAAGAGGAGAAAACGTCCCAGTTGAAACTCCACCGTAGGAAACTTCTTGGACTCACACCAAGACACATATTTTTTTCCAAATACGATGGTAATGTTTAGACATTACTCCTTTTCTAGCCTGTATCAGGGTAGGAACAACCTTGTCCGAAATGCCCTTCCGAGCTAGTATCAGGCGTTCAACCTCCATGCCGTCAAACGTAGCCGTGGTAAGTCTTGATAGGCGAATGGCCCCTGCTGCAGCAGGTCCTCTCAAAGAGGAAGAGGCCTCGTCTCTTTTCGTAGTAGATCCAGAAGGTTCGCGTACCAAGCCCTTCTCGGCCAGTCTGGAGCAATGAGGATCGCTTGAACCCTTGTTCTCCTTATGAGCTTTAGGATTCTTGGGGTGAGTGGGAGCAGTGGAAACACGTACACTGACTGGAACACCCACGTAGACACCAGGGCGTCCACTGCCACTGTCTGTGGGTCCCTCGACCTGGAACAATAACGCCGAAGCTTCTTGTTGAGACGAGAGGCCATCATGTTTATTTGGGGTAATCCCCAAAGGTCTGTTATTTCCTTGAACACCTCCGGATGGAGACCCCACTCCCCTGAGTGGAGATCGTGTCTGCTGAGGAAGTCTGCTTCCCAGTTGTCCATTCCCGGAATGAAGATTGCTGACAGCGCCAACGCATGTTTTTCTGCCCAGAGGAGGATTCATGCCACCTCTAACATTGCAGCTCTGCTCTTCGTTCCGCCCTGTCGGTTTATGTAAGCCACTGTTGTTACATTGTCCGACTGCACTTGAATGGCCCGATTTTTTAAAAGATGGGCTGCCTGAAGAAGACCGTTGTAAACGGCTCTTAATTCCAGAATGTTGATCGGTAGGCCGACCTCCAGAACTGACCCCCTTCCTTGGAAGGTCTCCCCTTGAGCGACTGCGCCCCAGCACCGGAGGCTTGCATCCGTGGTTAGAAGGATCCAGTCCTGAATCCTGAACCTGCGGCCCTCCAGAAGATGAGTTAATTGGAGCTACCAGAGTGAAATCCTGGCATTTGGCAACAGACAAATTCTCAGGTGCATGCAGATGAGATCCTGACCACTTGTCCAGGAGATCCAGCAGGAAAAACCTAGCATGAAACCTTCCGTACTGGAGGGCCTCATAAGAGGCCACCATCTTCCCCAGAAGGCAACTGCAGTGACAAACCGACACCCGGGCAGTCTTCAGGACATCCCGGACCGATGTTTGCATCACCTACGCTGTTTCTCGTGGAAGAAACACCCTCAACACTTCCGTGTCGAGGATCAATCCCAGAAAGGACAACCTCCTGGATGGCTCCAAAGTGATTTTGGAATGTTCAGAATCCAAACGTGGACTCTGAGTAGTTGGGTCGTGAGAGCCATGGACCGCAACAGCTTCTCCTTGGACGATGCCTTTATAATCAGAAAGTCCAGATATGGAATCATGTTCACCCCTTGTGTGCAGAGGAGAACCATCATCCTAGCCATCACCTTGGTGAATACCCTCGGTGCTGTGGAGAGGCCGAATGACAGGTCCTGGAACTGGAAATGACAGTTCAACAGAGCGAATCGGAGAATTGCTTGACGCGGTGGCCAAAACGGAATGTGGGGTCATGCATCCTCAATATCCAGGGATACCAGGAAAACCCCTTTTCCTGATATTACCGCCCTTAGAGACTCCATTTTGAACTTGCTCTCCCTCAGAAAAGGGTTTTTTAAATTTAGAATGGGTCTGACCGAACCATCCGGTTTCGGTATGTGAAAAGGTTCAAATATGTTAGGATCTCCTGCTCTGTGCTGCCACGTCGCCATGGCAACCGGGAGGCAAGTGTTAGCAAAGTAACCTGAGCGCAGCTGATACTCCGGTCCGGGTTTTTACTGTGTAGTGGTTAAAGGCTCTGTGCACGGCAGGGAATCCGGCACTGGTTTTGTGCTCACAGTCTGTGAGGTCTGAGTGGGGCGTGGACAGCACCTGCTATATAAACCATCCTCTCAGGCTTGGCAAATGCTGCTGAATCTTTGTTTGTTAGTCAGTTCCAGAGAGTTAGCTAGTACTGTGTGACTTTGTATTTACTTGTTGCTTACTGCGAATAGGCCTTGGGATTCGGTACTTCATTCTGCCAATCCGGACCTAGCAGTAAGACTGGAGTCAGTTGTTTGACCTGCTGGGGTTCTTTTGCTATTCTGTGAACCCAGCAGGTTTGCGGCTGTACTCTCAGACCTGCTTGCTTAATCCTCCCTCACTGTGCAGGGCGTCCAGGTGTCAGTTTAGTGGCAGTAAGCTGAACCTGTGCCCTGCAAGTGGGGGGTTAGGATTGTGGATATTCTCCTTGTGTCTATATTTCTATCTCTGACCAAGGAGTTTATTCCCACACCCGTTGGTAACCCTTTGGGGTTTTTTCTGTTGCTCTTAGCAACATCATTTCAGGTGCTCCACATGTTAAATCACTACACATCGCTTCATTGTCTGCTCTATTCCATCTGAGCATTCCTGACACTAGGGAGACACCCAATTCCTGAGCCTTTGGGCTTCTCCGTTCACTTTGTGTTTATTAGTTATTCCATCACCTCCTGTGTATGTTATGTTATACTGTCTGTGAGTTCGTTTGCTTCGCTTCCCTCTCTGTTCATACACCGGTATTCTCCTGTTAGCAATGGTGTGCGTAACAAAATAGAAACCTTTGTTTTGCATATGAGGTGGTACTGGCACAAGAACCCGTGCCTCCACCAATGTCTGGATGGCGTCTTGCCGGACAGTCCTGTCTGCCAGCAGAGCTGGCAGGCCTGAACTGAAAATCGGTGAGGAGAGACATGAAATACCAGCCTGTATCCCTGGGACACAATATATTGCACCCAGGGATCCAGGCTGGACGACATCCAGACATGACTGAAACATCTGAGCTGCGCTCCCACCGGCCCCACCACGGGGGCGTGCAGTCCACTGTCATGCGGAGGACTTTAGTGCACCTGAAGCAGGCTTCTGTTCCCGGGAACCTGCAGCAGCAGGTTTTCTTGGGCCTACCTCCCCGAAAGGAGGCGTTGGATGGCCTGGCTTCTCTGGTTTGGCAGCCCCACAGGGCTGTGATGCAGTTGAAGAAAAGGGTTTCTTCGAAGCCGGCGTAGCTGAGGGAAGAAAAGGTGACTTACCCGCTGTAGCCGTGGAGATCCACGCATCTAGCGCTTCCCCAAAGAGAGCCTGACCTGTGTAGGGTAGGGTCTCCACACTTCTCCTGGATTCTGCGTCGGCAGACCACTGACGTAGCCACAGTCCACGACGAGCTGAGACAGACATGGAAGAAATTCCTGAAGACATGGAACCCAGGTCCTTCATGAATTCAGCCAAAAAACCTGCCGAACCCTGAATGTTACGCAATGTTACGCAAAACAATTTAACATAATTTTTGTCCATTTTATCCAAATCCCCAAGTAACGTGCCTGACCACTTTACTCAGGACTTGGCAATGTATGTACTGGCAATAGTGGGACTTGACATCGCCCCTGAAGCCGTGCACACTGATCTGAGCGTATAATCAATCTTACGGTCAGCCGGCTGCAATACCGGTCGGGTTTCCCACTGAACAGGGAAAGGAAAAACCATCTGGATCCTCTTAGGGATCTGGAATATTTTGCAGGATTAACACATGCTGTTTCAAACATAGCATATAAAGCCTTTGACGCAGGGAAGGTTAGCGAGGTTCCCTTATCAGTGAAGGAAGCCTCCTCAACCTGCTCAGGCGTTGTATCAGAAATACTCAACATAACTGTAATGGGCTCTATCATTAACTGCACCCGTGTAAGATATGCAGTCCCCCCAAACATATCCCCATCACCGTCCGCAGTGTCAGAAATGGTACCCGTGTCAACCTGCCTAATCTGTGCAAGAACACGTGTTTGGGAACATGCAGAGGAGGGCCCTGAGGCGACAGAACTGGGCCAGACTGCCATAGAGTTCTGTAAAGCCTGAGGTGCAAATTTAGATTGTGCAGCTCTATTAGAAGTCTGAGAAATCACAGATTCGATAGAGGAAAAACACTCAGGTTCCCTTGCTGGTATCTGTGCTAAACCAGTGCTATCCTGATTACATGGAATGGGATTATCCTGAGAGGACATATCCTCTGCAGCATATGACTCAGAGTCCCTGGACATTGCTTAATGGAGACCACAGACACTACACACACACACACACGCACGCACGCACGCACGCATGCACACACACACACACACACAAGGTTAGACAGAGTTCCCCCCCAAGAATGGCAAGAGAGACACAGAGATTGGAGCCAACCCACACACAGCGCTTTTAACACAAAGGAAGACCCCTTATCAGCGCTGACTGTGCACCTTAATAGGTTACACAGTCGTATTACAGCCCTCACCCCCCCCCCCCCCCCCCCCTCTACAGCCCCCTGGTACCCTAAGAGATAGCTGGAGTTGTTGTGGAGGGACTTGCTTCTTTCTGGACAGCGTTGTGCAGACAGGAAGATGGCGCTGAACGCTGCTGGGTCCGCTCTGAGGAGAAGCTCCGCCCCCATAATGGCGCTTTCTTCCCGCTCTTCATAAGATTATACTGGCCTGAGGTTTGATGCTGGCTGAGATCCTGGGACCCCGACAGGCTGTGTGACCAGTGTAGGCGCTGGCTCAGGGCGCCTCTCACAGCACCGCACAGTGTAACGCTGAGCCCCCTGGAGCGCAGTTAATACTGTGCTCCAACCCTGATGCCGCCATCTTCACACCGGCCCCCTGCTTGCTAGGGGGGTCGATGTCTCACTCGCCACAATCTTCAGCTCTGCAAGGGGGTGGCGGCATGCTGCTGGGGTGTGCGATCCCCTGTGGCGGGGAACGTTCTATCCCCTCAGGAGCTCAGTGTCCAGTCAGCGGAGACAGTGGCTCAGACCCCGCAGGGCGGACACTGCTCCCCCCTAAGTCTCTCGCTGCAGGGAGGCTGTTGCCAGCAGCCTCCCTGTAAAACAATAAATTCTAAAAAATAACTATTACTAAGGAAACTCTGGAGAGCTCCCCTAGATGTGACCGACTCCTCCGGGCACATTTTCTAAACTGAGTCTGGTAGGAGGGGCATAGAGGGAGGAGCCAGCCCACACTCTCAAACTCTTAAAGTGCCAATGGCTCCTGGTGGACCCGTCTATACCCCATGGTACTAATGTGGACCCCAGCATCCTCTAGGACGCAAGAGAAAATATAATATTAAAACATCAAGCTTTGTTTAAAAGGTAAATGTGGACAATGGAGATCGTATCCGCTCATGAGTGAGGCTGTGCGCTCCAGCTGAGAGTATCCGGAATCCATCAGCACGTTGTTCTGACAACAGCCTCAAGCATACGAGCCGGCAACGTTCTCACCGCGTCTTGTCCCAGTCCAAGTCATACAACGTCAACGCGTTTCGGAGGTCCGCCTCCTTTCTCAAGATCTGTTGTAGGTTGTTCAGTCCTCCATATAAATATCCAGTCCTGGTAACTGATTGGGTACTATGGGAGGATCCCCAATTGCCATTCGGGTTTCAAACCATTCAGTGTTTTTAAGTGAAGTTTGAATCCTAGTCTGGTAATCTACCGGGAGGGTAGCCACATAGCTTTCCCAGGATTCAAAAAATTGCCCTACCAGCTTGTCTTTTTGCAAAGATGTTTCTATCCAGTGCATTTGAAATATGTGATGCAGTTTCCCTTTGAACAAAGACAAAGTAGGAGGATCCCTATGTATCCAGGCCTGTAGGATTGCCTTACGTGCAGCTGCACTGATTGCCAGTAGTAACCGTCTACCCCCCTTCGTTATCCTTTGCCCAGCTGGGATTATTCCAAAGATTGCCCATTCTGCTGTAAAGGGGATAAAGTTTACCAAATGTTCCGTCGCATATTGGCGTATCTGAAGCCAAAAGCGATGAAGGAGTGGGCACGACCAGAAACAATGCACTAGGTCCGCTTTGGGGGCGTGGCATTTCAGCCATTTGTCCGAGTCCGTCATCCCTGCCTTATATTGTTTATATGGGCAAAAGTAAGCTCTGTGAACTATATTATAAAACATCTCCTGGTATTGTGCTGAGGGCAGAAGTTTGCAGGAATGTAGCAAACTTTTCAATAGTATATCACATGTCATTTCAGGAAAGTCTGATATCCATTTGCGTATTCCTGAATCTGAATGGGAGTGATCTAGCTGGGCGCTTAAACGTTTGTAATGTAGTGAAAGGGCTTTCTTTGTGGCTGGAGGTGTACGTAACAGGGCATCTAGTGCATTATTCAAGTCCTCCCCTGACAATGCCCTAAGTACCGAGCAGGTATAATGTTGCAACTGGAGAAAAGCCAACGGATAATCGTGTAGGAATGGAATTTTTTCCTGCGATTGAGTGAATGTGAGAGGTTTCCCTGTTCCTGTATCAACTATTTGTCCTATGTCCTGCAGACCCTCATCATGGAACATCGTAAAGGGGAATCCCGCCTCCCCACGCTGGAAGTCAGGGTTGCCTAGAAATCGCAGAAACAAGGATTTGTGTCCCCCCAAGTTTCCAGATCGTCTCAAGGAGTGCCAAAGGCGATAGACCGACCACAGAAGGGGATTATCTTTCAGATCCTGATCACAGTCCGCCTCCATACAATAAAGGAAGTTTGTCAAGTTTTTAGATTTTATGAATTGTGCCTCAAGGTGTGTGTTTGCATATGTGTCTTTATCGTTTATCCAGTCTCTCAGGAATCTCAATAAAGATGCGTGGTTATAAAGCAAAACGTTTGGGAAGTTAATTCCGCCATTAGATTTTGGTTGTTGTAGTTTGTGCATGGCAATGCGAGGCCTCTTGCCTTTCCATATAAACTGCCGAAACAGTTTAGTTATGTGGGTCAGATCTGATCTACTGAGTAATACCGGGAGAGACTGTAACACATATAATAACCGTGGAAATGTACACATTTTTATCAAGGCAGCTCTCCCTAGATACGACAGCATTAAATGGTTCCATCCTTCAAGCTCTTTCGCAATAAGGGTTATTGCTGCCTTTACATTCAGCCTATATAAATCTGAGGGATATTTCGGAAGTTTAATTCCCAGGTATGTTATGTAAGTGTTAGCCCAATTTATAGGAATCTGTCTCCCCCATCCCGGGCGTTTTACCCCGTGTTTTAAATATAGTCCTATAGACTTTGAGAGTGTCAAAGTCAGAAAAATATCACGCTGCACACTGCCATATATGCACCTCATGCGTGTGCCCGCTGCACGTGCATGAGCCCTCCCGTGCGTGCGTATACTCGCGGTCGCGTGCACTCGCGGACGCGCGGTATGCGCATTTACGGTAGAGTTTGTGTTCGTCTAGCGGGCGACTCAATCGTAACATATTTTATTCATATAATGTATTTTGTAGATTATGGTCCCTTTGATAGAATCTGAAAGTTTAGTTAATGTAGTATGTTCGGGGACAAAGAGATCCCTCTTTGTTTGATACGAAGGGTCAGACAGGGGTTACACAGTGGTGTTTAGTATCCATCGGAAGAGAATATAATTAGCAATATTCCGGTGTTGGTTTGAAGCGGATTAATCGCTCGTGCGTATAGTTATGGACATAAGAAGTTTATGGACATTTACTATATTTGCACTTTATTACCCATGCGGCGGGAAACCCAGTTTCCCACCCACCTGAGCAGTTAGGAATAGTCACAGCCCACCTGTATGAACCAACCTATGACCTTTTTTTTATAATGCGAAGACGAATTCCTGTGTCCAATGAACGATAAGAATGTAGGGACCATTGTACTGTATTGTGTGTAGTGTATAAAAGGACAAGCCGATCTGGGCCAGCTCTCTACTCTCTTCAACGGTTCTCATTGCTGATAATCGGGAGCTGGATATCCAGAAAGGCGCTTGCGATTGTTTCCCCTGGTGCGTAAGTTCTCTGCAACCATATTGTCTCTTATTTAATGTTATAAGCCATTCTCTCTCTCCTTCCCCCTTAAATGTAATTGTATCTTTATTGTATTTTATGTGTAGTGATTCGGTTAGGTATTTTATGTTATCTTGGTAGTGTATAACTTGTATTGTATTATTCTTTTGCAATTGAACGTTCATTCATTTCCTTAAAAGGCGTTAGACCCTTAGACCGGTATTTGAGTGTTTATTATATTGCTAAGGGGTTCTCAGAGCGTCACATACGCTCATACAGCTTTTAAACTAACAAGGTTACACTGTGTTGCATTTACACCTTATCACTGCACAAGGGTTTACAGTATAAGTACATTGTTTATGGTATAGTTATAAAGGTTTAACACTGTGAGCGTCAGCGCCGCTTGTGATCTCCTCGTGGTCCCGAGCGTCCGCTACGCTGATAGCGTATCATTACGTTAGTCGGCAGCCTATAGCGTGCTTGCCTTTACGCTCTAAGCCGTGAGCGAACGTGCCGCTCGTGCGTCTCGTCCACGGCTAAGCGTTCGTTACGCTACGTGCGTACTCTTACGGTATTCCATACGCCAATTGCGTACTGTGTTCTTTAACCTTTTAGAGTGTTTTATACAAGGTATAGAATAGGCATTGTCAATTGGGGACTCGCCCGCTCTTCACATATCTGCACTAGGTAATTTCAGCAGACATTATCGGTCAGCAAAAGGCGGGAGGTAATATTCCTCGTAGTGCTGACCAGATAAGCGTCTGCTTCGCTTAGTAAGGAGTGCTGAAGGAATCCGGAACCAAAAGGTAGGAACAGTACGTTATTGTCTTTTAAAAACCTGTTTAGTTTCTGTTTTGCGAACGTAAGCAATAAGCATACACATCTGTATTTCTTGTTTAGTATTGTTTTCGTGCCTCATTCTCCTGATTGCCAAATACTAGTGATAAACGTGTTGAGACTTTTGTTGTTATTAATAGTTAAAAGTAATATTTAAGGGAATAATTGTAAAAGGCACGCACACAATCTCGCCTAGAATACAAGGGAGATTTGAGTGGTGGTCAGTGAAGGATTACTGTTAAAGATCATTCACATTGATAAACGTGTAGTGTGTAACTGTGGACGTACTTGGTCTGTGTAAACGTGTCCTTACAAGGGCAGGGCGTACACAGCAAGGGTCGACGCACGGAGCGTGTATTACGCAACGGAGCGTACGGATACGCCCACATGATACAAACCGCACGATAGTATTGTTTAGTAAGCGATAAGGAAATAACGCGAAAAATAACACAAATCTATCTCAAATCCAAAAGTTTAAAAGTTAAAAGAAAAAGACTTTCTCTGTTGCAATTCTTCTGGGTTAGGCTAATACCGAATGAAAGGATTTCTGCGCAGAAATAAAAATGAAAGTGTACATGTGGTAAGAGTGTGTGTATATATAAGATTTCTCTTTTATTACGGAAGTGGGAACCATAGGCCAGTAGAAAGAGATACACCAGCGAGAGTGATATCGTGGGGTGGCTTGGGAGGCGTCCCTTGTTAGACTCGACACATTAATGAGCAGTAGAGTCTGCTGTACATCACAGACCAGGAGGTAACAGACCAGGAGGTCACAGACCAGGAGGTCACGGAACAAGAGGTTCAGGTACAGCAGACTAGAAGTAGAGAAGCACAACCGAAGAGGGGTTGGTGCGAGACCCATATAGGCCAAAGAAGCTCATCGCTGAAGGAATTTGCAGCAGAAATTTTCAATTCCACTGATCGTTCCGCACATAAGATTAGTTGCTTGTGTGCAGATACGATTGTACCGCATGTGATTGTGTGCATTAGCGTGTCTTGAATTCAGAAGAACGCTACTTGCACATTGTTAACGTGATTTGTGTAATTTTTTTATTTTAAGGGAAGTAGCCTGATCACTCTGGGACATTCCAACAACCGATACTTGCTGGGGACTGGAAGGTCCAACACGCCCCAGTAAATAAAGGTTCATAGGGGCCCTAGGTTGGGTACAGCAGCTCTGGGAACAGTGATTGCAGTACTGGCCAACGTGGGCGGAGTTAAGTGGGCGGACCTCGAGGCAAAACCCCCACCGCAGCCTTACCCCGGACATTTTGGTTTTCTGTGAGGGTTGCCGGAGACCCTGATTGGAAGTCAGAGGTAGTGAAAGCAACGCCTGCAGAGATGGGGGCCACTTGTTCAGGTAAGGAGCGATCAACCCTGGTTCAGGTTGATTTGAAACCGATCAATCAGGTCGGCAAGGTCATGTGTGAGAAATCAGACCAAGATGGTCATCACACAGAAATATTATGCAATGAATGGGAAAGGATGACTGTGCATGACGGGGAAAAGTTTTCCCGGGTAGGTACGTTTAACCCAGAAGTGTTACAGAATTTAAGGAGAAGAGTGTGCCTGATTAAGTCTTCAAAAAGGCGTATTAGACATTATGATGATTTAAAATTGTGGCAACAGGAAAGTGAAATGCAAAGAAATTTAACTTACATATCTGACTCTCATCTTGGGAAGAGAGACATGGCAATGGAGAGGAGTATGGTTGCAGAGAATGGCACAATGGTGTACGATAAAAAGGCACTTAGCAACTGTATTATAGATGATAAGACTAATTGTAATAAACGTAACGATGATAATTGTAATACTGTTAAAAGTACAACTATTAACCCATGCAAGTTGCACCCCATGTTAAACTTCCCTCAGGATTACAAACAAGAAAGTGAGCCCAGCACGATGTCGGTACCTCTTCCACAAGCCATCCTACAAGACATCCAGGTGGACACGACCAAATCGGTAAAGGCAGTAATCAAACCCCCTAACGGAGGGTCAGGTGAGGTCGTGTCCACAGGTACGTATGGTGTTATATATCACGCACAAACAAATGTACCTCATATTGTAGAACCAACACAAGGTGATGTAATTGAATTTAGTCCTGTCAGGGTGATCACAGTCCCCAAAGGGAAGACTGACGATCTGGGAATCATTCCCGTCAAGGACAGTGCAATGCGCCGTCCCTGGTCCCGGACAGAATTGAGATCAATCATGTCTGAATTCCCTGATCCCAGGGAAGATTTAGTTGCATGTCAGAGATTTATTAAAGAATTAGGAAACTCCACAGAACCCACCAACAAAGATTGGCGGACAGTGCTGAGGGCATGTTTGCCCTCCAGTGTTGACCTTGCGAAATTTATTGCTGATTGTAAATTAAACACAGAGGTACCTCGTACGGAGGAAAACAATCAGGAATGTATTAAGCAGATCAACCAGCAGTTAGGAGTATATTTCCCAGCCATTGCCAAGTGGAACAAAATCCTCTCCATAAGACAAGGAGAAAGGGAAAGTACTTCTGACTACTTCAATCGAGCACTGCAAGTAATGGCTAGAGACACTGGGATCACAGACATCAAAACAAATGCACAGCATAAAGAAGTAGCGGTTAAGTTATTAATGAATGGTTTAAAGGAGGTGTTGAGAACAAGGGTACAGACCACCAACCCAAACTGAAGAAATATCTCGGTGGCTACATTAATAACGGATCATGATCAGAACATCACCAGACACAGGGAGTCACGGAGTAATAAGCTGATGGCTGTAAGTATACAGGCTCTAACCAAAAAGCCACACCAGCTTAAGACCCAAAATCCTGTGAGAAATTCAAATGTGGTAGTTTGTTACCATTGTCACAAAGAGGGACATTTTGCAAGAGATTGTAGATCAAGAAGTAGACAAAAGTCATATCAACCCCCTAGACATGAATATGAGCAAAGTTATGACACACCAAATTATAATCAGGGATCACATAGGAAGAATTTTGGGCCACACCCATGATATGTAGTCAGGAAAAGGTGATCATTAGGACTGATGGTAAGCCTGAGGTAACGGTTAATAAATTGGGAGGTCATTCCCTGAAGACACAGGAATGACCGGGTAAAATTTGTAATGTATCTGTGAAATGTTTTCTTTTTCCCCATCTCTGACGGTCATCAGCAGGACTCAAACATTGCATAGCTACTTGGTCTTTGCAGAAGTCTACCAAACCCCAGCATGACCTACCCGCATCAATGTATCCTGGCCAGATACAAAGGGTGGAGTATGGAGGTGCTGGTGGGAGGGACTGCGCAAGGATACCATTGGATATGTAGATATGACAGCCTGATGATGAACGGCAGATCTGACAATGTTTTAAAATGTTTGAAAAATGTTTTTTTTTTCCTGTTGTTGTTTATTGTTGGTTTATGTAATATATATATATATATGAATTGTTCTCTCTCTCTTTTTTTTTCTTTTTTTTTTTTCTCTCTTCTCACTCATGTTTTCATGTTTTAAAGATGGTATGTCACACATCAGTTAGACAAATGGTGATGCAAGATTTTTGCTCCTTACAGAAAGATCGCTGGTTTGGAAGAAATATTGGCCCTCATTCCGAGTTGTTCGCTCGGTAAAAATCTTCGCATCGCAGCGATTTTCCGCTTAATGCGCATGCGCAATGTCCGCACTGCGACTGCGCCAAGTAAATTTGCTATGCACTTAGTAATTTTACTCACGGCTTTTTCATCGGTCTGGCGATCGTAATGTGATTGACAGGAAATGGGTGTTACTGGGCGGAAACAGGCCGTTTTATGGGCGTGTGGGAAAAAACGCTACCGTTTCCGGAAAAAACGCAGGAGTGGCCGGAGAAACGGGGGAGTGTCTGGGCGAACGCTGGGTGTGTTTGTGACGTCAAACCAGGGACGACAAGCACTGAACTGATCGCAGATGCCGAGTAAGTCTGAAGCTACTCAGAAACTGCTACGAGGTGTGTAATCGCAATATTGCGATTACTTCGTTCGCAATTTTAAGATGCTAAGATTCACTCCCAGTAGGCGGCGGCTTAGCGTGAGCAACTCTGCTAAAATCGCCTTGCGAGCGAACAACTCGGAATGAGGGCCATTGTATCACCGGAGTGTTCGGTTGGAAGACTGAGAGACAGCACCTTTGAGATGACAGCAGAACAAGAAGAACAACAAGACTAGAGAACTAATTATCGTAACAAGTTTCTCTCCCCCTCAAACTGTTTTTTTGTACCCCCATTACAAATCTCTCCTTTTCTCCTCCTGTAAGATGGACTTGCCCCAAGAGACTGTGATATGGATTTTCCTGTTGACCATGATGTTGACCAGAGCAGTCTGTTTCGGTGAGAGTACCAGTGAGGTCGAGAAAGGATCCAGAAGGGTTTCTGATGACTAAGATGGAGGTGTAAATTTCCAATAGCAACACAATCACCGAGCAAAGGCGAGTACCGGAAACGATCTAGCAGCCATGTTATTTGTAAACATTGTGAAGGAATGTTAACTGAAAAGAACTGTATCTGTAGACACTGTGATAGTTGAGGATGGGTGCATCAAGAAATGCCAATCCAGTTTTAATATCCACATGGACCGGCTTCCATTGAGTGACTATCATTCCTTAGTGGGTAAAGTGTTAAATCAGACAGATTGTTGGGTATGCTCTCAAGTACCTCAAGGCCATAGCAAATCAGGATTAGTGCCCTTCCCTTTAACTATAGGGGAGGTACTTGAGCTAAGTGGTGGGAGGCCGGTGGACAAGAGGTTTAATATCTCCAGTCCTCCTAGTTTGAAGCTCCACCAATATCATGTGGATAGATCCCTAGTATGTTTTAACATTTCCAATCCCCGAAAGCCGGGAAATTGGGAAGTGTCATGGAATAACCAAACCATGACCTTTTCATACAGAGCCGATAGAATGCCTACAGATACAGAACTTATACGCCACATAGCCGGTAGTGGGAAATATTTCCGATATAGGTATACCCTAGGAAGTAGGATCATGAGAGTTGGAGAAGTATCACCAGGATACTGTACACATATCGTACAAACTGATACGTGTACTAAACAGATGGGAGAATTAGGGTTAGGAGATTTCATATGGAAAATGTGTAATATGGTAATGTCCTACTCCGTCCCATATGTTCTCCCCGATGATGCATATTTCATATGCGGGAGGAAGGTGTATAAGTGGCTTGCCCCAAACTCAGAAGGGTTATGTTATATTGGAAAAGTACTGCCTGAGGTAATGACTGTATCCCACACTAAAATGAAGGATATTCACCGCAGTGCCCAAGCTCCTTATACTCACACTCATTACGAACACATCGTTAAACGGCACCTGATAGAAAGAACAGAGCATCCGGCCTCTGACCTGATCAATGAATCCAACGGGATTCAATTCCTAATCGCGTTAGATATCACTCGTACCGCCAGAGGAGTGATAAATTATAAATATATATCTGCGCTTGCAAATTTATTAGACAATATCACTGAAATGTATGATGACACATTCAGGTATACCGGAAGGGAGCTCCAAGCTTATAAAACAGAACTGGTTCAGCATAGGATGATTCTCAATTATCTCACAGCTGTGACAGGCGGGTATTGTGTTACCCTAGCGACTCAGTATGGAATAAAGTGCTGCACATATATTACAAACAGCACCGAGGACCCGGCCGAGGTCATAGACAAAAAGATGGATGACATTTTGCAATTAAAATGGGAGTTCCGAAGGAAACACAATCTCACCCTTGCCGCTGTGGGTAATGAGCTGACCAGTTGGGTGTCATGGTTGAACCCACGAAATTGGTTCTCTGGTTTAGGAGAATGGACTCAAGGAATTATCATGGATATAGGGAAATTTCTTTTGTGTACTCTGGGTGTCATCATATTGGTCGGTCTGATATTTAGATGCGTTCCGGTTTTAACAAAGTGTAAACGTAGCGCCCGAGTGATGAGTTTAAGAAGTGAAGATACTGTAATAACAACAACTGATTTGGTTTATGACCCAACGATAGAGACAATGTTGTGATGAAAATGTGATTCCACGGTCCGTTTCTTTCACCCGTTTCTCCTTTGTTTTTCTCCAAGGTACAAAGACATCCGCTTGGAAGAAGAATTTGACAACCTTTTACACAGACAACTGATGGACTATGCCATAGACCCCCCATATCCCTAGTACCTTTAATTTTACGCTAGCCCAACACTTTTTGTAAGTCTATGGACATTGAAAAAAAGCTTTTTGCACACCGTTTATAGCAAAAGCATTGGGAGACTACAGTCAACATGTACATCGAGACAAGACACAAGACAAGACCTCAATCGGCAAATGTATATTAAACTCACATAGTTTATCACTGCATTTACCATAATTGTTCTTTATCTTCATCTCTACAACCTTCAGGTAATAACACACATAGTCGATAGGGAATATAGGCACAGATATCAGCACTCACATATTCCCCCATTCATGTATCATCAACTAAAATGTGCTCCCCCATTTTGTCGCAACCAAAAGCCGAAAAGAGCTCGGTAAAGTTTGACAGCCCATCCACAGACCCGTACCACGGGATAAGAAGGAATTCAAATGTATACTTCGCAATACCTCGAAGCTTGATTTAAAACACGTACGGCACGATGATACATGACCCCCCAAACATGGATTCATACACACATGCTTCCGCTATCTCACTAGGTCATACCGTTTTCCCACCTTCTCCTCTTCTCCCCTACCCAATCATAGAAATGTATTATACATGACATATATTTTTCTCTTTTTGAACTGTTTTAGGAAGTGGCAGTTATTGGTGACTGCCAAAGGGTGGACTGTCAAAGTCAGAAAAATATCACGCTGCACACTGCCATATATGCACCTCATGCGTGTGCCCGCTGCACGTGCATGAGCCCTCCCGTGCGTGCGTATACTCGCGGTCGCGTGCACTCGCGGACGCGCGGTATGCGCATTTACGGTAGAGTTTGTGTTCGTCTAGCGGGCGACTCAATCGTAACATATTTTATTCATATAATGTATTTTGTAGATTATGGTCCCTTTGATAGAATCTGAAAGTTTAGTTAATGTAGTATGTTCGGGGACAAAGAGATCCCTCTTTGTTTGATACGAAGGGTCAGACAGGGGTAACACAGTGGTGTTTAGTATCCATCGGAAGAGAATATAATTAGCAATATTCCGGTGTTGGTTTGAAGCGGATTAATCGCTCGTGCGTATAGTTATGGACATAAGAAGTTTATGGACATTTACTATATTTGCACTTTATTACCCATGCGGCGGGAAACCCAGTTTCCCACCCACCTGAGCAGTTAGGAATAGTCACAGCCCACCTGTATGAACCAACCTATGACCTTTTTTTATAATGCGAAGACGAATTCCTGTGTCCAATGAACGATAAGAATGTAGGGACCATTGTACTGTATTGTGTGTAGTGTATAAAAGGACAAGCCGATCTGGGCCAGCTCTCTACTCTCTTCAACGGTTCTCATTGCTGATAATCGGGAGCTGGATATCCAGAAAGGCGCTTGCGATTGTTTCCCCTGGTGCGTAAGTTCTCTGCAACCATATTGTCTCTTATTTAATGTTATAAGCCATTCTCTCTCTCCTTCCCCCTTAAATGTAATTGTATCTTTATTGTATTTTATGTGTAGTGATTCGGTTAGGTATTTTATGTTATCTTGGTAGTGTATAACTTGTATTGTATTATTCTTTTGCAATTGAAATACCCTTAGACCGGTATTTGAGTGTTTATTATATTGCTAAGGGGTTCTCAGAGCGTCACATACGCTCATACATCTTTTAAACTAACAAGGTTACACTGTGTTGCATTTACACCTTATCACTGCACAAGGGTTTACAGTATAAGTACATTGTTTATGGTATAGTTATAAAGGTTTAACACTGTGAGCGTCAGCGCCGCTTGTGATCTCCTCGTGGTCCCGAGCGTCCGCTACGCTGATAGCGTATCATTACGTTAGTCGGCAGCCTATAGCGTGCTTGCCTTTACGCTCTAAGACGTGAGCGAACGTGCTGCTCGTGCGTCTCGTCCACGGCTAAGCGTTCGTTACGCTACGTGCGTACTCTTACGGTATTCCATACGCCAATTGCGTACTGTGTTCTTTAACCTTTTAGAGTGTTTTATACAAGGTATAGAATAGGCATTGTCAATAGATTAACCTGGAAACCTGAAATTTGTCCAAATTTATCTAATAAATCTAAAATATCCTGCAATGAATCTTTGGGGTTCCCAATATAAACTAACACATCGTCCGCGAATGCAGACAGCTTTATCTCTTTTTCCCTAATTGGAATACCCTGATAAATCATTGAGTTCTGTAGTACTCGGAAGAGGGAGCAGGGCCGGCAACAGACATTTTGGGGCCCGGTACAGTGATATCTCTGGGGCCCCCTCAGAGCAACGGAATTTCTGTGCTATATCTACAGTATACAGATATTTAAATATTTATCTCTCTCCTTCCTCCCCCACACACACCACAGTCGGTCTCTCCCCAATAACTCCATGATGATTCCCTGCTCACATCCCTGCCGGACACTATGAGGCATATACTTGGGGCCCCTCTGATCCTTGGGGCCCGGTACAGGTGTCCCCTTTGACCCCCCTGTCGCCGGCCCTGAGAGGGGGTCTATGGATAAATTAAAGAGAAGGGGTGACAGGGGGCAGCCCTGCCTTGTACCTCTTTGCATAGAAATCGGAGGACCCCGTTTGCCGTTAATCAGCAAAGAGGTCGTCGGAGCAGTATAGAGATACTTAATAATATTTATAAAATTCTCGTTAAACCCTCTGTAGTGTAACACACTAAACAGGTGATGCCATGACACGGTGTCAAAGGCCTTGTGTGTGTCTAGGCTTAAAAGCATATGTTCCGCATTAGGGGTATTTCTGGACGCCACTGTCGCCGCTTTGGCTGTACGGATGGCCTTGACTGATTGGCGGCCACGCACAAAACCATACTGATGTTCTGTCAGTATATCCGGGAGAATTAGCTGCAATCTATTCGCTATGATTTTTGTGAAAATTTTGAAATCAGAGTTTAAGAGGGAAATGGGCCTATATGAATCCGCTAACAGTGGGTCTTTATCCGGTTTAAGGATGAGTAGTGTACGCCTGGGAGAACGTCGGATATATGGGATGTTCCCGATATAGTTTGTTATAAAGTTCCAATAACGTTGGCATGAGTTCGCGCTGTAATAATTTATAATAAGTCCCAGTAAACCCATCAGGACCCGGTGACTTATTGGGTTGCAATGATGTTATAACTGCTCTAATTTCTTCTTCCCGAATGTCCCCATCTAATATTTCTTTCTGTTCCGAGCTAAGAGTGGGTAAATTCGCCTGAGACAGAAAATCCCTCTGCAGGTCTTCCTGTGGGGGGATAGGATTATAGAGTTCAGTGTAAAATTCACTGAGATGTGTCAAAATATCAGTGGTTTTAGTATGGGTTACACTCCGGGTGTTATCCCTTAGGGCCGCAATAAAGGAACGCTTCCTCCTTGCTTTGGACATTGTGGCCAGCAACTTCCCAGTTCTATTTCCCCATTTGTAGTAATGAAATTTAGTAAAATCTAAGCGCTGTTGTGCCTGGGCCGTTAAAAAGGCATCAAGTAATTTTTTATCATGCAAATATATTTCCAGAAGATTCTCTGAAGGGTCAGTTTTGTAGGCATTAAAACTACTGGACATGGCTGCATACAATGCATGATATTGTTTGGAGCTGTCTTTCCTTTTTTTGCTACGTATCCAATGATATGACCTCGCAGTACCGCCTTTGATGTCTCCCAGAACAGCACCGAGTTATCCCAATGCTCTATATTATCATCCACAAAATTATTCCAAGAGTGTAGTAGAAATTTTCTGAATTCATCTGTTGAGAACAGGTAATCTGGGAAACGCCAAAGGCGGTCCACCCCCGCATGGGAGCCAGCATATATCTCCAATCGCACCGGTGCATGGTCCGAGACGATTATGTCATCTAAAACAGCGTTTTTGGTCTGATCCAAAAAGTGGTCTGCCAACAAAATGTAGTCTATCCTTGACAATGAACCATGCACCCTGGATAGATGGCTATAGGACCTGTCAGTCTGGTGTAATAGGCGCCATGGATCGCTTAAATGTAGAATATCCCTCATTTCCCATAAATACTTCCAGCATGGGGAGGGTGGCCTCACGGTGTGAGACGATTTATCCAATGCGGGGTCGTCTACTGTATTGAAGTCCCCACCCACCACCAGAGTGTAGTTAACCCTGCTAGCCAAGATCTGAGTGAGTCGGCGTAAAAATTCTCTAGTTGCCACATTGGGGGGGTCATTCCGAGTTGTTCGCTCGTTATTTTTTTCTCGCAAGGGAGCGATTAGTCGCTAATGCGCATGCGCAATGTCCGCAGTGCGACTGCACCAAGTAAATTTGCTATGCAGGTAGGTATTTTACTCACGGCATTACGAGGTTTTTTCTTCGTTCTGGTGATCGTAATGTGATTGACAGGAAGTGGGTGTTTCTGGGCGGAAACTGGCCGTTTTATGGGAGTGTGTGAAAAAACGCTACCGTTTCTGGGAAAAACGCGGGAGTGGCTGGAGAAACGGAGGAGTGTCTGGGCGAACGCTGGGTGTGTTTGTGACGTCAAACCAGGAACGACAAGCACTGAACTGATCGCACTGGCAGAGTAAGTCTCGAGCTACTCAGAAACTGCACAGAGAAGTCTTTTCGCAATATTGCGAATCTTTCGTTCGCAATTTTGATAAGCTAAGATTCACTCCCAGTAGGCGGCGGCTTAGCGTGTGCAAAGCTGCTAAAAGCAGCTTGCGAGCGAACAACTCGGAATGACCCCCTGGGTGCGTATAGGTTTACTAGTGTAAATTTGTTACCCTCAATCAATGTATCTAGTATTAAGTAGCGACCTTCAGGATCCGCTATAGAATGCAGGATTTCATATCTTAGTTGTTTGTGAAATACAATCGCCACCCCTCTGGATTTAGAAGAGTAAGAGGCTTGTACACACTCCGCTATCCAAGGGGCGCGTAGTGTAGACTCATCACTCAGTCTCCAATGAGTCTCCTGTAGAAAGGTTATAGAGGGGCATTTTCTGCGAAGGTGGGTGAGAATTTTTTTCCTTTTAATTGGGGTGTTTAGTCCTCCCACGTTCCAGGATAGTATGGAACAATGAGAGTTATCCCTAACATTAGGGACGTCAGAGGTATCACCCGCCATCAGTATCGAAAATAGAAGAGGAGTAGCCACGACCCAACCTCCCCCCCGTGGACACAAGGAAAAACTTCCCTACAACCAGGAGGGGCACCGGGTGGGCTCCAAGTGTCAGGAGACGCGAGCCCCAGCCTCCTCCCACCCCCCCTCACTTCTCCGAGTCCCTGTCATACAATCAAGGCAGGTCAGTATAATTCGGCAGTGAAATTGAAGCAATGCATTAACTTTTTTTGAGAAAACATTTGAATCTGGGCCAACCAACAGGCCCAAAATAAATAACTGAGGATCCCCAACTCCATTGGAGGGGATGCTCCGTCCTGTCAATAACCCTAATAACAGTAACAAGGACCGCAACAACATTTTCTGAACTTGACAAAACAACATCAAGTTAGAGTAAAAGAATAGAAACAAATTAGAAAGCATAAACATTCAAGGTCATATATTGTGACTTAGCTGTACAATAAGACTTAGTAACAGGGGTCAAGGATGTACTTGAATACCTCCCAGGGAACCCTTTAGGGAACATAGCAGAACCAGAGCAGGTGGTATCGATAAGGGCAACTCTCCCCGAGTAGGAGGCCATAGGGTACATAGACTTCTTCAGCTAGTAACATTCCCATATAGCAGGGAGAACCTATGGGGTTAGTTATCAGTACTAACGTCAGAACGAGCCGGCGAAGGAGGACCATTCCTTAAGAAATATGATTTTGCTTGTTGAGGGTCAGTGAACAGCTGAGTACGGCCATTCTCAACAACCCTCAGTTTGGCCGGGTAGAGCAATGCAAATTTGATCTTTTTGTTTACTAAGAACTTACAGACCTCCGAAAAGGCCTTGCGTTTTTGAGAGACCATGACTGAAAAGTCCTGGAACACTAAGATTTTTTTGGCCCTCGCCCCTAAGTTCGGGGGTAGCGCGATACGCTTGTAACAATTTCTCTTTGTTTCTATAGTCTAGGAATTTGGCAATAGTCGGTCTGGGTTGTGCACCCCTGTCCCTGCGTTGCGCACCTAATCTGTGTGCCCTTTCCACCGGCAACGGAGGGTCCATATTCGGAAACCCCAGCGCCACTGGAATGAGAGTGCTGACGTAAGCCTGCAACTGTGTATCTGAAACCGATTCAGGTATGCCTATAAAGCGCATGTTACATCTTCTATTTCTATTTTCTAAATCATCAAGTTTCTCCATCATAACGTGGATAGTTTGAGATTTAGTGGCCAATTCCTGTTGCAAAGCATGCATGGAGTCTTCTGTGTCACCGGTCCTCTGCTCTAGAGTGTCAAGTCTAGCTGTGTTTGCCTCTATCTTAGCCAAGGAAGTGTCCAGTCTAGCATGTAAATCCTCAAATTTCTTATCAATAAGGGGCATTAACATGTTAATAACCTCCTTAGCATTCTCAGCTGGCGATGGAAAGGTAATATTGCGAGGATATGACTGGGAGGCAGAGTCTTCCCCTCCTGATGATGGAGAGGGAGGAGTAGGCTGGTGGGAAGCATTTCCCTTTTGGGCAGTTTGGCGTTTATAGGTTGATTTCGCATTAGAAGCAGGTATGTCTGCTGAGGAATTCTGATATTTTTCTAGAAATTTGTCCATAACACTATGGACCAACACAAAGAAAAGACGCAGGGCAGGCCCTCACTCATGGTCAGGTGGAACAGGCCAGAAGAATGAGTTATAGTCTTACTGAAGTGTGCAGATGAGACCTTGCAGTTTACGCTAATGTCTACATTTCACACAAAGTAACAAATTAACAGTGAGCGGTACCACTTAGAAAAGCATAACACAAGAGGGATCTCCAGAACACTGAAAGAGTCACGGGCTCTTCAACACATCAGCAGTTGCAGCATAATAAAAGAAAAATCAAAATACTGAGCCAGAACATTGGTAGTTAGAAAGAATAAATGAAAGGTGATGTGAGAAGTTCACAATCTAACCACAAGGTGGCAGCGCGATTGTCAGTATAGAAACCTCTTGATTCCTAAAGAGAATTACATACACCAGGAAATAATAAATAAGGAGGAAAAAAAAATTAGTAAACGTTCTTTAGGTACAAATAAAGTCACCCTAGTTAAGGGGCGTACTGGGGTGGGTAAATGAGAGAGCAGGAGTCCTTATATAAACAGTCCGCAGGTAATCCATGGATAGCTGTAGTGCAGCTCTCTGAAAGCAAAGTGGGAACAGTTCAGGGGCAAGTCCTGCAGCCCGGACGGAGCCAGTCACCTCACCTCTCCAATCGTGACATACTTAAGAATGTGTACACTTTTCCGTGTTTCATGAATACAGCTGCCCAGTAAGGGGAAAGGAGATAAGCAGTAGTAGAACAGAGGGGGGGGGGGGGGGGGGGGGAGGAATGGGTAGGGAGGAATGGTGGTGATGGAATGGGAGACACACTAGAAGGGGATGGATCTAAGAAAAGGGAGAAAATAAATATCAGAGACAGTTAGTAGAGGGAGAAAAAGGAGGGGGGTGACACACAGTGTTAGTACCCGGGGAGAAAGTGCCTGTCATTCCTTGCAGGCAAACAGCTTCCGTGTCGATGTTACAGTATGGGCTGTAGGATTTCCTGAGCCCAGGCCATCGGAGGTTCCCCACAACAGCAGCAGCGTAGACGGTGCGAGAGATAGTAGATCTCTCTCGTCCCACAGAGTATACCGCGGGTCACTGAGTGACGGGAGTCTGAGACACCCCCTCAGGGCAATCCAAGAAGTGTCGTCGGGCACCGGGTCCCCCACTCCACGATCAGGTGGTCTAGGCAGTGCAGTGGCCGGAGGTATGTCGCTTCTCCCTCACGAGCTGTCACAGTGCAGTGTATCCGTAGCCGCGTGCGTCAGGGCGGCAGCAAGTCCCCGCAACTGTATATGGAGTGTAGCGGGTATTGAACCGAGGGGCGACAGTCAGTAGGGAGCCGGAGGCAGCCCGCTTCCCGTCTCAGCAGCTCGCAACCAAGGTCGCATGTAAGGGCTGGTACGCGCCCACGCAGCCACACACTTCGTAGCTATACAGGTCCCCACAGCTTCATACCGACAGAAGCGGGCACAGGTTCAGGGGTCGAGGAAGTGCATATAAACGGCAGTAGCTTCAGTCTAGTGCCGGCAGCCCACAGCGGGGGTTACAAGCAAAGGCGAGTTCGCGCCAACGTCATGCTGGCGGTCATGCTGGCCATCTAGCACGATGGCCTGACTCCAGGGCTATCCACAACCTTCCTCCACAATGCAAGTATCCCTGTCGTCAGGGGAGTCCCAGCAGCAAGGGGATGTAGTGTTTATGTTTGCAGGATCCACCAAAAAGGGGGATGCAGAGGGATTCTCTGAGCAATGTGGAGGAGCCCTGTTAAAAAGCGCCCATTCTAGCTGGCCCCGCCCCCGGAAGTCGTAACAAGTATTTTTAAAGTAAGTGTCAGCCCATAAGAAAAGGAAAAGACACCTTTTATTTGCTGGTAATCATCTGAAGCCAATTATTCCTGACATTGTGGAGATTGTAACATACCTTAAACTCTTGAATAATAAGGCTACTTTGTTTCTATTGTAAAGCTCAGCGCTGTGTGCTCAACCTCATTTGTTTTTCATATAGTCTTACAGTCCAGCAGGGGGCACTCCAGTCATATTATCTTACAGTCCAGCAGGGGGCACTCCAGTCATATTATATTACAGTCCAGCAGGGGGCACTCCAGCAATATTGTCTTACAGTCCAGCAGGGGGCACTCCAGTCATATTATCTTACAGTCCAGCAGGGGGCACTCCAGTCATATTATCTTACAGTCCAGCAGGGGGCACTCCAGTAATATTATCTTACAGTCCAGCAGAGGGCACTCCAGTAATATTGTCTTACAGTCCAGCAGGGGGCACTCCAGTCATATTATCTTACAGTCCAGCAGGGGGCACTCCAGTCATATTATATTACAGTCCAGCAGGGTGCACTCCAGTCATATTATCTTACAGTCCAGCAGGGGGCACTCCAGCCATATTATATTACAGTCCAGCAGGGTGCACTCCAGTAACATTATTTTACAGTCCAGCAGGGGGCACTCCAGCCATATTATATTACAGTCCAGCAGGGCGCACTCCAGTAATATTATCTTACAGTCCAGCAGGGCGCACTCCAGTAATATTGTCTTACAGTCCAGCAGGGGGCACTCCAGTCATATTATCTTACAGTCCAGCAGGGGGCACTCCAGTCATATTATATTACAGTCCAGCAGGGGGCACTCCAGTAATATTATCTTACAGTCCAGCAGGGGGCACTCCAGTAATATTGTCTTACAGTCCAGCAGGGGGCACTCCAGTCATATTATCTTACAGTCCAGCAGGGGGAACTCCAGTCATATTATATTACAGTCCAGCAGGGTGCACTCCAGTCATATTATCTTACAGTCCAGCAGGGGGCACTCCAGTCATATTATTTTACAGTCCAGCAGGGGGCACTCCAGCCATATTATATTACAGTCCAGCAGGGCGCACTCCAGTAATATTATCTTACAGTCCAGCAGGGCGCACTCCAGTAATATTGTCTTACAGTCCAGCAGGGCGCACTCCAGTAACATTGTCTTACAGTCCAGCAGGGCGCACTCCAGTAATATTGTCTTACAGTCCAGCAGGGCGCACTCCAGTCATATTATTTTACAGTCCAGCAGGGGGCACTCCAGTCATATTATATTACAGTCCAGCAGGATGCACTCCAGTCATATTATCTTACAGTCCAGCAGGGGGCACTCCAGTCATATTATATTACAGTCCAGCAGGGTGCACTCCAGTCATATTATCTTACAGTCCAGCAGGGGGCACTCCAGCCATATTATATTACAGTCCAGCAGGGTGCACTCCAGTAATATTATCTTACAGTCCAGCAGGGGGCACTCCAGCCATATTATATTACAGTCCAGCAGGGTGCACTCCAGTAATATTGTCTTACAGTCCAGCAGGGCGCACTCAAGTAACATTGTCACACAATCCTGCAGCAGAAACTCCAGTCATATTATCTTTCAATTTGGATTAGTTGGACAGAGCTATATTTAAAGGTAAAATCTGTACCCTACTGTAGTGTAAGTATATAAAACCTGATAAGTATTTTTACCCTACCCCTAGCCCTAACCTCCCCTTCCTATAGCCTAACTATAACCTTCCCCTCCCACAGCCTAACCCCAAAACACTCCTACCGCCACAGCCTAACCCTAACCACAATCCCCGGTACTTGCCTCCGGGATGTGTCAGAATTCTGACCATAGGGTTCCCGACTGTTGTTCTTCTGACTGTTGGGATCCCGACTGTCGGTATTTTAACCGCATACCCTGTTTTGTAGTTGTACATATCTGTAGATACTGAACATGCACATATTAGTACTTTCCTTTTGTATTTGTCTTGAGCTGCTTTGATTGTTAGTTTCTTCCCGTTACTTACAAAGAAAGAATGTATAACAGTATTATAGCTGTATTATTATATATACAACACAACTCAGAGAGAAAGGAAATATGCCTTAAGAACAGGGATAACATCTATTACCCAGCACCAGATGGTCCGCACCTCTTTTAATCCAGACACATCATGTGCCAGAGATGGATTTAGGGGTCAGGCCGCCCCTAGGCACAATGATATTGCCCCCCCCCCCCCCCCGAGCACAATTATATCGGCCACCGAACATCCAATCACCCCCCCCCCCTTCCTCCCGACCCGCCTGTCCATCCGCCCTCCATCCGATGCTGCTCTGATGCGGCGATGGGAGGGGGGAATGCCATGCCGTGCTGCTCCACTGATACGGGGGTGGGGTAACTGCTGTGTCGCTCCACTGATGCGGGGGCAAGGCCGGTTGTAGACCCTGTAGCCCAGAGCAAACGTTTCCTTTAGTGCCCCCCCTTCCCCACTGAAAACAGGGACAGTGCATGCCAAAGGTCCTCTGTCACCAACCCGGGGCAACCTGCAAGTGTCCCGGGGCATCCTGCAAGTACCACGGCACACAGTTTGAGAACCACTGTCTTACACATATTACACCAGGTAGAGCCGCTTATACACATTGCGCCAGGTCAAGCCTCTTATACTTGCTAGCCCCGTCGCACTTAGAACTGCCACGAGCAGGGGGGAGGACTGCTGTGCTGCTCCTCTAGTTTGGGGTGGGTGGGAACTGTTGTGCCGCCCATAGGCACATACCTCACGTGCCTAGTGGGAAATCTGGCACTGTCAGGTGCCAGGGGAATTAGGCTGTGGGGGGGAGTTAGGCTTCAGGAGTGCTCAGTCAGGCTGCAAGAGGGCTCAATTAGGCTGCAGGGTAGATATACTGTAGGCTGTGTGTGTGTGTACGGGGGGGATGGTAAGGCTGCAGGAGGTTTAGGATTAGGGGGTGAAGGGTGGGAGGGTAAGGCGTCAGGATGCCCCTGTATATACCACCAATAATCCAGCAAAATGGATAATCTGGCTCAGTGCTGGAACCAAGGGTGCTGGATTATCAGTGGTGTACCTGTACAGTGTCTTGTTCATTACAAAATGTGTGTGTGAAAGCCAAAAGAGTGTAATAAAACATGCTGTACACTGGAGTCCTCACTGTAAGGGGGGAAGAGATGTATTGTCAGGGAGCATTTGCACTTAATGATCTGAGAGTGGCTAATGGGTTCCTCTTCCTCACATAAACCCCGTACACACGGGGAGAGATGTGTGCTGAGCGATCGAGCACAGACCGCTCAGCACACATCTCTCCCCAGCGGTGAATTTAGCGATTTCATTAGATTGGCATGCATGCCAAATCTAGAGCCGGCGATAGCGACGCGCGGGACCGCGCATAATTGGTGCCGGCACCCTACACACGGAGAGATCCGTGCTTAATTTCTAAGCAATCTAGTCAGATTGGTTAGAATTTAAGCACGGATCTCTCCGTGTTTATCCCCCTTTAGATGTCACAGGTGTCAGGAAGATAATGCAGACCATTGTCTATGGTCGTGTCCAAGAGTTAGGCCCTTTTGGCTTAGAGGTTATAGATATGCCTTAAACAATCAAGTCAATTATGTACCATTTACTCCTAAATGGGCTATTCTACGTATCTTGGCCCTCATTCCGAGTTGTTCGCAGCGGGTCATCGCATCGCAAATAGGCCGAAAACGAGTAACTACGCATGCGCAAAAGCGGAAATACGCATGCGCGAGTATAGCTAAACGACACTTGTGCAGAAATACTACAAATAAAACTGCTCGTTACACAGAAACGAAAACGGGGATTGCCGAAGGCGTGGCAGAGGCGCGGCTTCGCAATCGTACGACATGGGCGTGAAAGTGGGCGTCTAGTGTGGGAGTATGCAACTAGCAGTAGGCGTGTTTTTAGCAGAAATGCTTTTTCGATGTTAAACCTAACATAGCAAATCTTCTCAATCTTGACGCAGCATCCGAGTAGCTCTGCAGTTACTCAGCATTTGCGAAGTAGTGTTACAAGTGTGTATGCAATAATTAGCAGTTAATTGGAGAGCCCATTCATCTGTTGCTCAATTACTTCCTAAACACTGCTCTGCTGAAGTACTGCAAACAGCAATTGTGTGGACACATTACATGTTTATTGTAAGCATCTATAAATCTGTCACGCTGCCAAATAAGGTTATTTTTTTGGTACAAGTTTTAAACTAAACATTAATGTAAAGTGCATGTTTTAATGTTTTAAATACTACCAAATGCAAACAAGTTTAATTAACCAAACTTAAACTACATCTAAACTACATAAAATGTAACCCTTTGTATATCACAAATATCTGTACCAACATAATGCAGCATACACTTTTTTTTATTTTTAAAAATACATTTTTCTTTTGCTTGAATATCTGACAATGTTTAATATTATGTCATGTTGCCCATAGTAACCCAAAAACCTAGTTGTAAATACTATTTTAATATGGCCATTAAAGTGTTGTGCAAGGCATACCTGTTGCATTTTGAAAGATGCAATGCTTGTCTGATTATTCTGGTTGTTCCCTTGTTCCCAAAGTGTCTATATGCCTTGCTAAACTTTACTGGGCTAAGATTAACATAGTGCATTAACCTTAATAAAGTACAGAAATTTTTTTGTTTTTTTTGTTTTATTACTGCAAAAAAATTAACAGTGGTTTAAACAACATGGCTACAGGTGAGTATCACAGGCAAAGATGGACCAAGCAGCAAGCAGATGCCACTGACACAAATCACATAGCAGAACTCAGTACTAGGGATTCTGCATCTTCTGACAAAATAATAATTTTAAGGAAAAATAAAAATATGGTGTAAACACCCAGCCAGACATATATTTTTGGGGAACTGAGTTAGATTCAGGAGCCACCACACAAACACAACAATACACAGGACGCTAGGAAGAGGAAGATGGCTCTGGTGTACAGGAAAAAAAGCTCACAGGCTACAATATCAGAAAACTGAAATCTATATTTTCACTAAGAGGGAGTTAGCCATTCTGGCCACACAAGCCAACACAAAAAATACATAGAGCCAACATGAAAAACATAGGTGCTGCCCATCTGGAGAGACATCACTTTCTCTTTTTTTTCCCCGCCTGATGTTATTCTTGGCTTGGTTTGCGGCGCAACCTTCGTGGGCCCTGCCCAGTGGGATGTTCTTCCTGGGCAGGGTGAGGGGAGTGAGCCGATGTGGCTGGCTCTCTGCCACTGTGGGCAAGGGAGACAGCGATGGCCTGGAGCCCTTGCAAGATCGAATTTGCAAGGTCTTTGAAGGAGGAGGAAAGTTGATCTTGCCCCTGCCTGATCTCTGCCAGACCTTGGCAGAGTTGAGCTACACCTTGCTCCACACTGGTTCTGGGCTCAGTGAGCCGGACAGCTATCTGGCTTACCTCCCGGAGCATCCTGTATTGAAAAGCATTTAGGCTCTCACCATACCTAGCTATTTCAGTCAGGATTTCCCGGATAGCAGAGGGTTGGGTGGGGGGGCCAGTTGGAATCTGGATAGGTGGGATTTGTGGCCCCACACTACCAGACACACTAGGTCCCTCCACCTCAGCCTCAGCCACATAACCCTCCTGTGATCACCCCCCTGTGCTGTGTGATGTGCAAAGCAAATTGAAGAATGTGTGGAAAAAGAGTAGAAAATTTAAATTTAGTGACTTTTGTAAAAAAAAAACAATAAAACAATACAAATATGTGTGTAAACTTACCTGGCAAGTCATGTGCCGTCAGTATTTCAGGCAGGTCCGTGTCCATATAAGACACCCCTTCCCCCTCCTCATAACTGACACAGTCCATGGCCATCTCCTCCAGATCTGTGTATTCCACAGTGGCAGCTGGTCCTCCCCCTGTAGCCCTTGAGGCATTCCACTCCGCAGACCTCTTGCCCTTCAGGCGGGATTTGAAGTCGGCCCAACAACATATGTTTTGAAAAATAGGGGCAAGGTATATTAAAATAAAAAAATACCTGCTTTAATATCTAGGACACATGTTATGCATTTGTTTGCTATAGTCAACATCACATCTAATATCTAGGACACATGTTATGCATTTGGTTAATATAGGCAACATCACATCTAATATCTCGGACACATGTTATGCATTTGGTTGCTATAGGCAACATCACATCTAATATCTAGGACACATGTTATGCATTTGATTTTTTAAGAATACTTTGCACAGATAATGGAATGCAAATATACACTTACCGTCGTCTAACTTCCTGTGATGTTCGGACTATAGAGCCGACTTCATTCACAGAGTGAGTGATGTCCCTCCAGATTCTATCTTTGGTAGCAGCACCCATGTTTTTTGGTCCTCTATGTATTTTTGACATGGCCTGTGTGACCAAAACACGCAACTCCCTCTTAGTGAATGCGGGCTTCCTTTTTCTACTCCTTGAAGTAGCCTGTGAGCTTTGGTCCTGTTCCTCCTCACCATCTTCCTCTTCACTAGCTGCTTGTGTATTTTGTGTTTCTGCGGCTAATGCTGAATCTCCCTCAGTTACCCCAGTATGTCTGTCTGGCAGGGTATCCTCTCTTAACTGCTGGGGATCAGAAGCTGGAATGTCTCTAGTACTGAGTCCTGCTTCTTCAGAATCCGCGGAGGCGGATTGCAGCATCTGCCGACGCAACGCCATGCGTCTTTGTGACAATGTGGACACCTGCTGCTGCACGCGGTCCAGCTCTGCTGCCAACTCCTCACTAGTAGCCATGTTGCTAGTGGCATGTCTGTACGCACAGGTGTGTAGCTATTTATGGCTGCGTGCGTAGCGGAAATTTACACAGGTGTAAATTATGCTAATTATGTGACTGATTGTACTGCTTATTTAAGAGCCTGGTTTGCAGCCTGTGTGAGTGGGTGTATGATGATTGAAGCTGCTGTGTGTTTTCATCGAAGGTGGTCGGCTTTTGGACAACTTTGCAGAGTGAGTTTTTATTGCATTGTCATGCAGACAGATGTCCGTTTTTTCGCTTTTAACATTTTGTATAGCGTAGTGCGTTTTTTTGGCTAAGTTTCTTTTGTGAGTATTCCTACATTAGTCAATTATCAAGCCAAGTATGTATGGTATTGCAATGGAACTGGGTTTATTTATTTTGGAGGATATCTGTTTGATATTTTAATGGTTTATTATGGCATATGTGTTTTTTTCTTACCTGTACTTTACAGTGTGTATGTTATATTGTTCACACAGTTTGTTTGATTTATTAGACTCCTTCTGTGTCTCTTGTAGGTGTCTCATTTGTGGATTTGGGATTATAATTTATTTTTTGCCCAAGTAGGCTGCATTTTGGTTGTTTTTGATCCCACATTTGTTTCTTCATTTCTTGAGCAGGTAAGTCGCCTATACCTGTGTGTGCTGCTGTTTGATGTAAGTGTCTATATGATCTATTAGACTCCTTCTGTGTCTCTTGTAGGTGTCTCATTTGTGGATTTGGGATTATAATTTATTTTTTGCCCAAGTAGGCTGCATTTTGGTTGTTTTTGATCCCACATTTGTTTCTTCATTTCTTGAGCAGGTAAGTCGCCTATACCTGTGTGTGCTGCTGTTTGATGTAAGTGTCTATATGATCTCTTAGACTCCTTCTGTGTCTCTTGTAGGTGTCTCATTTTTGGATTTGGGATTATAATTTATTTTTTGCCCAGGTAGGCTGCATTTTGGTTGTTTTTGATCCCACATTTGTTTCTTCATTTCTTGAGCAGGTAAGTCGCCTATACCTGTGTGTCCTGGAGTGTGTTTGTAGCAAGTGTGTATCTTATTTGTTATAGGGCATTTCTCTCTCTTGTAGGTGTCATTTCTTTGTTTACAAAGCATTTACTTTTGACAAAGTTGGGCTGATTTTTGCTGTATTAGCTACTAAAGGACAGCCTTTTTTTATTTATTTAAAAAAAAAAAAACTAATTTACATTATTCAAACTTAGTTGTTTTAAAATATATTGTGGCAGTAATTATATGGGTATGTTTGAAATCTCAAATACTTTTTGATTTGTGATGTTAACCTATGTTTGAAATAATTAGCTAAAGGTTTCTTTTTGTTTTGTTCCCAATTTTGTGTTTTGAAGCCGTATTTTATTCTTGAAGAAATGGAGTATGCTCCTGCAGTAAGTTAACACCCATACACTTTGACTTTGTTTATGGCTGACAATGTGTGTATTTTTGATTTAAAAATTTAAATGATTCTTACCTTCATTTTAAGTTGGTGATGTCCATTCATGTGGCAGCTGAAGCCCTCCCACCCCAACCCACGGAACCACTCCCACCCCAACCGCTGCAAGCCCTCCAACCGCAACCGGCTCCTCATCATCCAAGGCAACGGAGGCGTGCTAGGCCACCAATTTTCCGTACCCGTGTCCTCCTTTTTGGGATGCCTGATGATGTGGTTTTGCACAGATACAGGCTGCCACCTCATCTAATCCTATACACTCTCTCCATAATAGAGAGTGATCTAGAACAATCCATTAGGTATCCTACAGCAATACCAGCATTGACACAATTCCTTGCTGTGTTACATTTTGTTGCCACTGGTTCATACCAGCATGTTGTGGGCGATCTGGTTGGCATGTCGCAGGGCCAGTTCAGTAAGGTCCTGCGGCGTGTCAGCCAGGCTTTTTTTAAGCGTGTTAAGCAATTTATTGCTATGACTTTGGATGTTGGGGCCCTAGATGTGGTGAAGCGGCAATTTGAGGAAGGTGGTAGTTGCTTCCCACATGTTATTGGGGTTGTGGATGGTACACATGTAGCTATTGTACCACCAAGACATAATGAAGAAATTTATAGAAACAGGAAACTGTTTCATTCTCTGAATGTAATGGTTGTTTGTGGGCCATCCCTCCAGATCCTGTCCTTGAATGCTAAGTTCTCAGGGAACTCCCATGATGCCCATGTCATTAGACAATCAGGGATATGGCACAGATTAAGATCGATGGAAGGTCAAGACATGTGGTTATTGGGTGAGTGTTTTTATTTATTGACTTACAATAATATTTGTAAATGTAAGATTCTAATTATTTTCTTTTCTTCTCATCAAACAGGAGACCATGTATATCCTTGCACCCCCTGGCTCATGACTCCTTACAGTAAGCCCAGGCCAGGACCACAGATGGCATTTAACTCCGCGCTTACTGCCACTAGACAGCTGGTGGAGCGCACGATTGGTGTCCTTAAAGGACGCTTTCGTGTGCTCCACCGCACTGGTGGCGACATCATGTATTCGCCGGAGATGGTAAGTAAAATTGTGGTCCTGTGCGCTATTCTACATAACATCGCTGTAAGGAGTCGCGTTGAGCTTCCTCACACAGAAGAATTGCCAGATGAGGAGCCAGGGGTTGGGCGGAGAGTCGGTGGGGGGAGTGTTTCCCGGAGGGGAAACGAAGTAAGGGCACGCATTGTGCGGGAATATTTCAGGTATAGTGTTTGTTTTAAAATTTTATACATATTAAACAAAGTCACTGTATGTTTATGTTCATTTTGCTCTGATGTCATTTAGGTAGCTATTGAAAGCTCATTGTGTAATTGTTTTGGTGTGTGTGAATATATTCTTAGTTGTTTCTGAAAATATTCAAACATGTTAACCTTACAATGTTTATTTTGGTATTAATTTTTTTGTTTTTTGCTAAATTCTTGTTTGTTTTTTTTTTTAATTTAAAATCCTGTTTTCAAAACAAAATACACAACATATGATACTAAATGTTGTAAACTTTCGGACTGTGTAGCTGATTGTTCCTCCAAAATGTGGTGAGTACACAGATTGTCACAAATTTTTAAGTAAAAATGTGTGTGTGTGTGTGTGTGTGTGTGTGTGTGTGTGTGTGTGTGTGTGTGTGGAATTGTGAGGGTAGGTTCTTTTATTATCATGCTCTTCCGCGACTGCGAATTTCCGCTATAGCGAAACAACCCCTCTGCTCTTCACAGCACTGTAGACAGCAATAAAGTTTATTCAATGCACACATCAATAAAGTTAATTTAGATGACAGCATAGATTTTACACCAATCACATGCCAACACACACTATAAATATATGCCCATATATGGAAAACGCCATTGCCATGATGCGTGCTGCACCATTCACACGGCGTGAGCTCCGTGTCTTGGTGGCGGTGATGGACCGCCGCGTAGGCCGCGTAGGGCGCTTTGTCCCAAATTGGGTAAAGCGCGAGGCCTACGCGGAGGTCCGCCGCTTGTTAAGGACCCGCATCCGCAGCCGGAGGTCAGTTATCCAGCTTGAGAGACGCTGGAGCGACCTACGAAGGCGTACGCCGGACTTGTTGGCGGAGCTGCTGCAACAAATCCGGACCCTACGTGGGCGCAGTAAGTAACATTTCGTTACATGACGGAATTTACACATAACCTTTGCATACTTTCACTAAGTGAGAGTGTGAACATTTGCACACTTACAATAAACATGAGTGTGTGTGGGTAGGGCAAGCAGTACTGCATACCTCCCAACATGACCCTCTCCAGGAGGGACAGAATACTCTGCTTCTGGACTTGTCACTTAATTTATGGAATAAAGGTGTTTCAGCACAGGTGATGGCAATCATAAATTAAGAGGGAAGTGACGGAGCACAACATTCTGGCCCTCCTGGAGAGGGTCATGTTGGGAGGTATGGTACTGACTGTATGTTGTTGTGCATAATTACTACACAGGCTGACAACTGAACCCAATAACCTGCTCAGTGGGTTTTTTAATAAAATGTTGGTGGTTTGGAGAACTGGTGATGTTGGCTATAACAAACATTCAGATTCTATATATTATCTGAGAGAAGGTGCTTAAGAAAGTTTATGTATAATATGATTGGTTGCTATGGGCAACATCACCAGTATAAACATTTTACTAACTTAGTAATGTTACCCCTGTCTCTTTAACATGGTACCGAACAGAGTAATAGGAATATGCTGATGTTCTAAATGTATATGTTAAAACCTAAAAATTACATATGTCATTCTAGGGCGAGCACAACGGCAAGGTGCTGGTGCTGGGAGGCCACAACAGGCACATTCTGAAGCCCCATCACCTTCTGGCTCCCAATCCCCCTCTCCTGCCCAATCCCCCTCTCCTGCCCAATCCCCCTCTCTTGCCCAATCCCCCTCTCCTGCCCAATCCCCCTCTCTACAGCCACCTCACCCTCTCCAGCCACCTCACCCTCTCCAGCCACCTCACCCTCTTCAGCCATGTCACCCTCTTCAGCCACCTCACCCTCATTCTCCCACTCCCCCTCTCCAGCCCAAGGCCACTCTCTTTCCCAATCCCCCTCTCCAGCCCACACCCCCTCTCCAGCCCAATCCCACTCTCTTTCCAAATTCCCCTCTCTGCCCCCTCCCCCTCTGTGTCCCAAAAAAGCACACCACCACCCTCACCCTATCATTCCCAAACTCCCTCTGTAAGTAACTCCCCCTTCCATCCTCTCACACAATTGGACCCTCCTTCCCCCATCCTGCCTCCTTCCCCCATCCAGCACCCATCCCCCATCCAGCCAACCTCACCAATACAGCCTCCAACCCCCAGCCAGACAACTTCGCCACCAAGTGAATGGGCAGCAGAGGCCCTGGAGCCACTAGAGGGAGGTGGCCAAGTGGCAGAGGAGAGTAAGTTTGCACACATTCCTTATTTTTTAATTTATTAAAGAAAAAACACATTAAAAAATGCAGTGTTGTACTGTGGTCAATCTTTTGTCTTGGTTAAATGCTTGTCTTCTTCATCATGGTATGGATGATGCATTCACATTTGGGTGGGGGACATTATATGTACAGTGTCTACATCTGGTTGATAAGCACTATGTCGACAGGTTTGCCTGCACAACAAGGTTTGTATGTGGATCATTATATGCAACACATTTAGACCTGAGTGTTACTTTTTGTGTGTTTTTACTTTTACAATTGTGCTTGGGTATTGGAATTGTTATAAAAAATAAATCGCAGGAGTCACTTTGGTAGCCAGCCTAACAACACAATGATTTGTGTTGTGAAAGTTACACTCACAAAATGCTTATTTGATTTTACAAAACCGGTTTGACCTTATTTAGTAAGGCAGGCTTTCAGGGAGTGTGGGCATGCTAGGATATGTTGTCCTTCTGAAGATGTTGATATGCAGTGTGATGATGCAGGGCCAAACAGCACAAAAGACAAGTCTGCTTCACTCCAGATGTGACTGAAGACCAGTATGGGGTTACATGTAATAATTTGGGGGTGTGATTCAAGATTGGATGTTGCCCATAGCAACCAAGCACAAACAAATTTACAGTTATTTACCACCTTCTAGAAGAGAAGTAGAATGTGTTTGGTTGCTATGGACAACATTACACCCTAAATATAACTCCCATCTTAGTAAATGTACATCATGGTGTGGTAGACTTTTACACATTTTAATTTTGCTATGACAAACATTGCTGAGTATGCTTGTGTGTTGGTATGCTACTGTTTTGTCATTTATACATCCATGATGTATATAATTTTATATGAAAGTGTGCTTTGTGGAATTGTGAAGTAATAGGTAATGTGAGTTATGTTTTAAATTGCATTTTTACTTGGCATTTCAGATGTTGCCGTTGGAGATCCCACAAGACTGGCAGTCAGCGTTGCCCGCATTAAGGCACATTTGGAGGCCATGTTGGCCGAAGTCGCAATTTTGGAAAAATTCCTTTAAAAAAAATAACCAAAAATAGTTTATGTTTCAATTTTGAAAAAATAAATAAATTATATTTAAAAAATAGAAAAATATTTTACTCCGTTATGCGCTTGTGATGTTTTTAATGGTAAAAATTTAAATCATATTGCAAAGCATAAATTGGTTACCTAACAACAACAAAAAAATAAAAACAATAAAAATTAGTCTTATTTATTACATACAAATTAGGTTAGTTAGTAGGTTATATTTTCAAAAAACATGTAAACACATACATTCACACACTAAACATCCACACAAAATTATGCTATTTACATTTATGTCAGGCACAGTTTACACATCTCTTGCACTTGTTGAAAAACAAACATGGTAATGTCCAATTAGGCCTACAAAGTGTTCTTGAGGTATTCTTTGCAGACTTAATTGGTCATGCACACAATCAATCAGTACACTAATTGGTTTTTAAATTGAGGGACGCTTGTTGAGTTTGAATTGCAAGGTGTCATCTAAATTAGGGGAAAAAAACCATTGCTGTGCGTTTGTTTGCTAAAGCCTTAGCACATTTAAGAGGAATGTGTAAATCTACGATGACATCGTATTTTTTCAATGAGGTTTGTGCGTATGCGATGGATTCACATTAATGCGTTGTAATTTGACATACGCCTACCTTGTGTAGTACTGCGTACGAAATAGCAAATTTACGATGGGGGCGGATGTTCGCAATTTTACAACATAATCGCAACGTTGCGAATATGTTGTGCGAACGAAAAAAATAGCGAACAACTCGGAATGACCACCCTTGCCCCAAGATCAACGAGTGTCCCGGGGTTGCCGCAAACTACTGTTAATTTTGATTCTAGATATTATACCTTGCGCTCACTTATATGGCTATATGGTTGCGGCAGCAAATTGCAGGTGAAGCTACCCTGCTGGGCTCCACAGACAATATAATAATACAGGTTACTTTTGCAATTGCGCCTGAAGTGAAGAAATAATTGATTTAATGCAGATGGGATATGAGTAAATCACTTTACTAATCAGAAATAAGCCTCTGGTATGTATAGTAATTCACATATGCTACTAATAATAAACAAAAAAAAAGTGAATTTATGAAAAATTGTATTCCTCACATAATAGCAACAAAATTGGAGGATATATATGAGATCAAAAGCGGTTTTTGCACAGCAGTAGATTTGTACTGTAGCGGGTGCAAATAGCGGAGACACACATAAATATTTCTATGCTGTAGAATCTGGTGGAATATTGGCAATTAACTTATAGCTAATTTTAAAGCAATTTTGTTGCTATTATGTGAGGAATACAATTTTTCATAAATTCACCACATAAGTCTATTCGTTTTTTTTGTGAATTTTGATGAATAGTGTTGATTTTAATATGTTTACTTACTAACTTTATGGCTCAAGTACCTTACTCTATTTTATGGAAGTATATTAAAGGTTATGTTTTATATTAATACAATCATGTCAAATTAATCGTATAATATATTTCAAAAGAGTGCTCCAAAAAGCAATCTACTTTCTTTTGTTATTTTTTCCAACAAGTGTTTATATGAATAATAATAATAATAATAATAATAATAATAATAATTTTATTTATATAGTGCTCTTTCTCCAATAGGACTCAAGGAATACATTGTGTATGATTGCAGGAGCACCTCCAGCTGTTTGGAATTAAAGAATCCCAATTCGAGGCATATTTCACTAAAGGAGCTGTTTTTATCAAATACTTTATGACATATCATTCATTATTATTACATGTCCGGTGCGGGATACAAAGTATTGGAGTTTGTCCTAATACATTCAGCCAGAGGCTCCACCACCAGAGCAAAGATGAGGGGGGACAATGGGCATCCCTGATGGGTGCCATTAGAGATATCAAATCCTGAGGAGGTGCATCCATTCGTAAAGACCCTGGCAGAGGACGAGGAGTAAGGTTCCATTAAAGAGTCTAAAATCATACCGGTGAAACCAAATTTTTCCAGTGCTGCATGCATAATCCCCCAATGGAGCCTATCGAATGCTTTTTCAGTGTCTAAGGATTGAACTAAAAGGGGTATTTTATTAATCATACAATATTCAATAACGTTAATCACTCCACGTGTGTTATCTGGGACCTGTCTGTTTAACACTGATGGTGTAGGAGCTTCCGCAGTATAGCAAATATATTAATTCATGCTTTTTTGCATTGATTAAGATATTTACTGTTAATCACAAAATGGGTTCATGTATCCTTAAAAAATGTTGTACAGATATTCAGACTATATACCCCGAATATCTTGTTTTAAAGCATGAAGTGTTCAAGGACAAGGCAACGCCAGATGTATCCAAGGCTAATTGGAAAGAAGTTTATGTCCGAAAGACTGATAAACGAAGCAATAACCATTTTCTAGAATGTTCTAATTGCTAATTATACTCTTGTATGACAATTGATGTATTACAGTTTTTGAGACATACATGGTGTATTCTGATTGGCTAAATGTATTGGCAAACATGAATCCTTTGTCTTTAAGCTATAAAAATAAACCTATTATGGCCCCTAAGGCAGGTCAACTATGGACTGCTTAGGTTACACATGATCCTGTGTCACCTTTTCATTCACTGATCTCCAACCGGTTGCAAAAGGAACAGAATTCTGCTGATGACTGCAGAGAGTTTATAGACCAGACCTGAACAGGTTAACATACCGTAACATTTTGGGAGCATCGTCCGGGATATTCCAGCATCTCCTCCACTGGCAACAAATCCTCTGATCTTTCAGGAACCGCTGATAAAAAAAAACGGTAAGTGAGATTTAATGTGTAGATTTCTACCTGATCATTTGAATCAGCGCTTCTTGAATGAATCTGCGGAAGTCCAGTCGGGAAGGTCAGAGAATATCTTAAAGAGCCCAGTGTCAGTCAGAAGAAATTTTGTAAGGTACCATACATTTATGTTATATTGTTGAATTGTGGGTAAATATCTTCAGCTAATTTGTCACAAGTGTACAGGGGGAATTAATCAAATATCCAGAAAACTTTTACATTTTTAAAAGGTGGCGTATGGCCAAGGTATATTCTAATGCTGATAAACAGTTTGAATTGATAAATAACCAAAGAGGTATACGCAAATCTTGTACCTGTGTTGTTGTGTTAAGAAAATACGAAGGGTCTGTAGCACCGAGATTGGTGGCAATTACAAGCACTGAAGTCTCATTTGGTTATGTGGAAAATGATGATGAATTTTATTGTACAAAAGGTTGTCATTTTAAAAAGGGAATTGTTGGAACATTACATTGAGAATGATTGGTCTAACATCATAACCTATTGGCCTAGGAACCACATAATCCCAGGTCTAAGACCCATTTACCCGTGCAGCCTCAAACAGCTGCCGTACACACAGATAACAGATATAGCATTTACTGTCATCCTTGTTTTTGTATCCTTGCACTGTTGTATGTACTCTGCCAATATGCTTTTGAAAAGGTGGGGGGGGAGTCGGGTTGTCTGCTGAATAATGAAACCAGTGTCAGTAACTAGATTCTCCTGAACACATTGTACTGTATATATTGTATGTCCCTATGCAAGACAGTTAAGGGGTAGAATTGGGTCAGTAATAAAGAACAGCTACTGTCTGAAAGAGACACAAGGTGAACGTATTCCAAAAATAGTGGGGAGTTTACCAAAAACACAAGGAACAACAGGGGTACTGGTACAAGCAGGAGTCTATATAGGCAGAGGGATAGACCCTTGGAGTGACTTAACAATAATATTAGGGACGCATCTCAGTGATCCAGAAGAAATAATCTATTATGCAGGTCTCACTTGGGGAGCAGTACTAACAGATTTTCCACCAATACAGGGAGGAAGGGGCAACACTACAACCCCAGTCATTTGTCCACAGACGGATTTAAGGAGCTCTTTAGGTACAAGGATAGAAGAGATTCTTCAGAGTCAGCGTCTCACAAGGAGATTTTAATTCCCTCATAAGGAGTTACTAAAATACCACATCAGGAGGGGTTCCGCGCACGTTCACCCAGGCATGGGAGCGCGGTCTGTAAAGATGTCAGGGCCTGACAAACCCGTGGATATTGTTAGTAACAGGGAGGGGAGAAAAGCTCTGAAAGGAGATTTTAAGTCGCTCATAAGGGGTTACTAAAATACCACATCAGGAGGGGTTCAAACCCGTGGATATTGTTAGTAACAGGGAGGGGAGGAAAGCTCTGAAAGGAGATTTTAAGTCCCTCATAAGGGGTTACTAAAATACCACATCAGGAGGGGTTCAAACCCGTGGATATTGTTAGTAACAGGGAGGGGAAGAAAGCTCTGAAAGGAATAAGAAAAATTTACAAAACAGCAGGTTCTCCATCAGAAGGGACACTAGACCTAGAGAAATGGAAAAAAAAATTAAAAAATTTGCCTCCTGTAACAAGAGTTGGATAATTAAGCATAATAGTAGAGATCAAGCATCCATCTGGATCACTGTAGCAAAAGAATTAGAAGTAGAGAATAAAGGAAGAGATGAGGAAAATGATTTCCCCATTGTACCAGAGTACTCAATAGCACCACAACCAGCGTTAAACTCACTGCCTGTAATTTCAGCAACAGCACCTCCACACTATATCCCACCCCTATACTCAGACATGCATGCACACCCAGGTACCCCTAGTATGAACAGAATTGACTCATCTACAAGCTCACTAATAGTGAAATTGAAAAGAGATGAACCAGGAAAAGAGTGGCGAATAATCAGCCCTATCTTGAAAGGATCTGTGGTCGAAAATCCGAATGATTTACCTGAGCTATGTGTACAGAGTATGCCCCAGTGTCCTGATACTTTATCACAAGAAACCCCAACAAGACCAACCAAAGAAACTGTCCACCTAAAGCTCCCCTCATGTTTAAACAAGTGGTGGACACCTGGAATCAAGCTATGAGTCCAGTAAACAATTGTCCACAATCAGGAACTATAGGCGAAAGGGTGCAAATCGGGTGGAGAGGAGAAGCAAGGGGTCAAGACACATCCTCTACAGCTTTTCATGCCCAGGTGCATAATGTACAGAATAAACTGACATATTTTCCAGAAAGATTGTGTCCGGTATGTCAGTTTTGCGTTCCAGAAGGATATGAACATTGCCCAAATTGTGGAAACTGGATTTCACCCCATGAACCACCATGCCAAGATATCTATGCGACTAGAAATACTGAAAGACGGTCATCATTGCCTGTTTCTCTGTATCCAGCACAAGTACAGAGAATACGCAACCCAGATAATGCAGCCAGGACGAACGAACCATACATCGTACAGAGCCAACACCACAAACCATGGTATGGCAATGACCTCGCAAATATAGTTGCAGAGTCCCCAGATCCTAGAAAAAACCCAACAGCATTTTATGCCTATATGGAAAGAATTCAAACCATATGGACACCGGCATGGGTCGACTACCACCAGTTGTGTGAGGCTATACTAGGACCAGGAACTGCCCAAACAGTGAGCACCATGTTAAAAGCAGATGCAGTAGATGATTGCCCAGCCATAACGGACAGTCCGACAGAGGAAAATAGGAGAATTTTGAAAGTGGAAAGATGTACATAACAAGACTTAAGAGATGGTGTCATGCACAGACACTCAGGGCACCAGCAGCCCCAGACTTGAAACAGGAGAAGACTGAGTCCATCAGAACTTACTATGATAAAGTCACTATACGACACACAAGATGATAGAATATAAGGGTGTGCAACTCCTGTGTCGGCAACAGTGTACTCAGTCACCACTGGCAGTTCGATAAAAGTGACTTTACCCACAGGAGACACAAGGGTTTCAAGAGCTGTTTTTATGCACAACCAGATTCCTCTACGTTTACTTACAGATCAGGCCATTGCAACGACTGGATTGGGAGGTTAAGCCCTACCCCTGCAAGAAAGCAAAGATGTAACCTGAAATACAAGCTGCTATACAAGTCTATCTCTCACAGGAAAAGTAAGACAAAGAGGAACAACAACTCCCAGCATGAACATCATTATGTTGAACACCAGCCTGGGTGGACTTGGACTAAGAAGATGACATGCCAGCAGCAGTGAGAAAGAATATGCAAGTAAAGAAAGGACAAAGTATGAAGAACAATGAATGAATCATAAAGAGAGGTGATTGGAAAAAGAAAAGTTGAGAAACAATATGAAGGTCGCATGAAAGTTTGGAGACTAAAGGAAGTCTGCTTTAAGAAGGACAAAGAAAGACATCTGACAAGTGGTCAGTACTACATGGCAAGATTACAGAGATAATGCAATGATTTAAAGCAACAGAAGCTCCGGGGTTTAAAGCAAATAATGAGGAACAAAACAGAAAAAGTTCCAGAAGACAAATTAATGATGCTTCTTCTGCCAATATGAAGTACAAGCTTCTTCAGGTACTCCCCAGTAAACATAATGTCTCCAGAGGAAACAGCAGAAGGTATGATTACAGTCACCTTGCCCACTGGAGAAATACGTTTGTGCCTAATGAATACTGGAGCCAGCACACGCAGAAGACAGCAGAGGGAGATACCACAAGACCTGATGATATCAGAAATTCTTAAAAGGACAGGAGATGCAAGAACTACAGTCACCAATACCAGCCCAGTTCTTGACCTCGGAGTACATGTCCAGTGACTTTGCTGAAGCACAATGTACTAAAGCTTATCCAAGGAGAATACAGTACACACCAGCAGAAGTTTAACTTTCCAGCAACTTATCAAAGGAAAGAACAAAAAGCCATTTAGAGGCAAGTTAAAACAGAAGTTCAGTATTGGCTCATTCCCGCAGTACCAGTTGTAGAAGAAAGGAAGCAATACTACTGGACCAGGATAGCCATGTGGAGGGGCTATATCACCAAGTGATTTATCCACAAAACACACAGCTAAATACAGGATGTGAATGAACTGCTGATTGCCACCACCACTAAAAGAAGTACCAAGAAGGGGCAGTGTCCTTAGTGAAGTTTCTGGAAGACCAAGACTGCAGAGCCTCAGAAGGAGAAATTGCAGCTAGTCAAGCAAGAGTTAATCTTCCTAGGACTCCCAAGCTACCCGACATCTAACAAAAGTGAGAAGGAAAAGATTCAGACTGCAAGCTAAGATGCCAACTAGTGTCAAGCAAGTCAGATGATCATTCCTGGGCCTAGTAGGACACTACAGAACACGGGTACCTCTAGCACCAGTCTACATGCAAGCATTGTATGACAACACTGAAAGGGAGGAGGGTCCGCATCCTACATACAGCAACAGATGAATTAAGCTATTGAACAATTGGAAACAGCAGTTGCCTCATCTCAAGCCCTAGAACTACCTGACTATTAAAGAAGGAGGCCATACATAGAAGTCCTTATGCAAAATCATGGACTGAGGTGAAGACCAGTGGCCTACAACTCAAGCAAGCTTGACAGCGGTAATCAAAGAGCACCTACCGGCATCAGAGCAGTGATAGCAGCAACAGTCCTAGAAGAGTATAAGAGCACAGACACAGTGATGAATCAGTAGTCCTAGAAGAGGACAAGAGCACAGGCATAGTGCTGAATCATGAACTTATCATCCAGGGTCCACATGCAGGTACAGAGAAGCTTCAACAAGCAAGAACCAGACACCTGTCAGTGGCAAGGCTGACCATGTATGAAGTAGCACTGCCAAAGTGCGACAAGTAACCATCAGACGATGTATTACCCTCAACTCAGCAACTCTTTTCTAGCATTCAATAAAGGTGTTGAATCTCAAGATTCAAAAGGAGGGAAAAACAGATTATCTACTGATGAATGGGAAAGCCAGAAGTTTCTAACATTCACTCACGAAGGTAAACAATATTGTTGGACACGATTACCCCAAGGGGGAGCAACCAGTCCATCAGATTTCTCAGAGGCAATGGCATTAATCCTGCAGAAATGGAGACCGCACTTTACAGACACCAAGTTAGTTCAATATGTCGATGATCTGCTTATTGCTGCACAGACAGAAGAGAAGTGAAAAAAGGAAACAGCATCACTACTCATCTTTTTGGCAGAAGAAGATTGCAGAGTGTCAAAAGCCAAACTACAGCTAGTACAGAAAAGAGTTATCTTTTTAGGACACTGCATATCCCAAGGAACAAGGCATCTTACTGATGAAAGAACAAAAGCAATAACTCAAGCAAAAACCCCAAGAACATTAAAGGAAATCAGAGCTTTTCTGGGCCTTATTGGTTATTGCAGAGAATGGATACCCTCAGCCTCATTACTGATGCATCCCCTATATGAATTAACAAAAAAGGAGGCGTCAACAGAAAACAGGGACACCATTGAAGAAGCAGTAAGAAAACTAAAGCAAGCCATAATAACAGCCCCAGCATTGGGATTGCCTGATTACAAAAAGCCTTTTAACCTATTCTGCCATGAAAACAGAGGGCATTCTTTAGGGGTGCTCACCCAGAAATACGGACCAAAACAAAGACCAGTGGCATACTATTCAGCCCAGCTGGATCCGATTATCAGAGGAGCACCATCCCGTGTCCGAGCAGTGGCAGCAGCAGCAATACTGAAGGAAAAGGTGACAGACCTTGTGCTTGATCATCCACTGTGTATACAAGTACCGCACGCTGTAACAGAAATACTAAGTCAAGAAAAAAGCAAGCATCTTTCTGCAGCCAGACTTACCAAATATGAAGTAGCACTATTAAGCGCTCCCATGTCACCATCACAAGATGCACTGTACTAAACCCAGCTACACTCCTTCCCATCAACGATTCAAAAGAGGGGAGGAGAGGGGGAAATGGTAATGATGGTAAATCATCAGATGAGGAGGAAAATGCTGCTACAGACGCAGAAAATACAGCACAAACATTTCCACATGATTGCCTAGCCCTCATGGAATTAGAGACTTTACCTCTTCCTAATGTCCAAGATACACCACTGGACAATCCAGACATGAACCTGTTCGTCGATGGATCAAGATATAATGATAATGGATCCCCAAGGACAGGATATGCAGTAACAACTGAAACTGAAGTCATAGACTCTGGACCATTGCTACCAAGAATGTCAGCACAAGAAGCAGAACTCATAGCAATGACCAGAGCCTGCATACATGCTGAAAACATGACAGCTAACATCTACACGGATTCACGCTATGCTTGGGGGGTGTCCCTGGATTACGCTGTTATTTGGAAAAGTAGGGACATCAAAGGTGCAAATGGAAAACCCATCAAACATGCCAGTTTGATTATGGAACTCTTCAGAGCATTGGAACTACCTAAAAGGATTGGCATAATCAAGGTACAAGCACATACTAAGAGCCAAACCATGGAAGCTAAAGGAAATGCATTTGCAGATGCAGAAGCCAAGAAAATTGCCTTACAATCAAAAGAACCTGAGCAAGTCTTAGTAGCTCAAGATATGAAGCAAATGCCCAGTGAAGAGGAGTTGATCAAAATTCAACAACAAGCATCACAAGGAGAAAAGGAGAAATGGACACGATTGGGGGCAGAAGAAGATGAACATGGACTTTGGAAGTCAAGAGAATTAAAGTACTGTCTACCAGCAGCTCTATTTCCACCTATGTTACAGGTAGCTCATGGACAAGTACATCATTCAAAGGAAGCCATGGTGAATAGAGTACAAGAGCATTGGATAGCTCCAGGCTTCAATAAAGCTGCAACAAACTTTGTAGCAGGATGCTGGATCTGTGGAATCAGCAATCCAGGACAAAGAACCAAGACACCTCTAGGAACTATACCCAAAGCCTCTTACCCATTTCAAAGACTACAAATCGACTATATACAGTTGCCACAAAGCGGTCCATATGAATATGTACTAGTAACAACGGACATGTTTAGTCACTGGGCCGAAGCCTGGCCAGTAAGCAAAGCCACAGCAAAAACCACTGCAAAGAAACTGATAGCAGAAGTAGTATGTAGATTTGGGGTACCTGAGGCTATAGAATCAGATAGAGGTACACATTTCACAGGAGAAGTCATGCAGCATATAATGAAAGATTTGGGGGTACAGCAGGCCTTCCACGTGCCTTACCGCCCCCAGGCGAGTGGGAGGGGGAACATCTGAACTTTGACCTTAAGCTAAAACTACAGAAAATGATGACAGAAACCAAAAGAACTTGGCCAGAATGCCTACCTATAGTCTTGTTCAATATTAGGACCACACCTATGAGACCTAGTAAACTGACTCCATATGAAATATTGTTTGGGTCAGCTCTAAAAACAGGTTGTTATTATCCACAACAATTACAACATAATCATGGTGATTTAACAGGTTATGTAAAGGAGGTCTGTAAAACATTGACTAACCTCCATTGCCGAGTGTTTTCTTCCATTCCAGACCCAGAAGGATCAGGTACGCATAAGTTAAATCCAGGAGATTGGGTCTATTTAAAGAGACATGTGAGAAAGACCTTTGAACCAAGATATGATGGTCCATATCAAGTGCTGCTAACCATGCCTACCTCAAATTAAGGTGAAAGGTTGTGATACCTGATTACATGCATCCCACTCGAAGAAGTTGACAGTGACTCTCCAGCCAGAAGAATGAAGTTGCTTATCCTTTGGTTGTTGTTAGGGGTAATCCCCAAGGTTTGGGCTATAAGTCCAGGGGACTGGTTTACTGAAAGGGAATAGTTCAGGCCTAGTGTAGGTAGAATAGGGAGAAAAAGTGGAATCAAAAAGAGGGGAAATGATGGTGTAGGAGCTTCCGCAGTATAGCAAATATATTGATTCACGCTTTTTTGCATTGATTAAGATATTTACTGTTAATCACAAAATGGGTTCATGTATCCTTAAAAAATGTTGTACAGATATTCAGACTATATACCCCGAATATCCTGTTTTAAAGCATGAAGTGTTCAAGGACAAGGCAACGCCAGATGTATCCAAGGCTAATTGGAAAGAAGTTTATGTCCGAAAGACTGATAAACGAAGCAATAACCATTTTCTAGAATGTTCTAATTGCTAATTATAATCTTGTATGACAATTGATGTATTACAGTTTTTGAGACATACATGGTGTATTCTGATTGGCTAAATGTATTGGCAAACATGAATCCTTTGTCTTTAAGCTATAAAAATAAACCTATTATGGCCCCTAAGGCAGGTCAACTATGGACTGCTTAGGTTACACATGATCCTGTGTCACCTTTTCATTCACTGATCTCCAACCGGTTGCAAAAGGAACAGAATTCTGCTGATGACTGCAGAGAGTTTATAGACCAGACCTGAACAGGTTAACATACCCTAACAACACAAACCCAACTTGATCATTCCTAACAAAAGACGGAAGCAGGGGACAAATGTGATTAGCGACCAATTTAGCGTAAAGTTTCAAATCTGAGTTAAGTAGGGCAATTGGTCTAAAATTTTGAACCGAGGACTGGGATTTCTCCGGTTTAGGGATAGTTATAATACAGGATTCCAGCATTTCCTGCGGGAAACCTATTGCTACTGAAGCTTCATTAAACACTGCAAGGAGCACTGGGGACAACTGAGCCTTAAAGGTTTTGTAAAAAATTGAGGGTATCCGTCAGGACCTGGGGCTTTGTCTTTAGGTAAAGAATCAATACCCTTAAGTACCTCGTCCAACGTCCAAGGTTCATTAATAGACAAACAGGCCTCCGGAGACAATGAGGGGAGATAAAGTTTGTTTAGAAATTTCTCTATGTCAGCAGAATTAGGTTGAAAGGTGGAAGGATCATCTTTCAAATTGTATAGTTTAAAATAGTATGTTGCAAAAACATTCGCTATTTCGTTTGGATCAAAGACTTTCAAACCCTTCTTGGAGTGAATCATATGGATTTTTTCTTTGGCTTTCTTACCTCTTAATTTCCTTGCCAGAAGCCTACTAGCACAATTCCCATACACATAAAACCTCTGATTAAGCTTGTTAAGGTTACGCTGAACTTCTGATAAGTAGAATACATTAACCTTGTCTCTTGCCTTGGTAAGAGCTTTAAAAATAACTTTATCGTTTGAGTTAGCCTTATGGGCTCTTTCTAGGGAAATAACCTCTAACTCAGCCTGTTCAAGGTTTTTCCTATAATCCTTCTTAAGTTTAGCAGCAACTTAAATCGCTGAGCCACGTATAACTGACTTTAGGGCGCACCAGAACTTGAAAATAGATGTTTCCTCAGGAAAATTCTCACGTAAATAGAAGTCAATCGCAGTTTGAATAGCCTGTTTAGCCTCCGGCTGAATAAGACTATCTGCCCAGGCCAGGAGAAGTTATTCTCTTTGCTACCTCCCATTTAAGAAATAAAAGGGAATGATCTGACCAAGTCATAGGGAGAATCCTGATTTTGCTAATAGAATGCAAAGACCACTTGTCAGATATGGCAAGATCAAATCTGGAGTATGTGCCATGAGCATGTGAATAATATATGAAATCTTTTTCGGAGGGGTGCTTAACTCGCCAGACATCATGGAGATCGTATTCCGCTAAAAGTTGGCAAAAGCCTTTGGCACATCTCTGGGGCTGACTGGAGAGTAGAGACCGAATGCGAGAACTATCAGTAGCGGTATCTAAGATTAAATGAAAGTCACCTAGCATTAATAAAGCACCCTTGGACAGATGTTGTACTTTAGAGCAAAGTTTCCTAAAAAATGAGAGTTGCTTCATATCGGGTGCATAGCAAGTCACCAGGGTCACATCTTTGTTTTCAAGAGAACCAGATAGAATTAAATATCTCCCTTTAGGGTCAGATTACTGTGAAGTGAGATTAAACGCACAGTGTTGCGAGAGTAAGATCGCAACCCCAGCTTTTTTGGCTGGGCCGTTCGCCATATAACAGTGTGGGAATCTCCCATTGCTAAACTGCGGTGGAGCTGAATTGATAAAATGTGTCTCCTGAATAGCAACAATTTGAGCTTTGAGTTTATGGAAGTAATTTAAAACCAACCTCCTTTTAGGTGGTGAATTGAGACCTTTGGCGTTTATGGAGACAATATTAACCAAAATCTCTAGATAGGAAAAAAGCTTGAAACATTACGGTCAACCTCTGAACATATGACCAATAAAACCAGAACCTGGCACAAACCTGGAGAAGTGAGAAGGGGAAAGGGGGTCTGGGGATAGTAAGAAAAGAAAGAAAAATGGGGATAACCCCTCTCGGGATTAAGTTTGGATGCCTTACCATGGCGACACAGTACAGAACAATGGGGGTAGTGGAGTGTATACCCTCACCTAAATAGCAACATAGATAATAATGATACCTGATATTTTTAAGTCTGTCTCTCCAAACATCTAGGCCATAATTAACGCTACCTTAACCGTAAAGTAAAACTTTCAGCTAACATGAATCTAAGCAGAGAGAGAAACAAAAAGAGAATGATAAAGATCCATGGAGAGACCAGGTTACAAAAATACCCGAAACAAATTTATCAGGATCAAAAAAGAAACAAGAAACAAGAAACAAAACACCTGGAAAAGATACATCTTAAAGTTTACAGTACTTGGAAGTATATGGAACAAAACATTAGCCTGCAACTAATGGGAAAACAGACAACAGGAACATAAACTATAGAACCTGTCATATCTCGGTCCAGGTGAGGTCATTGCACAGGCACTGGCTTTCGAACGATGCAAAGTGGAGAAACTTAGGATTTTGATCCAGCAGCAGACCAGTCCCGCTGAAGTCCGCATGCTGGTGACGAACTTGAAGCCGAGCTTGCAAAGTTCAGTTTAGATAGGAAATTTTTACCTTCCTCCAAAGGTAATTACCACTGTGGAACCTTCATGAGAGATCAGAAACTTTGTGGGGAAACCCCACCTGTAGAGGATGCACTCCTTTCGTAGAACAGAAGTTATAGGGTAGAAAGAGCGCCTTTTGGTTAATGTGGCTTGAGAAAGGTCTCCAAAGAGCTGAAGAGAGCCAAGAATCTGTGAGACATCTTCCGAGGGTCTAGCAGCTTTTAGAATCTTCTCTTTCACATGAAAAAAAGTGAATTCTCATAAGGACATCTTGGGAAGCTCTGTCTGGTGCCCCCTAGCTTTAGGAAGTCTATGGATTCGATCTATTAGTAACTCAGAAGATTCAATTGAAGGAAGAAGCTTTTTAAAGATACCAATTGCGAAGTCATTCAGACTGCTGGTGGAGACCAATTCCAGCACTCCTCGCATTTTGATTTTATTATGTATAGACCTATCTTCTAAATCTGAAATCTTGTCTCAAAGAGAAACAACTTCTGCTTGTAACTCCTCATGTGAAGAAATCAGATCATTATGTGAAGTAACAATTTCCCCCATTTTGGTTTCTAAGTGATCAGTACGACCCCCAAGCTCATCAATGGATTTCTGACAGTCCTGCAGGGTAGCTCGAAATTCTTCAGCCACATCAATTTTAAATTGAGCAAAAAGGAGTTTCATGGAGCCCACCGTGACAGCGTCACTATCATCCAAAGAGTCAGTGTTCTTGTCAGCGACCTCTAGGGAAGGGGTTGGGAAGTGGGGCGAGCCATCCGGAGAGCCTTTCTTCGAAGAATGGCCACCTGTCCCGTTGTGCTTTTTAGCGCCAAGGGGGATGGTTTAAAGAAAGCAACCTGAGAAACCAGCTTAGCAATCTTGTAATGTTTAGGAGGCATGTTATTTTAGATAGGTAACGTGAGTGAGATGAGAAGGTGGAAGGAGAGACGTATATTATATCAAACAATGAAGGTTCCACTTGAGTTAACAGGTGTTATCTATGTCATTCTTGTGAAGAAAACTAGGTGATGGCGGGCCGAGTGTTAAGCTTTTTGAGGCATGTCAACACCCAAGACAGCACTAGATGGAGCTGCAGGACAAGCTAATTCCAGCTGCAGTATTAATAAATAGTGTATAAGGACTGCAAACTGAAAGAGGAGCACAAATCCAACCCACGTCTGCAATGCTTTGTGAACAGGTCCTAGCCACCTCCCAGTGAGACTAATAATTGCAGTGCCAAAGCTGAGTGAATGGGCAAGATAGGGAAGGTGCCCTAACCAGCACAAACTTGCTCCTATATCAAAGCCCCTCTTTACAGGTATAAGGCTTTGCTTCTATGACCGTGGGGCACTGATATGGCTGTGGAGGGTGCAGCAAAGTATGTGGCAGGAAGCGTACAGCAGAGAGCAGGGGGACAGCTGAAAGCCCACTCCTTACCACACCAAAGATGGCTGCCGCCCGCCTCTACTCCGGTAAGGGCCTCCACTGGAAGTGCTCCCAGGTGACCAAGCTCTTAGCTGCTCCAACAGGGAAGGGGTGCGGGTGCTCTGTCGACCGCTGCGGCTCCGGGGAGGGACGCTGAGGGACCCGCAGGCGGGAGGCACGGAGCTTCTCCACGCGCACCCCGTGGCAGGCACCAGACCGCATTTTAGGTCCTGGCGTGAGGGCGGCGCACAGGCCCCAACCCGCAGAGACAAGTGGAATCGCCTACCGACTCCTCGGCCCGCACGTACCGACCCAGGACCACAAGGCAGGACTGCAGGGAGCTGAATAGGGCCAGCAGGGCAGAGTGCTTGGCGTATACAGCCCTGTATTAATGCTCACTCGCAGGAGCTCCTGGATTTTGCGTCCACCACGGATGCCAGCTAGGCCACGCCCCTGAAACATTTATGTTTTAAACTACAGGGTCGCTAATAAAAATATTTTGAAAAGAAATGATCTTATTGGGTTTAAAGGTCCGTACACGACACGTCACAATGCGTCATTAAACAACACATCGTGCCTGACGTTGGGCCGGCATCGGCAAGTGCATACACACTTGCCAATGCCGGCACCGACGAACGGCAGCACGCAAAGGGGGAAGGGAAGGCCATGCTGCATTTTGCAGCATGGCATCGTTAACGATAGCCCCAGATCTTCTTGCATGTTCAAAAGATCTAGGGCTGTCGTTACCATCGGTATTGGGCATACACACGGAACAATGTGCACGATGTGTCATTCCAAATGATCGGGAACACCCACATCGTGGCTCTAATCGTTTCATATGTACCCACCTTAAATCACTTTCTGCTTCTCGCATTTAAGTCACCTTTTACTCAGTTTTCTTTTATCAAATGCTTTCCCAGTGCCTGATGCCATTATATATGTGTGATATGCTGCAACTGTACACAGAAGCAAGACCTGAGTCCTCAGGATGAGACTAACGGGGATAATGATAAGGGCAGACGGACAAAACACGGGGGGGGGCAGGATGATGGGCAGAAGTTGTCTGATTATCCGTCATCTCCTTGGACCATACGAGAGGCATACAGATGGAAATGGGGTCTACACACACTGCATAGAGGATATCTCGGAGCAAAGTGTTTTACCAGTTGGACATATCAACCAACAGTGGCAGATTAAAAATAGGGCAGCTGGGGCAGTCACCCTGGGTATAGATCAGGTGGTGATGGTGGTAGAGGGGATCAGGGGGTGATGGTAGTACACGGTGTACATCAGGTGGTGATGGTGGTACAGGGTATAGATCAGGGGTGATGGTGGTACATGGTGCAAATTATGGTGGTAAGGGATGTGGACAGGATCCCTGCAGGTATAGATTAGGGGGTGATGTTCCCCCTCGGACTAAAAAAGTGGGTCGACATTAAAAATGCATTATCTCCAGATCTCATCTTAGACTCTCTCCCATGGCTGCCCCGTATTCACAGACCAACCTCAGCCTACACCCACCCTTCTATCCACTTCACCCTGATGACATGGGACACGATTAACAAATGCTTTTCTCTAATGACTTATCCCTCCCCTTTAACGTCTCTTTCGAGACCAGGGTTTTCTGATAAATAGGCTGCCCCCTGGCTATTGGCTGGAATCACCCGTTTCATGCACATTGCTGCATCCACTTTTGCAGGTTTTCATGAACGCTATAAGCTCCCCGCCACACTGCACTACTCTTATCTACAAATTCACCATTTTGTCCACACTCACTGCCACTCTAGACCCTTTTGCCAAACTTCCCTCTTTGAACGCCAATGTCTATACTCAGTTGGTGATAGTGGTGCCATCTCTGTGCTATACCACTCTATTCTGTCCCCAAAATCCCCCCCACAAATAATCTTTTGAAACAGCCTGGAAATGTGACCTTGGCATACAGTTTGACAATGAGGAATGGTCTCGTATCCGACACCGGATCGCTAAAACCTCCATTAGTGTCAGCATCAGAGAAATGGCTTACAAAGTATACACCCTTTTGATACTTGACCCCTGATAAACTTCATCATACATATCCGCACTCCTCAGCCCAGTGCTGGCGAGGCTGTGGCATGGTAGGCACCTTTTTTTACACTTGGTGGGAATGCCCGGTGATCCAACAGTTCTGGAGCGTGACGGTAACCCTTATGGCAAATGTTACCTCCTGTTCTGTGCCTATGGATCCATCGATCCTCCTTCTCCATATACCCCTTCTTTCAGCATCAATGGCAGAGAATAAATCAATCTTTTATATCTTTGGACTTTTACTTCCCAGTCTTTCGCATACGCTATTCTACCACAGGTTCCATCACTCACATTTACATCATTTGAAGTACATTCCATTAGGGTTTACTCTCCTTTCTCTCTGCGTGTTGCAGCTATCTATCGCCCACCTGGGCATCCCAAACAATTTCTGGAAGATTTTTCTGCCTGGCTCCCTCACTAACTATCCTCTGACATCTCCACAATTATCATGCATGATTTCAATATTGCTATGGATTGTCCAAAATCTGCTACTCACGCCTCCAAACTACTCTCTCTAACCTCCTCTCTTGGCCTCTCCCAATGTACTGACTACTCTACTCATCAGGAGGGCCACTGCCTTGATCTAGCATTCACCAGACTATGCTCCGTTTCTGAACTCACTAACACTCCTTTCCCTTTCTCAGATCACAACCTTATCACCTGCATGCTCTCCATTAATTCAAACCATGTGTTGCTGAAGTCCTCCAATCCTCCTCAAACCCTCAGAAATATTAACACAATTAATCTTCAAGAACTTTAGACTTCACTCCAACAACTGCTTTCACCTATTTCTGCATTCAACTCTCCTGAGATGGCTGTATCACACCTGAAGGAGACTCTAGAACTAGCCCTTGATGAAGTGGCTCCAGCTACCCATCACACTCCACATAGGCCTAGATGTCAACAATGGCACTCTAAATTAACAATACAACTACAAAAACTCACATGTAAACTTGAATGTCAGTGGTGTAAATCTCGTATTTCAAATGACTTCCTCACATATAAGATTGTCTACCACTCTTATAGAAATGCCCTGGACACTGCCAAACAAACATATTTCCAAACTCTTATCTCTGCTCAAGCCTCTAACCCCAAACGATTCTTTAATACATTTAAATCACTTCTGAATCCTCCATCACCTACCCCACAAGCAACTATCAAGGCACAGGATCTTGCCTCCTACTTCAAGGAGAAGATTGATAAGATCTGAGATGAAATGGTATGCTCTTCGGCAGCCAGTGACCTGCTCCGTTCTTTACCTGAACCCTTTGGCACTCTCTCTTCATTTGATCCCACAAATGAAGATGAAGTTTCATCACACTTCTCATCCTGCTTCTCTACTACCTCTCCCCTTGATCCTTTACCCTCACAAATAAGTAAAGCTCTGTCTCTGGTGCTCATCCCTACCTTAACTAACATCTGTAATCTCTCTCTCTCTCTACTGGCATTTTTCCTTCACTCTTCAAACATGCAGTGATTACTCCCATTTTGAAAAAACAAAATTCTGACCCTAACGCTCTCTCAAACTACTGCCCTATCTCTCAGCTCCCATGTCTGTCTAAGCTACTTGAGAGACTTGCTTACACTCGACTCACATACTTTCTTAACTCACACACTTTATTGGACCCACTTCAGTCAGGCTTCCGTTCCCAACACTCCACAGAGACAACACTGACTAAAGTGGTTAATGATTTGGTCACTACAAAGTCTAAAGGCCATTACTCACTACTTATTCTTCTAGATCTATCTGCTGCATTTGACACTGTTGACCACTCTCTTCTCATACAAACACTACAATCCTTAGGTCTTAAAGACACAGCCCTTTCTTGGTTCCTATCCTACCTATCTAATCGCTCCTTCAGTGTTTGCTACTCTGAATCTACCTCCTCTTCGCTACCTCTTTCAGTTGGAGTACCGCAAGACTCAGTCTTGGGTTCTCTGCTTTTCTCTATCTATACCTCTTCTATTGGTAAGCTAATCAGCTCTTTTTGATTTCAATATCATCTGTACACAGATGATACTCAAATCTACCTATCCTCCCCTGATTTGTCCCTATCTGTACTGGGCCGTGTCACTGAATGCCTTTCTGCCATTTTATCTTGGATGTCATCTCGCCACCTCAAACGTAATATTTCAAAAACAGATTTCATTATATTTCCACCGGCCAATAGTAGGTACCAACCTCATATCTCTATCACTGTTGAAAACTCGACAATCTACCCTACCCCACAAGCTCTCTGCCTAGGTGTCATCCTTGACTCTGATCTGTCCTTTGTTCCCCACATTCAATCTATCTCAAGATCATGTTACATGCATCTAAAAAACATATCCAAAATCCGACCATACCTTACACAAGACACTGCTAAAACTCTAATCCATGCTCTCATTATCTCCCGCATTGATTATTGCAATAGTCTCCTAACTGGTCTTCCCAAAATGAGACTCTCACCACTACAATCCATTCTGAATGCAGCTGCGAGGCTAATCTTTCTTGCTAGATGTTCATCGTCTGCAGATCCACTCTGTCAGTCCCTCCATTGGTTACCTGTTTTCTACCGTATTCAATATAAAATACTTTTACTCACACACAAGGCCATTAACCAAACTAAACCAACATGCATCATTTCACTTATCTCAAAATATCTCCCAACCCGACCTCATCGCTCTTCACAAGACCTGCGTCTCTCAACCACACTCATTACTCGCTCCCACTCACGATTGCAGGATTTTCATCGGGCTGCACCTACTCTGTGGAATGCCCTACCACGCACAATAAGACTCTCCTCTAGTCTCCAAACCTTCAAGCGTTCCCTGAAAACTCACCTCTTTAGACAAGCATATCAAATTCCAGAACCGCCAACAAAACTTTCATAAACCTTCCTATCAAATTGCATCCACTCTGCACAGTCCACACATATCCTCACATGTCTTCTCATTCTTCACTTTCCCTTCCTCTCGACCCCGGTTCATCATTAGTAACATAACATAGTAACATAGTAATTGAGGTTGAAAAGAGGCAAAATGCCCATCGCGTTCAACCTGTATTTTGTATTACGTTGAGTTGATTTTACTGTACCTGCTGAAGAATGCTTTATGACTAGTTGACAACTACAAATCATGTTACACCCGGATTAACAACGTCAATATTTTAAATGTTGTAACCTTGGATATCCTTTTCAATCAGAAATTCATCCAATCCCCTTTTAAATGCATTTACAGAGTCCACCATTACCACCTTCCCTGGCAAGGAATTCCAAATCCTTACTGCCCTAACAGTGAAGAACCATTTCCTCCGTTGCGTACGGAATTTTCTCTCCTCCAGCCTCAGCGAGTGGCCACGTGTCCTAAACAGAGTTCTTTTAATAAATAATTCCTCTGATAACTCTTTGTAGTGCTCCTTTACATATTTGAAGACATTAATAATGTCTCCTCTTAGATGCCTCTTTTCCAGTGTATACATGTTCAACCTAGTAAGCCTTTCCTCGTAATCCAGTCCCTCTAGCCCTTTAATCAATTTAGTAGCTCGCCTTTGAACCCTTTCAAGTTCACCGATATCTTTTTTATACAGTGGTGCCCAAAACTGAACACAATATTTCAGGTGCGGATGTACCAATGCTTTGTACAGCTGCAGAATTACATCCTCGTCCCTTGTCTCAATTCCCCGTTTTATGCACGCTAACACCTTACTTGCCTTCTTTACTGCGCTTTGACATTGTATATGGTTATTAGGCTTATCAATGAGTACCCCCAAATCTTTTTCCAAAACTGTTACCCCTAGACTTTCCCAGTTTAATATGTAGGATGCAAGTTTGTTTTTAGTCCCAAAATGCATAGCCTTGCATTTTTCTATATTGAACCTCATTCTCCATTTAGACGCCCAGATTTCAAGTTTAGATAAGTAATTCTGCAGAGACTCCACATCTATTTCTGAATTAATTACCCTACACAGTTTAGTATCATCTGCAAAGATTGACACTGTGCTTTCCAGGCCTATTTCTAGATCATTGATAAATTTGTTGAACAGTAGTGGCCTGAGTATGGACCCCTGTGGTATTTCGCTGACTACTGGTGTCCAGCTTGAGGACTTCTCATTGACCACTACTCGCTGTACCCTGTTGTCCAGCCAGTTGCTTATCCATGTACAAACAGTTTTTCCTAGGCCAAGCGCCTTTAATTTGATGATTAGTCTCATGTGAGGCACTGTATCGAAGGCTTTTGCAAAATCTAAGTAGACCACATCCACTGCTTTTCCTTGGTCAAGATTTTCGCTCACTACCTCGTAGAAGTTAACTAAGTTAGTTTGGCATGATCTGTCCTTCACAAACCCATGCTGGTTCTTGCTAATAATCTTAGTGGTCTGCAGATATTCCTGTATGCTATTTCTTAGAATTCCTTCCAATTTTTCCCCCACTACAGATGTCAAACTAACCGGCCTGTAGTTACCCGGATGATTTTTGGATCCCTTTTTAAATAATGGCACTACCTCTACTATACGCCAATCCTTCAGTACCATGCCAGATCTAACTGAACTATTGAAAATCAAATATAGGGGTCTTGCTAGTTGTGACCTAAGCTCCATAAGAACCCTCGGATGAAGTCCGTCCGGGCCAGGTGATTTATTAATCTTTATTTTGTGTAATCTCTCCCTGACTACTTCTTCACTTAAACAAGTATTTAACCATGAATCCTTACTGTCACTATCGCTATGCACTACTCCCACCATCAGTTCTTCTCTGGTGAACACTGATAAAAAAAATGTGTTCAGTATTTCTGCTTTTGCTTCGTCATCATTTACCAATACTGCAAATTCATCCTTTATTGGACCTATGTTTTCCTTTTTTAACCTTTTACTGTTTATGTATTTAAAAAAAAATATTATTGGTTTTACTCCCTATAGCAATTTGCTTTTCGTTTTCAATTTTAGCTGCTCTTATTGCTTTTTTGCATCTTTTATTGCATTCCTTGTAGTACTGGAATTAATCCTCCTTTCCATTAGATTAAAATGCTTTGAAAGCACGCTTCTTTTATCGATTTCGACCTTGACCTTGTTGTTAAGCCACATCAGTTTGTGTTTGGTACTCCTGCGCTTACTGCCCATGGGAATAAATTTGTGAATATTACTATCTAGCAACCATTTTAAAACATCCCACATTTCCGAAGTGTTCTTATCATGAAACAAAAGTTCCCACTCAATGTCGTTTAATGCACATCTCAGATTACTGAAGTTAGCCTTCCTAAAGTTAAATGTTTTGTTGAACCCTTATAGCTATGTTTCCTGAAACTGATGTCGAATGTGATCATATAGTGATCACTGTTACCCAAAGTCTCCCCAACTTTAGTATTCGATATGATGTCCACATTATTAGTAATTACTAGATCTAGAATAGTTTTACCGCTAGTTGGGTCCTCGACTAATTGAGACAAGTAGTGATCTTTTAACATATTTAAGAACCTGTTGCCCCTAGCTTTAACACATGAATCGTTACTCCAATCAATATCAGGATAGTTAAAATCCCCAATCACTAGGATGTGCCCCAATCCCGCAGCCCTTTCGATTTGCTGCAAGAGTTGTTCTTCCTCATGTATGCTAATATCTGGCTGTTTGTAGCACGTGCCTATAACTAGTTTTTTTGCATCAATACCCCCATTTGAGATTTCAACCCATAGTGACTCCACATTATGGCCAGTCCCCTCATAAATAACTTCCTTTAAGTATGGTTTAAGAGATGGTTTAACATAAAGACATACACCTCCTCCTCTTTTGCTTGCCCTGTCCCTCCTGAAAAGAGAATACCCCTCCAAGTTTGCAACCCAGTCGTGAGAGTCATCCCACCATGTTTCCGGAATACCTATGATATCATACTCAGCCTTTGATGCTAACAACTCCAATTTCCCCATTTTACCTGCTAAACTTCTTGCGTTTGCAAGCATACATTTTAGTTTAGTGGTTCCCTTATCCACTTGTTTTTTTAAAGGTATCATATCATGGCTTACTAGAGCCTCCCTAGAGTTACTTTTATGGACTGTCCTTCTCGCACCCCCCCCCCCCATACTTAATACTGCCCACCTTACGCTTCTCTTTGATCAACCCAGTGTTTCGGCCTAAATTCTCTGCACTGACATAAGTATTTTCCCTTATGCTACGTACATCCTTTTCTATATGCTGTAATGATGACCCACAAATGTTGTTAGTTGATGTTTTCGCAAAACCTTTGTTAATACCCTTTTTAGAACCCATTGCCGGCTGCTCTTTCCCTCCCCCCTTCTCCACCCCTATTTAGCCCATTTCCACCATCTTTACTATTGTCGCTACATGACCCATAGTATCTAACTAAACCCTCCCCCCAGGCTCCTAGTTTAAAATCTCCTCCAACCTACTAACCATCCTTCCTCCCAGCACTGCTGCCCCCTCCTCATTCAGGTGCAATCCATTGCGACAAAAAAGATGGCGCCTGACTGAGAAGTCCGCCCAGTGTTCCAGGAACACAAACCCCTCCTTCCTACACCAGTCTCTAAGCCACACATTTACCTCCCTAATCTCCCTCTGCCTCCCTGGGTTAGCGCGTGGCACTTGTAATATTTCAGAGAATATTACCTTAGATGTCCTTTCTTCTAGTTTCTGGCCTAAGTCCCTATAATCTTTTTTAAGGACATCCCACCTACCGCTAACTTTGTCGTTGGTGCCAACGTGCACCAAGACGGCCAGATCTTTCCCAGCCCCTCCCAACAATCTATCTACCCGGTCCGTGATGTGCCGTACCCGAGCAACTGGGAGACAACAGACCATACAGCCATCACGATCCCGGTAGCAGATTGCCCTATCTGCATTCCTGATGATAGAGTCCCCTACCACCATCATCTGCCTGGGTTCCTCTCTAACTTTCATCCCATCTGAGCCAGAGGAACCACTCCTCCGGTTGCTAGAGGGAACAGTCTCCTCCGGCTCCGTCATTTCCTCGCTATCATCCGTCGAATCTTCGTCCAATCTGGCAAATTTGTTCGGGTTTGATAGTTCAGAGATGTCGTGCCTCCCCCTCTTTTTCTTCCTTCAAACAGTGACCCAGCTGGCTACCTGATTTTCTTCGTCTACCGGTGACCCCTCCCGCAACTCCTCCACCGTTCTATCTAAACCTTGCTGAATATCTCTCAGTCGCGTAACAGTCTGCTCTAGATCAGTTACCTGGGCTTCCAGGGCAACCGTTCACACACATCTCGTGCATATGTATTCGCACTGGGGCGGCTGCTCCAGGTCATACTTGCCTACCCTCCCGCATTCAGCGGGAGACTCCCGTTTTTTAACTGAGCCTCCCGCTGCCCCGCAAATTGTCCGGTTCCTCCCGGTTTTTCGTCTGTACTTGGTGTAAATGCGGACTGCGCATGCGCCAGTCCGAAAGTGCAGAGACGGAGAGCCTGCACAGGGTGAAGAGCACTCACCCAGCATGCTGTGGTCACGGTGGGAGGCGGGGCTGTGGTCTTTGATTGGCAGGGCCGGCTCTGGTGGTGGTTTGTGGGGCAGGGGTAGCCGCCAGCGGCTCTTCGTTTGTGCTGCTCATCTGAGCTGAACCGCCCTGCAGCGGGAGGGAGTGCCGGCGACATAGCATGGGCAGGGGCTGGCTAGCTATAATACAAGCATGCTGCTCCGTTCAGGCGGCCGCTGGCAGGGCAGCTCATTAATCTGAGCCGGCAGCAGTAGGGAGCTCCAGTACGGGTGTGCGGCTAGCAATAGTAAAACATGCCAGAGAGGGGAAGGGAGGAGGGGGGAGAAGGAGGAGAGAGGCTGCCTCTAACACTAACTAACTGGACTGCATGCCCAGACCCAGCAGATCCTCCCCTCCCTTGGGCACTGTGCTGTCAGCCAGCCACTTTGTCTGGCCTGGATTCGCCTGCCTCGGACCTCCTCGTCTGCTTGTACCTCGGTCCGCCGGCCTCCCTCAGTGACACCCTGTAGCTCACCTCGATGTTTATTGGACACAGTGCGGTGAGTAACCTGGTAGCCCTATGTGTGACCCCCTGTGCTCCCTGTGTCTGTGACCCCCTGTACCCCCTACCTGTGTGTGTGACCCCCTGTACCCTCTACCTGTGTGTGTGACCCCCTGTACCCCCTACCTGTGTGTGTGACCCCCTGTACCCTCTACCTGTGTGTGTGACCCCCTGTACCCCCTACCTGTGTGTGTGACCCCCTGTACCCTCTACCTGTGTGTGTGACCCCCTGTACCCTCTACCTGTGTGTGTGACCCCCTGTACCCTCTACCTGTGTGTGTGACCCCCTGTACCCCCTACCTGTGTGTGTGACCCCTGTACCCCCTACCTGTGTGTGTGACCCCCTGTACCCTCTACCTGTGTGTGTGACCCCCTGTACCCTCTACCTGTGTGTGTGACCTCCTGTACCCCCTACCTGTGTGTGTGACCCCCTGTACCCTCTACCTGTGTGTGTGACCCCCTGTACCCTCTACCTGTGTGTGTGACCCCCTGTATCCCCTACCTGTGTGTGTGACCCCCTGTACCCTCTACCTGTGTGTGTGACCCCCTGTGCTCCCTGTGTGTGTGACCCCCTGTACCCTCTACCTGTGTGTGTGACCCCCTGTACCCCCTACCTGTGTGTGTGACCCTCTGTACCCTCTACCTGTTTGTGTGACCCCCTGTACCCCCTACCTGTGTGTGTGACCCCCTGTACCCTCTACCTGTGTGTGTGACCCCCTGTGCTCCCTGTGTGTGTGACCCCCTGTACCCTCTACCTGTGTGTGTGACCCCCTGTACCCCCTACCTGTGTGTGTGACCCCCTGTACCCTCTACCTGTGTGTGTGTGTGTGTGTGTGTGTGTGAGTGTGTGTGACCCCCTGTACCCTCTACCTGTGTGTGTGACCCCCTGTACCCTCTACCTGTGTGTGTGATCCCCTGTACCCTCTACCTGTGTGTGTGACCCCCTGTACCCCCTACCTGTGTGTGTGACCCCCTGTACTCCCTACCTGTGTGTGTGACCCCCTGTACCCTCTACCTGTGTGTGTGACCCCCTGTACCCCCTACCTGTGTGTGTCCCCCTGTACCCTCTACCTGTGTGTGTGACCCCCTGTACCCTCTACCTGTGTGTGTGACCCCCTGTACCCTCTACCTGTGTGTGTGACCCCCTGTACCCCCTACCTGTGTGTGTGACCCCCTGTACCCTCTACCTGTGTGTGTGACCCCCTGTACCCTCTACCTGTGTGTGTGATCCCCTGTACCCTCTACCTGTGTGTGTGACCCCCTGTACTCCCTACCTGTGTGTGTGACCCCCTGTACCCCCTACCTGTGTGTGTGACCCCCTGTACCCCCTACATGTGTGTGTGACCCCCTGTACCCTCTACCTGTGTGTGTGACCCCCTGTACCCGCTACCTGTGTGTGTGACCCCCTGTACCCCCTACCTGTGTGTGTGACCCCCTGTACCCTCTACCTGTGTGTGTGACCCCCTGTACCCTCTACCTGTGTGTGTGACCCCCTGTACCCTCTACCTGTGTGTGTGTGACCCCCTGTACCCTCTACCTGTGTGTGTGACCCCCTGTACCCCCTACATGTGTGTGTGACCCCCTGTACCCTCTACCTGTGTGTGTGACCCCCTGTACCCTCTACCTGTGTGTGTGACCCCCTGTACCCTCTACCTGTGTGTGTGACCCCCTGTACCCCCTACCTGTGTGTGTGACCCCCTGTACCCTCTACCTGTGTGTGTGACCCCCTGTACCCTCTACCTGTGTGTGTGACCCCCTGTACCCTCTACCTGAGTGTGTGACCCCCTGTACCCTCTACCTGTGTGTGACCCCCTGTACCCTCTACCTGTGTGTGTGACCCCCTGTACCCTCTACCTGTGTGTGTGACCCCCTGTACCCCCTACCTGTGTGTGTGACCCCCTGTACCCTCTACCTGTGTGTGTGACCCCCTGTACCCCCTACCTGTGTGTGTGACCCCCTGTACCCTCTACCTGTGTGTGTGACCCCCTGTACCCTCTACCTGTGTGTGTGACCCCCTGTACCCTCTACCTGTGTGTGTGACCCCCTGTACTCCCTACCTGTGTGTGTGACCCCCTGTACCCCCTACCTGTGTGTGTGACCCCCTGTACCCTCTACCTGTGTGTGTGACCCTCTGTACCCCCTACCTGTGTGTGTGACCCCCTGCACCCCCTACCTGTGTGTGTGACCCCCTGTACCCTCTACCTGTGTGTGTGACCCCCTGTACCCCCTACCTGTGTGTGACCCCCTGTACCCCCTACCTGTGTGTGTGACCCCCTGTACCCTCTACCTGTGTGTGTGACCCCCTGTACCCTCTACCTGTGTGTGTGACCCCCTGTACCCTCTACCTGTGTGTGTGACCCCCTGTACCCCCTACCTGTGTGTGACCCCCTGTACCCTCTACCTGTGTGTGTGACCCCCTGTACCCTCTACCTGTGTGTGTGACCCCCTGTACCCCCTACCTGTGTGTGTGACCCCCTGTACCCTCTACCTGTGTGTGTGACCCCCTGTACCCCCTACCTGTGTGTGTGACCCCCTGTACCCTCTACCTGTGTGTGTGACCCCCTGTACCCTCTACCTGTGTGTGTGACCCTCTGTACCCCCTACCTGTGTGTGTGACCCCCTGTACCCCCTACTTGTGTGTGTGACCCCCTGTACCCTCTACCTGTGTGTGTGACCCCCTGTACCCCCTACCTGTGTGTGTGACCCCCTGTACCCCCTACCTGTGTGTGTGACCCCCTGTACCCCCTACCTGTGTGTGTGACCCCCTGTACCCTCTACCTGTGTGTGTGACCCCCTGTACCCTCTACCTGTGTGTGTGACCCCCTGTACCCCCTACCTGTGTGTGTGACCCCCTGTACCCTCTACCTGTGTGTGTGCCCCCCTGTACCCTCTACCTGTGTGTGTGACCCCCTGTACCCCCTACCTGTGTGTGTGACCCCCTGTACCCTCTACCTGTGTGTGTGACCCCCTGTACTCCCTACCTGTGTGTGTGACCCCCTGTACCCTCTACCTGTGTGTGTGACCCCCTGTACCCCCTACCTGTGTGTGTGACCCCCTGTACCCTCTACCTGTGTGTGTGACCCCCTGTACCCTCTACCTGTGTGTGTGACCCCCTGTACCCTCTACCTGTGTGTGTGACCCCCTGTACCCCCTACCTGTGTGTGTGACCCCCTGTACCCTCTACCTGTGTGTGTGACCCCCTGTACCCTCTACCTGTGTGTGTGATCCCCTGTACCCTCTTCCTGTGTGTGTGACCCCCTGTACTCCCTACCTGTGTGTGTGACCCCCTGTACCCCCTACCTGTGTGTGTGACCCCCTGTACCCCCTACATGTGTGTGTGACCCCCTGTACCCTCTACCTGTGTGTGTGACCCCCTGTACCCGCTACCTGTGTGTGTGACCCCCTGTACCCCCTACCTGTGTGTGTGACCCCCTGTACCCTCTACCTGTGTGTGTGACCCCCTGTACCCTCTACCTGTGTGTGACCCCCTGTACCCTCTACCTGTGTGTGTGTGACCCCCTGTACCCTCTACCTGTGTGTGTGACCCCCTGTACCCCCTACCTGTGTGTGTGACCCCCTGTACCCTCTACCTGTGTGTGTGACCCCCTGTACCCTCTACCTGTGTGTGTGACCCCCTGTACCCTCTACATGTGTGTGTGACCCCCTGTACCCCCTACCTGTGTGTGTGACCCCCTGTACCCTCTACCTGTGTGTGTGACCCCCTGTACCCTCTACCTGTGTGTGTGACCCCCTGTACCCTCTACCTGAGTGTGTGACCCCCTGTACCCTCTACCTGTGTGTGACCCCCTGTACCCTCTACCTGTGTGTGTGACCCCCTGTACCCTCTACCTGTGTGTGTGACCCCCTGTACCCCCTACCTGTGTGTGTGACCCCCTGTACCCTCTACCTGTGTGTGTGACCCCCTGTACCCCCTACCTGTGTGTGTGACCCCCTGTACCCTCTACCTGTGTGTGTGACCCCCTGTACCCTCTACCTGTGTGTGTGACCCCCTGTACCCTCTACCTGTGTGTGTGACCCCCTGTACTCCCTACCTGTGTGTGTGACCCCCTGTACCCCCTACCTGTGTGTGTGACCCCCTGTACCCTCTACCTGTGTGTGTGACCCTCTGTACCCCCTACCTGTGTGTGTGACCCCCTGTACCCCCTACCTGTGTGTGTGACCCCCTGTACCCTCTACCTGTGTGTGTGACCCCCTGTACCCCCTACCTGTGTGTGACCCCCTGTACCCCCTACCTGTGTGTGTGACCCCCTGTACCCTCTACCTGTGTGTGTGACCCCCTGTACCCTCTACCTGTGTGTGTGACCCCCTGTACCCTCTACCTGTGTGTGTGACCCCCTGTACCCCCTACCTGTGTGTGACCCCCTGTACCCTCTACCTGTGTGTGTGACCCCCTGTACCCTCTACCTGTGTGTGTGACCCCCTGTACCCCCTACCTGTGTGTGTGACCCCCTGTACCCTCTACCTGTGTGTGTGACCCCCTGTACCCCCTACCTGTGTGTGTGACCCCCTGTACCCTCTACCTGTGTGTGTGACCCCCTGTACCCTCTACCTGTGTGTGTGACCCTCTGTACCCCCTACCTGTGTGTGTGACCCCCTGTACCCCCTACCTGTGTGTGTGACCCCCTGTACCCTCTACCTGTGTGTGTGACCCCCTGTACCCCCTACCTGTGTGTGTGACCCCCTGTACCCCCTACCTGTGTGTGTGACCCCCTGTACCCCCTACCTGTGTGTGTGACCCCCTGTACCCTCTACCTGTGTGTGTGACCCCCTGTACCCTCTACCTGTGTGTGTGACCCCCTGTACCCCCTACCTGTGTGTGTGACCCCCTGTACCCTCTACCTGTGTGTGTGCCCCCCTGTACCCTCTACCTGTGTGTGTGACCCCCTGTACCCCCTACCTGTGTGTGTGACCCCCTGTACCCTCTACCTGTGTGTGTGACCCCCTGTACCCTCTACCTGTGTGTGTGACCCCCTGTACCCCCTACCTGTGTGTGACCCCCTGTACCCTCTACCTGTGTGTGTGACCCCCTGTACCCCCTACCTGTGTGTGTGACCCTCTGTACCCTCTACCTGTGTGTGTGACCCCCTGTACCCCCTACCTGTGTGTGACCCCCTGTACCCCCTACCTGTGTGTGTGACCCCCTGTAGCCCCTGTGTGTGTGTGACCCCTGTACCCCCTTCCTGTGTGTGTGTGACCCCGGTACCCCCTTCCTGTGTGTGTGTGTGTGTGTGTGTGTGTGTGTGTGTGACCCCCTGTAACCCCTTCCTGGGTGTGTGTGACCCCCTGTACCCCCTTCCTGGGTGTGTGTGACCCCCTGTACCCCCTTCCTGGGTGTGTGTGACCCCCTGTACCACCTTCCTGGGTGTGTGTGACCCTCTGTACCACCTTCCTGGGTGTGTGAGACCCCCAGTACTCCCCTTCCTATGTGTGTGTGACCTCCCAGTCACAGTTCGTTGCACAACAACCTCTGTCCCCCAGTGACAGTCCGTCGCCCCACAGCCTCTGTCCCCCAGTGACAGTCCGTCGCCCCACAGCCTCTGTCCCCCAGTGACAGTCCGTCGCCCCACAGCCTCCGTCCCCCTGTGACAGTCCGTCGCCCCACAGCCTCCGTCCCCCAGTCACAGTCCGTCGCCCCTCAGCCTCCGTCCCCCAGTCACAGTCCGTCGCCCCTCAGCCTCCAGTCACACTCCGTCGCCCCACAGCCTCTGTCCCCCGGTCACAGTCCGTCGCCCCACAACCTCTGTCCCCCAGTCACAGTCCTTCACCCCACAACCTCTGTCCCCCAGCCTGTTACCACACAACCTCTGATACTTTAAAATGTATTTTTATGTGAATCTGGTATTTTCAGTGGATCTGGATGTTTTCAATGTATTATGTGGATGTGTTATTTTCAAGGTTTTTTTTTGTGGGCTTAGCTTTTTTAAATGTATTTTTATGTGGATCTGGCTTTTTGTTATGTATTTTTAGGGGATCTGATGTTTTTAATGTATTATGCAGATCTGGCCTTTTGCAACATATCTTTAGGTGGATCTGTTTTTTTCAATGTATCTTTAAGTGGATCTGGCTTTTTCAATATATGTATGGGTCTTTAATTTTCAATGTATTTTTATTTGGATGTAGTTTTTTTAATGTAGGCCAGAGTTTCACAAACTCCGCCATCCAGTCTAGGTTTTTTTTTTTTACTGATAACATTTTTTTATTCCTCTTTTTTTTTTTTTCAATCATAAAGTTTTATTGTGAGAAATAAACAACGTTGACAACATTCGGTAATAAAGCGAACAATGATACAATAAATGAGTCTCGAATCAAATTTCACAAGGCTCGTCATGAAGAATGTTATGACAATAGAGATTCATGTGTGATCAAAGGGGAAAAAATATCAGAAGAAAGAAAAAGCGTACTTTCAAAAAGTATAGTCGTCATATTAAGAGGTCTAGGCAAATTGAGTAAGTGAGATTGTTAGGGGGATATAAGGAAGGTAGGGGAGGCGGAACTCCGACGAGCCAGGGGCCCAGGCGGTAGGGAACAGGGAAAAGGAGAAAGGGAGAGGATTGTGAGAGAGGAAAGAGAGAGAAAAGTGGAGAGAGAGGGAAAAAATAAAATAAATAATAATAATAATAAAAAAAAAAAAATTATAAAAAAAATAAAAAAATAAAAAGGGGGGGGGGTTAGTAGGGGAGGGATATCAAACGCGCACAGTTTGAGTAGCAATCTAGCTGAGTCCTGGGAGGGGTGAATTTTTATATCTGTACCAAGGAAGCCAAGTGGAATGGAATTTTTGGACTGTGTTGTGTTGGAGGCTTGTGATGTATTCCATTTGTGCAATGAACCAAATTCTGTTTGTTAGTGCCTGGCGGTTAGGAGTGTCTGGTGCTTTCCAGTTGCGTGCTATTTGGTATTTAGCTGCACAGGAGATATGGAGGATCAGTTTATTTGAGTCTTTAGGTACCTGGTCCATGGGGGCACAGAGGAGTAGATTATTGGGTGAGAGGGGTTGCGGGAGGTCTAGCAGCTGGGCAAGCAGGGCACGGACCATGGTCCAGTAACGTGTGATCACTGGGCAGGACCACCATGTGTGGAAAAATGTGCCCACTTGTCCACAGTTCCTCCAGCAAAGGTTTGAGGTACCAGGATACATTTTGTGTAGGCGGTCTGGGACCAAATACCATCTTGTATATATTTTAAACGAGTTCTCACGGATGGCCACGCTAATGGAGCACTTCGAGACCGCGGCCCGGATAGTTTCCCACTCCTCGGCCTCGAATTGTCGTCCCAAATCAGTTTCCCAAGCCTGTTCGTGAGGTTCAAGGGTGGGGGTTACCGGGGACAAGATGGTTTTGTAGAGAAGAGAGATGACTCCTCTGTTAGTGGGGTTATGCAGGCAGAGCCTTTCGAAAGAGGAAGGGATTGGAAGTGGGAATGAAGGGTGTAGAGAGGAGATGTAGTGCCGTATTTGTAGGTATTGGTAGTGTAGGGAGTTGGGCAGGCCATATGTAGTCTGTAGATCGGAGAAAGATCTGATAGCGTGGGTTCCTGTAATGTGGTGAATTCTAGTGACACCAGCAGAGATCCAAGGACGGGCCATTGCTGAGGATAGACCTGGGGGGAATGCTGGATTGTTCCAGATAGGGGTTAGGGGGGAGGGGTAAATAGGCAGTTTCAATTTTTTGCTCAGGAGCTCCCAATTTCTGAGTGTGACCGCTACAGTAGGTGTAGGGTGGCTAAATTGGGGATAGTTTTTGCGGTGAATCCAAGGTAGATAGGAGACCGAAGGAACGCCAATTAAATCGCTCTCCAGGTCGACCCATCGCTTAGTGCCTCTTGGGGCGTGCCAAGCAACCAATTGGCTCAGTTTAGTCGCAACAAAATAGCGTTGAAGGATGGGAAGGCCTAGGCCACCCAGCTGAGAGTGTTTGGCCAGGGTTTCCCGTCGGAGTCGAGGTTTTGTATGGTTCCAAATAAAGTCACCTAGCGAGGACTGGAGGGAGCGGAGGGTGTGCGGGGGGATCTGAATTGGAAGTGTTTGGAATAAGTACATGAGTTTGGGGAGTACATTCATTTTTATGGCGTTAATACGTCCAATCCAAGAGAGATAATAAGATTCCCATTGGCGGATGTCCTTGAAAATTGAAGTTATGAGTGGGGGGTAGTTAGCTCGGTAGAGAGAGTTGTATGATTTGGTAATGAAGACTCCTAAGTATTTAAGTGAATGTTTGCGCCATGTGAATTCAAAGTTTGTTTGTAACAGGGTCTTGGCGTTCTTGGGGATATGTAAGGAAAGGGCCTCGGATTTTGACTGGTTGATTTTATATCCCGAGAGGTTGCCGTATATAGACAGCTCTCGAAGTAGATTGGGAAGGGAGATGGTCGGGTTCGTCAGCGTGAGGAGTATGTCGTCTGCGAATAGGGAGACAGTGTAGTGAGTGCGGTTAACAGCGATCCCAGAGATATCTGGGTTGGCTCTGATGCGGCACGCGAGGGGTTCGATTATCAGCGCGAAGATGAGGGGGGATAGCGGGCATCCTTGTCTGGTTCCGTTAGAGATTGTGAAGGGATCCGATAGTAGGCCATTTGTGTGTACTGAAGCCGAGGGGTTGTGGTACAAAGCTTGTATAGCCTGTAGGAATTTACCGTGAAAGCCAAAGTGTTGTAAGGTTTGCAGCATGAAGGGCCAGGACACCCTATCGAAGGCCTTCTCCGCGTCCAGAGCAAGCGCCAGAGATGGGATTTTGTGGAGATTAACATAGTGAATAATGTCAATCGTGCGTCTGGTGTTGTCAAGCGCTTGTCTGGACGGGACAAAGCCCACCTGGTCAGGGTGAATCAGGGAGGGGAGAATGGGGTTGAGCCTGTTAGCTAAGACTTTGGCGAAAATTTTGAGGTCTGTATTCAGTAATGAAATGGGCCGGTAGTTAGTAATTAGTTGGGGGTCTTTATTTGGTTTCGGAATTACAGTGATGGTAGCCTTGGTGGTTTGAGAGTGGAAGGGGGTATCCAGTCTAGGTTTTAAGGATAGCCATGCTTAAGCACAGGTGACTTAGTAGCTATGCTTGAGCACAGGTGACTTAGGGCCTAATTCCGACCTGATCGCAAAAGCAAAATCTTTGTCTTTGTAATGTGCAAAACCATGTGCACTGCAGGTAGGGCAAATGTAACCCGTGCAGAGAGAGTTAGATTTGGGTGGGTTATATTGTTTCTGTGCAGGGTAAATACTGGCTGCTTTATTGTTACACTGCAATTTAAATTTCAGTTTGAACACACCCCACCCAAATGTAACTTGCCCATTAGAGAAATTTTTTGCTGTTACGATCAGGTCTGAATTAGGCCCATAGTTAGTACCTCTGTCAATTTGATTTAATTATCTGGACTCAAGCATGGATATCCTGAAAACCTGGACTGTAAAGGCGGAGTTTGGGAAACTCTAATGGGACCCATAGTAGCGGTGTCATCAGTTCAAGTTAAAGGT